>NW_006921612.1:480210-492697 GCF_000298275.1 Orycteropus afer afer
CTGGGCAAATGTGCTGCAATAGACCTCTTTAAAGTGCTGAAGAGCAAAAATGTCTCTTTTAAGACTAAGGTACACCTAACCCAAGCCATGATCTTTTCAATTGCCTTATATGAATGTGAAAGCTAGACAATGAATAAGGAAGACTGTTTTGTTTCTCTAGTGCCTAAGGCATTTGACTGCTAACCAGAAGGGTGGTGGTTCAAACCCACCAGCCACTCCTCAGAAGGAAGTTTGGGCAACTACTTCCATAGTGATATCACCTCAGAAAACCAAGGAGGGATTGCTAAGAGTTGGATTCAACTCAATGGCAGTGGGCAGTGAGTTGTTTTGTTTGTTTGTTTGTTTGGTTGGTTGGTTGGTTGGTTTTGTTTCTTTCAATCCACTGCTGTTGAGTCAGATCCCACTCATAGTGACCCCTCCTTGGGTTTCCAAGACAGTATCACTATGGAAGTAGATTGTCCACCCTTCCTTCTGAGAAGTGACTGGTGGGTTTGGACTGCCAGCCTTCTAGTTAGCAGTCAAATGCCTTAGGCACTAAGCCAACAGAGATTCTACAAGTGGATGTCTTGAACAAATACAAATTTATTCCCTAACAAATACAAATTTATTCCCTTACAGTTTAGAAGGCTAGAAGTCTGAGTTCAAAGTGACAAACTCTAAGACTTGGGTGAATCAAGCAGCTGCTGGCTACTGAGAGTGACAAACTCAAGGTTGACAAGTAAAATGGCACCATCCCAAAATTATCAACCAACAAAGCAGGCCACTAGTTCAAGTCCAGAAACAATCTCAAACTCAGCAAACAACATGGCAGGCCATTGAGATGAAGACTTAGTCAGATGCAGGATCCGGATGTTCCAAAAAACTCAGACCTTTCTCTGTGCCTTCTTCTGTACTGGAAGTAGACCACATCCCTAACACAACTAGTCAGCTGCTCACAGTGGATTCCACCATGGGGTTGATTATCAGTCTCATTATGGGGAATAACTACATTTAGCAGCCCAACCACTCAAAACTAGGCCCAACCACGTTGACACATAGACCACAAAGACCATACAAAAGCTTATACCTTTAAATTGTGGTGTTGGCAAAGATGACTGAAAATACCATAGACTGTCAGAAGAACCAACAAATCTGTCCTGGAACAAATGTAGCCAGAACATTCCTTGGAAATGAGAATGGCCAGACTTTGTCTCACCTACTTTGGTTGTGTTGTCAAAAGGAAACATTTCCTGGAGAAGGATATCGCACTTGTTAAAGTAGAGGGTCAGTGAAAAAGGGGAAGACCTTCAACCAGATGGATTGACACAGTGGCTGCTACAATGGGCTGCAATAGCAAGGATTGTGATATTGATGCAGGACCAGGTGTTGTTTTGTTCTTTTGTACATGAGGTTGCTATGAGTCAGAGCCAACTCAAAAGCATCTAAAACAACAACAACATGATATACATATAAAAAAAACCTCACTCCCATTGAGTCGATTCTGACTCATAGAGACCCCTCCTTGGGTTTGTGAGGCAGTATCTCTACAGAGGTAGATTGCCTAGTTTTATAGATACAGCAAAAAAACCTACTGCCATTGAGTTGATTCCAACTCACAGTCACCCCCATCGGATTTCCAAGGCTATAAATCTTTATGGAAGTAGATTGCCTCACCTTCCTCCCATGGAGCAGCTGAGTTTGAACCACCAACCTTCCAGTTAGTACCCAAATGCCTTACTTGCTACACTATCAGAGCTCCTTAGATGTAGATATAGATTAGATACAGATACAGATACACGTGTAGATATAGTCAGTCAGTGGGTGATACAGTTTGCCAAAATATTGGTGGTTTGAATCCAACCAGCAGTGCCACAGGAAAGGTTTGGTTATCTGTTTCTGTGCAGATTACAACCAAGAAAACTCTATGAGCAGTTCTGAACATGTATGGTGTGGTAGTTAAATTTGTATGTCAACTTGGCTGGACCTGGTTGAGTGTCTGGGCAGTTGCTGGTAGCTATTCCCCACGATGAGACTGGTAATCTACTACATGGTGGGATCTACTACAAGCAGCTGAGTAGCTACCTTTGGGATGTGGTCTGCTTCCTGTATATAAAGAGAAGCCTTGGGGATAGTCTCTATCTTATGGCATGCTTGGACCCTGCATGTAGCTGTGTTGTTATTTAGCAGCCTGCCATGCTCTGCCAACTTTGGGACTTACAATGGACTTGAATTAATGGCCTGCCGTGTGGTTTGGTAACATCGGGACTGTGTCATTTTATTTGTTGACCTTGGGCCAGTAGCTGCCTGAGTGAAGAGATGCCTCTAGCTCCATTGGGTCAGGAGCAGCGGCAGAGCTGAAGTCCAAAGTTGAAGGGCTTTCACACACCCCCTAGAGCCTGGCACTTTGAACTTGGACTTAAAGCCTCCAAATTTTAAGAATAAACTCCTGTTTGTTCAAGACATCCCATTTGTGGTATATTCCTGTCAGAGTAGCACTAGGTAACCAGAACATATGGCTATGAATTAGCATCAACTTTACAGCATTGAATTTGGTTTTATACACACATGAATGCCTGCATACTCATATATATCTTGGAGAAACCCAGCTTCAAAATCAACTCAGAATTTAATGTCAAATATAGTTTAGGTTGGGCAATCTACTTCCATAGTGATACCACCTCGGAAACCCAAGGAGAGGTCGCTATGAATCGGATCTGACTCGATAACAGTGTTTTTTTTGTTTGTTTGTTTTTTAAGATATTCTAGAGACATAAAGTCTCCAATCTCCAAATCTGTCCTAGGATAGAAATGTTGTTGTTTTTGTTGTTGTTATGTGCTGTCGAGTCGGCCCCGACTCATAGCAATCCCTCCTTGGGTTTCCGAGGCAGTATCACTACGGAAGTAGGATTGCCCAACCTTCCTTCCGAGGAGTGGCTGGTGGGTTTGAACCGCCAGCCATCTGGTTAGCAGGCAAGTGTCTTAGTCACTATGCTACCAGAGCTCCTAGGATAGAAATATGACTTGTAAGTAGTCTGTTTTCTGTGTTCAAGGTCTTGTTTTTCTCCTTGTTAGGTGAGCAGGCAGTCAAGATTGTCTCAGCTGGGGTCTTGTGAATGTCTACCAATGAAGCAATTAGAAAATTAAATGTCAGAAAATATACTTTGGGATCATAGCCAATCTCTTGAAGGAAAAGCCTCATTGTATTTCATAGTGCACATGTTGCCTTTTAAATTGGAATATTCTGAAAGGATCTTTATTCTTTCTTAGGACAGCTCATGGTTCATCATAATCTATCCTCTGTCTACTTCTCAGTCTTATTTTCTGCTACTCCACCTCTATTATCTATATTCTGAGTTATTTGAAGCTCTCCAAATTGCCTTGTATATATTCTGCTCTTTCAGCTTGGAATGCTCTTTCTAATCCCCATGTCTTTGATCTAATTCCTACTTATTCTTCAGAGCTTTGTACAGGTGTTATCAATTGTAGGAAGTCTTTCCTGAGTGTAAAGTGAGTTCTCCTCTTTGCAAGGAGTGGAGTAAACAGGAAACGAAAAACTCCAAAGAAGTCCCTAGACCTTGTGCTTTTGACTCCCAACATGTAGCATAGTGTAAGGGTTGATTGATTTAATTTAAATGCCTTGGGGCAGGATCTTTGCATATATCCTTGACTTACTACTAAAAAGTACTTTTTCTGAAACAACAGTATTATGCCTTATTCTTTAGTTTACCAAACTGGTGATAAGAGATAAGCCACAGTGTTCTGGTTACCTAGTGCCGCTCTGAGAAGAAATATATAACAAATGGGATGGCCTTAACAAACAGGACTTATTCTTACAATTTGGAGGCTTTAAGTCCAAGTTCAAAGTGCCAGGATCTAGGGGCTGGGTGAAAATCCCTCAACGTTGGGGTCCAGCTCTGCCTCTGCTCCTGGCCCACTGGAGCTAGAGGCATTTCTTCACTCAGACAGCCACTGGCTGCTGAGGCTGAGAAGCCCCAAGGTTGACAAGTAAAAAGGCACAGTCCCAATGTTACCCAACCACATGGCAGGCCATTAACTTAAGTCCATCGTAAGTCCCAAGGTTGGCAGAGCATAGCAAGCTACTGAGCAATGACTCAGCTACACGCAGGGTCCAAGTGTGCCATAGGCTAGAGACTATCCCCAAGGCTTCTCTTCATATACAGGAAGCAGACCACATCCCAAAGGCAGCTATTCAGCTGCTTGTGGTAGATCACATGGAGTTGATTGGCAGTCTCCTCATGGAGAATAACTACCACCAGCTGCCCAGCCACTCAACCAGGCCCAGCCAATTTGACACACAAATATCACTACCACACACAGCAATGTAAGAGCCAGTAACAAAGCTTACTTTCTTAATTGCTCATGTGATCACTACAAATGTAGTTAAAATCAGAGATCTTCCCATCAACCATAGCTACTTCATTGTTGTTGACATTGGTCATCTTTATGGAACTATGTATTGGGTCTGACTTATCTAGTCTATATCTCACCTCTTCTTCATGTCATACTTACATATTTCCAGTTTCTTGCCTGAATTGGCAAATCATAAATAGTCTAATCAGCTTGAAGGCAGTGATTTGAGAGAACCAAGACAATCATTAAGGCTATCATAATGGGAAAAAAGTCAGGAAAATAGCACATGAGAAAGGACTATCTCATTCAGCTGTTTCAACAATCATTAAGGATAAGAATAGGGTTTGGGAGGCAACTGAGGCAGTGAATAGCATAAAATATACAATTTTAGCAATGAAGCAAGGGCCAGTCCATGCATGGGAGTGTTGATGATTTGAATAAAAGACCAAATCCAGAAGATGATTCCTACAAGTTTACTGAAGATACAAACAAAAGTACTTAGGCTTTTTGAAAACCTGAAGGAACAGCAAGGAGAAAACTACTGCAAGTGCTTTAATGTCAGCAAGAATTGGTGTTATCATGTCAAATGCAAATTTGGCATATAACTGGAAAAGCAGGAAGCACTGATGTTGAAGCTACCAAAAAATTCAAGGATGAGCTGGATATGATAATACAAGATGTAGAATAGTTACCAGAGCATATTTTCAACACGGATGAAACAGGTTTGTTTTGGAAAAGTTCACCAGAACAGACCTATATTCACAAAGACGCAAAGTGGATCCTTGGTTTCAAGTTCCCAAGAATTCAAATACATTGACAAAACAAGCTGCCAGTCTACTGCATGAGCAATTCCAAGATCTAGATGATGACTGTGTTGCTCGAAGACTGGTTTTTATAAAGTTGCATCCCAGAAGTGCATGCCTACTGCCTTGAAAAGAACATCCCTTCCAAGATTATGCTGTAACTTGAAAATGTCCCAGGATATCCTCCTCAAATAGATGATCTTAATCAAGATATTCAAGTGGAGTATCTTTCACCCAAAAAGACAGCTGTGATTCAACCAATGGATCAAGGTACAATCAGCACCTTCAAGGCATACTACCTAGAGACTACATTTGTTCAGGGAATAGCTGCAACAGATAAAATTGTGGTATTTATGGAGGAACTATAATATTCTTCAATCTATCTAAAATATTACATCTTCCTGGAAGGAAGTTACAAGAAAATTTATGCTGGGGATATGGAAAAAATTGCTGAGTTATAGAAACATAATCCAAACATTTAATGGAAGAAATTAGTGAAAAAATCATCCTATAGAAAGAACACTGAAATTGGAACTTGATATTGCCAATGTGGAACAGCTTATAGATCATGAAGAAGGAGAAATGACACATCATGACTTAATGGGTTTTGAACTGGAACAAAATGCTGAAGAAGGAAGAAATAATGAACAAGAGGAAGGAGAGAAGAAAGTAGTCACAAAGACTTTATAGTGAAAGGGTCATCTAAAGATTTCTCCCAAACTAAATCAGGAGTTTCAGTTGCTTGAAAATATAGACCCAAATGCTGATCACTTTGCTAAAGTCAATAGATAGATTCAGAAAGCAGTGATATGTTACCACAAAATATATGAGGAAAAACAGAAAAAGGACCATAGAGATAATTGTCACTATTTTTCTGACTAACAACATCATCTCATTTCCAAGGATAATCCAGATGATCCAGAACTTTCCATAAATGAAGCTATTATCACAACTGACAAAATGCCAACGTTGTCTAACTCTTCTTCATTAGCAGAATAAATTTTTATGATTTGTGTATATTATATATATATATATATTATGTATTAAAATATATCTGAAAGTTTCTATGTAATGTTTCCAATCCCCAAAGACAAAGATCAGATTTATAAACATGCTGATAATAAAAGGCAATAATAATGGAGAGGAAAAAAAAAAAAAAAAACAGAGAGAGAGAGTCAATTTACATAAGAACAAACTAATGACAGAGTGGTCAGAATGGAACTCTCTCATAAATTGAAGACTACCTGTGTATTATGAAACGTCATTACATTGTGTTACATAATTTTTAATTAAAGAAAGTCATCTACTCTACCCAAGTTCATCTGATTTAATCATATGATATTCCACGACAACAATTAAACTAATATTTGGCCAAACATCTTGGAACTATAGCTTAGGCAAGTCAACACATAAAATTAGCCTTCACACTGGATATCCAATAAATGTTATTTGAACGTACTAGAAGACTTAGGGAAATAATGAGCCCCTCCCCCCCTTTTTTTTCCTAATAGTGTAAGAAACAAGATTCTGTGGAATGTTCTTCTTTCCCACTCCTCCCTTCTCTTTCTCCACCTTGCCCCCATCATCTCTAGCAGGACAATTAATTTAAAATGCACTACATATAGGAATTGTGGGATGACATCAAGAACATCATCCATGAAGAAAGCAAGCGGTCATTAAAAAAAAAAAGAAAAGAAGAAAAGACCAAAATGGATGTCAGAAGAGGCTCTGAAACTTGCTCTTGAATAGAGAGTAGCTAAAACAAATGGAAGAAATGACAAGAGAAAAGAGCTGAATATCTTTCAAAGAGCATCTGTAGAAGACAAAGCCAATTATTATAATGAAATGTGCAAAGACCTGGAGTTAGAAAACCAAAAGGGAAGAACACGCTCGGCATTTCTTAAGCTGAAAGAACTGAAGAAAAAATTTTAAGTTTTGCGTTGCAATATTGAAAGACTCTATGGGCAAAATATTGAATGATGCAGAAAACATCAAAAGAAGATGGAAGGAATAAGCAGTCACTGTACCAAAAAGAATTGGTTGATGTTCATCTATCAGGGGATGGGATATAATTAAGAACCAAAGGTATTGAAGGAAGAAGTCCAAGCTGCACTGAAAGAATTGGTGAAAAACAAGGCTCCAGGAATTGACAGAATACCCATTGAGATGTTTGAACAAATGTAAGCCTCTCTGCAGGCATTCACTCAGCTATGCCAAGAGATATAGAAGACAGTTACCTGGCCAACTGCCTGGAAGAGATTCATATTTGTATACATCCCAAAGAAAGGTGATCACACAGAGCATGGAATTTATCAAACAATATCATTAATATCACATGCAAGTAAAATCTTACAGAAGAAAATTCAAAAATGGCTGCAGCAGTATATTGATAGACAACTTTCAGAAATGCAAGCTGGATTCAGAAGAGGATGTGGAATGAGGGATATCACTGCTGATGTTAGATGAATCTTGGCAGAAAGCAAAGAATACCAGAAAGATGTTTACTTAAGTTTTATTGACTACACAAAAGCATTTGATTGTATGGATCATAGCAAATTATGGATAACATTGAGAAGAATGGGAATTCCAGAACACTTAATTGTGCTCATGAGGAACCTGTACATAGACCAGGAGGTTGTCATTTGACCAAAACAAGGGGCCACTGTATGGTTTATAATCAAGAAGGGAGTGTGTCAGTGTTGTATCCTTTCAACATATTTATTCAATTTACATGCTAAGCAAATAATCTAAGATACTGCGTTAGATGAAGAAGAGTGTGGCATCAGAATTGGAGGAAGACTCATTAACAGCCTGATATACGTTGATGACACAACTTTGCTTGCTGAAAGTCAGGATGACTTGAAGCATTTACTGATGAAGATTGAAGACTACAGTCTGCAGTATGGTTTACACGTGAATATAAAGAAAACAAAAATCCGCACTACTGGACCTATAAGCAGCATCAAGAAAAACAGAGAAAAGATTGATGTTGTCCAGGACTTCATAATACTTGGTTCTACAATCAACACCACTGGAAGCAGCAGTCAAGACATCAGACAATGTATTGCATTGGGCAAATCTGCTGCAAAAGACCTTTTTCAAGTGCTGAAGAGCAAAGAATCTCCTTGAAGACTAAGGTGTGCCTAACCCAAGCCATAGTATTTTTAACCACCTCTTATGCATGAGAGAACTGGACAATGCAAAAGGAAGACCAAAGAAGAGTTGATGCTTTTGAGTTGTGGTGTTGGCAAAGAATGTTGAGAGTACCGTGGACTGCTGAAAGAACTAACAAATCTATCCTAAAAGAAGTGCAGCAGGAATGCTCCTTGTAAGAGAGAATGGCTAAATTTTGTCTCAACTATTTTGGTCATGTTGTCAAAAGGCACCATTCCCTGGAGAAGGATATCATGCTTGGTAAAGTAGAGGGTCAATGAAAAAGGGGAAGGCCCTCAACAAGATAGATTGACACAGTGGCTGCAACAGTGGGCTCAGGTATAGCAAGGATTATGAGGATGGCACAGGACTGGGCAGTATTTCATTCTGTTGTACATAAGGTCATTATGGGTTGGAGACAACTCGATGGCACCTAACAACAACAACAACCACAAACATATATGTCTATCTAACAGTAGGATTTTTTCCTCAAAAAATTATCTATTTCTCTTCTAAAATGGCTTAGAAAAGTTCTGCTATTTCTCAGAATACTCTCCTTAATTCAGGACCCCAATTTCAGTTTCCTCAGTTTAAAATATTTTCCAAGTAAATACAATGTTTTCTCCAAAACATTTTTTTTCAGTTTGGTGAGGATTTGTTTTTTTAGTTTTAGTGTGACTTGGCGAAATGGCAAGTATCATTGGTTTTGTTTTATTGAATGCTTGCTATTGAAATGAGGTACAATGCTATTAAGTAACTTGCTATCTGTGGTCAGCACTAAGGTTTTTGAGATGTAATGGATCTGATCAAGTATGAACAGGGTGCAAAGTCTAGGAATACTCACAAAGTGGTGACAAGCTATCCAAGATAGCAGCAGCAGACATTCAAAGAAAGTCTAGAAGTATCCAGTACGACATCCTTCCTGTGGCATGGGTGGTCAGAGAAATCCCTAAAAGGAATTAGAAATAATATGGTTTTAATGACTTTTTATGGGTTTATATAAAAACTTGGCTGTGCTGCAGCAAAAATAGCAGTCAGATAAACCAATTTTTATGAAAAATGTAACTAAAACAGATGATTCCTTTCCTGAAGATTGAATTTCTCTCCATTAAGATAGTTATTTCCATGTTAGGATCTGGGAGTCTTTCTTCCTAGTTAATGAATAAAGTAAAATTTTATGAGCCTATTCTTAGAAAAAGAGCTCTGATAACATAGTGCCTAAGGCACTTGACTGCTAACCAGAAGTCTGGCGGTTCAAACCCACCAGCCACTCCTCGGAAGGAAGGCTGGGCACACTACTTCCATACTGCCTAGGAAACCCAAGGAGGGGTTGCTTTGAGTTGGCTCCAACTCGACAGCACACAGCAACAATTCTTGGAAAAGGAATTTGGATATAAACATAGCTAACTGAGCTAAAACTCACTATCCATAGTTTACTCTACAATTGGAAGTAAGGATCTTTTGTCTGTACCTTACCCACCCTGTCAGCCATTTTCATCTCCTATTGCTTGCCAAGAGTAGAATCTTCCCCCTTCAACCTCCTCCTTTCTCTCTTGAATAATTCCCTCCTTACAAGAAAAACACGCTCAAAAGCTTTCATTATTTCCATGACTTTGCTTCTTCATGTTCTATTGTAGCTTTTATTTTGCTCTAGGGACTGCAACACCCAATTCCTAAACTGCTTTGTGTTTTTCAGTAAAGGAGGAGTTCAAGCTTTCCTATTAAATCAACAAACTAGCACTGGATGGTTCAAAAAGCGTGGCAAACTCCAGACACATTTTACCTGCGATCTAATCATGTACAGAGATACTGGGCTTTGTCCATAAGCTTTCTGGAAAAACTTTTAGATAGAAAAAGAAGAAATTTGTTGTGATGTTTCCAGACTTCAACTCTGGTTTCAAAATAGATCATGGTTAAAATCTTAGATCCATCGATTTCTAACATTAGGAATTCAAAAAACTACTTAATCTTTAAGTTTAAAGATCATCATCTGGACATGTACATAAGAATAGAACATACTTAATGGCTTTTCATGAAGATTAAATGAGATGAATTTCCAACAAAGAGGTTAGGATTGATTGAAATTTAGAAATAATTCAACATATGTGATCTATTAATATAAAAGGGGAACTGCTAGATGAGAGATGACATACAGTATGATCCTACAGGCCAGTTTTTAAATCAAATAGATTTAATTCCCAGGTTTGTGGTGCTTTGTAATTATCTCGGAACTTCAGTGTTTTTTTTTTTTTTTTTCTTTTTTAATTATGACATAAAATATATAAAAGTAATTTTTAAAAAAGAAAAAAAAAGCTCAAACCTTTCAAAATGGAGTCTTGTCAGTAAGCACCACGCTATTTCCCTCTAGCATCCAACAGCCTGAAAAAAACAGGTATAGCAGTTTGAATTAGAGATTTTGGTGCTCTGAACAGCTCACTGAATCAGAGTGCACCAAACACAGAAGAGCAGAATTAGAGGAAAAGCACAGGGAGATTATTTAAGAAAGACCTATCTGGCAGAGGACAGACAGGCAGCTGAGAGAGGCCATTGGAAATTTCCCTGGGGCAGTCACTGACTGGGGCGAATGCGGCCACCTGAGATCCCCAAGCCAAGAAAGAAGACACCTTATATCTGCATACCAGCGACCACTCCAATATTCCAGTGGGCCCCCCAGGTATCAGCACCTGATTTTGTCAGTAATTGTGGTCAACTGGATGCAGGCAGGCATGCACACCATGGGTGAGATTCAAGTGGAGAGCTCACTGTTGCGCCAGGAAGGCGAGCTCCCTCCTCTCTCAATGGGTCATAGAGTGAGATGGGTCAGCCTGGGAGACATCATGCTTATCTTTGTCACAGTTATTGGGCCCACAGTTCACCAGCAGGTACTCCCCCGACTCCAACATAGCTGAAAGTACATGCATCTTTGGTGCAGCAGATGGGCGGTATCACAGACAATCACTAGAGCCAGCCATTAGTGGGCTCACGAGATTGCATCAGCCCCATGGGCAGACGGAGCAGGGAGAGAGAGGAAGCCGCAGCTGAGTGTGGTCCTGGGAATTTGCATTGGAACAGCTCTTTGGTATTGTGGGGTCTCGGTAGTAAGGTCTTTGAGTGTGCCTGAGCCTGGAAGAAAGTTGCAACTCCCTAACGATACGAATCTTCCCTGAGGTTGAGCTGCAGTCTTGAAAATAACTGCATCATTTATTTAAAGCCTTAGAAACCGACCCTAGCAACACCAAGCTTTCCTTCTTCTGCTCCCACCTTCTCCACCAATAACTTCACTCATGCAATAGAAGAAACCATATTCAGCCAATTACTATAAAACCTCCCAGTTCAAACTCTAAACCTTCTTTATGACAAACAGAAACACATATCCACATTCCGCACAGTGATTCCACCAACACAAAGAAAACAGCAGAGCGACCCAACACACCTGAATCAAAAATAAAATAAAATACACCAGCTTCACCTTTTCAAAATATTAAATCATGAAACCAAGACAACACAAATCAACACATAACCAGCAACTAGAGACAACCTAAAGAGACAGCGCTCTACCAGATTCCAGGGGCTTAAGAAGAAGTTTTGCTTTCCAGTAACCCCAAGAATATTCTGGACCTGCATGACTGAAAAGGTCCTAGTTTACACCTTTTTCTTTTATTTCCCTTTTTTTCTTTTTTTGTTGCATTCTTCCCATATTTTTCTTCATAATTCTCTTTCTCTACCTTTTTTCTCTTAATGCCCTATCCCCAGATATTGCAGGTTTTCCCCTTCTTTTCTCCCCTTTTTCTTTTTCTGGGTTACTGTTCCTGTACGATTACATGGTGTATTTTTGTCCATGTGCTTTTAGCATTTTTGATGGATATACACTTGTAATTTTTGCCTAACTGACTGGGAGAGAGCAACAGTCCCCATAAGATACAAGTACACCCACACCTCCTGCAACTTCACTTATTGAGCAAGAGCCAGCACCTCCTTCTCCAACAATGGGCCAACAATAAAAAAACCACCAAGAAGAGCCTGAATCACCCTTGGCTGCTCTTTGCAAACAATTAATGTGGTTGTTTTTGTTGTTTGCCATCTAGTCGGCCCTGATTCATAGCGACCCCTCCTTGGGTTTCCAAGGCAGTATCACTACAGAAGTAGGAATGCCCAACCTTCCTTCCAAGGAGTGGCTGGTG
>NW_006921612.1:493587-495358 GCF_000298275.1 Orycteropus afer afer
GCAAGCGAGAAGGCAATGGGATGGTATATATAAAACCCTGAAAGAGAAAAATTTTCAACCAAGAATTATATACCCAGCAAAATTGTCCTTCAAACATGATGGTGAAATTAAGCGATTTCCAAATAAGCAGAAACTAAGGAAATTTGTTAAAACCAGACCAAGCTTACAAGAGATGCTAAAGGGAGTCCTTTGAACAGAGAACCGAAAATAGTAAATAACAACCAACCATTAATACACAAGATGACCAGAAACCACAGCTATGGACATATCCAAAGTAAAATGAGCTTACAAGACTCTAAACAGGGAACCAGAGACATCAATTGGCAAGTGAGGACAACTACAAACAAAAAGAGGGAAAAGACTGTGTAGTTACAGAATTTCTGAATGGTGAGGAAGTTAAGAGAGTTGCAAGATAGAATGGACTATTCTAATCTTGGGGAGAAAATTATAAATCATAGGATAACCTCAAAGAAAAATGATAAACCTTCACATCACAATAAAAAAGAGGACAAGCACAAATACTCAGCAAATACTAAAATAACAGCAACAGAGGAAATGATAACATGATTCATAAACATAATGAGCTCAGCAGAGAAAATAATATGGAACAAAGAAACCAGGGACACCATGAAAAACACACATACCAAAATGACAACAATCAATTCATACTTGTCAAAAATTACACTGAATGTTAATGGATTAAATGCACCACTCAAGAGGTGGAGAATTGCAGATTGGATAAGAAAACAAAACCCAACAATATGCTGCCTACAACAGACACACCTTAGAGATCAAGACAAAAATAGTCTAAAAATCAAAGGTTGGACAAAGATACATCAAGCAAATGGCAACAATAAGAGAGCAGGATTGGCAATATTAATTTCTGATCAAATGGACTTTAAGACAAAAACCACCATATGAGACAAGGAAGGGTATTATATAATGATTAAAGGATCGATTGAACATGAAGATATAACCATAATAAATATCTATGGAACCAATAAAATAACCCCAAAATACATAAATCAGACTTTAAAAAAGTTGAAAAGCCAAATAGATGACTCCACACTCATAGTGGGAGATTTTAATACACCATTTTCTTTGAAAGATAGATCAGTTGGAGAGGAACTCAATAAAGACCCAGAAGAGCTAAATAATACACTCCACCAACTGGGCCTTATAGACATCTACAGGTCACTTCACCCAACACCAGCACAATACATTCTTCTCCAATGCACATGGAACTTTTCCCATGATAGATCATATGTTAGGCCCAAAAGCAAGCCTTAATAAATTTAAAAACATTGAAATACTGCAAAGCATCTTCTCAGATCATAATGCTATCAAATTAGAAATCAACAATAGAAAGATCAACAGAAAAGGAGTAAACTCATGGAAACTGAACAGTACCCTCCTTGAGAAAGACTGGGTAAGAGAAGGAATCCAAAAGTAAATTCAAAAATTCCTTGAATCAAATGAGAATGAAAACACAACATACCAAAATCTTTGGGACACAACAAAAGCAGTGATTAGAGGCCAGTTTATAGTAATAAATGTACACATCAAAAAAGAAGAAAGGGGGAGTTCCAGCAAGATGGCAGACTAGGCAGAAAGACTGCACAGACCCTCTTCAACAAAGAAAAGGGAAACCAATTAACACAGACACAGAAGATATCCTGGACCCCTGAGCCTTGAAGGGAAGGATATAGAAGTGGACTTAACCCCAACTAGCAGAAGAATTTGCGTGCAAATACCAAAAAAGGAGACATAT
>NW_006921612.1:500535-508230 GCF_000298275.1 Orycteropus afer afer
TGGACATCTAGGTTGTTTCCAAGTTTTGGCTATTGTAAATAGTGCTGCGATGAACATCGGGTGCCATTATGTTTTATGGTAACTCATGAATCATCCAGGACAGGATGTGTAATGATCCAAAACCACACATCCAAAATAAAAAGATAAAGTTAATAAGTATTGGTCATGGAATACATTAACATTGAGGGTGGAAAATAGAATTTCATATAGAAATATGTGATATATGTTTGCAAACAACGTTTATATGAGGACAGAAACTTGATATCAAACTTCCTAAGGCCAAAAACAAAAGGGAAATATAATCAGTTGTAGAATCTGAGTATCCATAAGGTAAAAAGAAAGCAAATTTAAAAATGTAGCACAATTTTCTCCCTACTATGTGGGAATCTCTTCGTTTGTTTTGTTTTGCTTTCATTTTGAGACCATTGCAGGGCCAGCACAATGTTATATGATACTGTTGGAATTCTGCTGGTCCCTTAAGGTGAAGGGTAACTCAAAATCTCCCCAGCAGAAGTAAATTATCCTCAGAACAGAGAGAAGCTTCATTTTCCAGCTGGCGGGCAGCTGGTGTGCATGCTCAACTTTTTAATGAATGGAGTCATTACATTATCTGTCTCCTGTATTCTAGACCACCCAGCACCTTCTTGGCATTGTCTGTAGATGAGAATAATGGCCTCTTTGTTGGGCTTACCAAAGCAGTGCTTCTGCAATGTGACCCAATAAAGAACGGTCTCTGGGCTGAGCAATTTCCTCTCCAAGATAGCATGGCCTTTTTTGAGCATGTGAGTGTTCTCTGGCAACTAAAATAGGACTCTGTTCACCAAAAGCACTCAGTGAAAGTTTAGACCTTACATTGCCATTGCTGCTGCTCCTGCTGCCACCACCACCCCTACCACCACCACCAGCATCATAATCATCATCACAGCTACCACTTTTTGAGCATTTCCTCTGTACCAGATAATTTACTTATATTACCTCAGTTAATCTGATCAACAAGTTGAAAAGGTCTAATTCTTGTTTTATAGGTGAGAAAGCAGAAATTCATTAGAGAAAATAATTTAACCATGATCCACAGCAAGAAAAGTGCACAATAAGAATTCTTACTCCAATTCCAAAGTCTATGCTTTTTCTATGACGCAATAATAATCCCATAGAACAATGATGCTGAAAGGACATCAGAGACAAAATAGCTTAATCTCTTTACTCATTTATTCAACAAATACTTATTTTGTACCTACAATGGATCAAATACTAATAGGAGCACTGGAGTGAATAAGACACATATAGTCATGTCTTTTGGAATTTACATTCTAGAGGTGAAGATAGACTTAATATTTTATTTGGTTGAGGTCAGTTAAATTATGGTCTTCATTTTGTTTCATAGTTCAGAGATTTCTGAACTAGAGTCAATGTCAGACCACAGCTATAGTAATACTGGGAAATTTATTCCAAGCTAATGCCACATTGTCAAGAATATCAATAAAGCTGATAACTTTAACAATTTTTAAAGAAATATATTCATGTCTTCTATTTTTTTTTCAAAAACATAACTGTATCCTTTTCAAGTACTATTTAGTTCTACATTCTAGGCTGCAGAATGATGAAAACATAGCTTTTATATCTTCTATTTAAATTCATCAAACCTGGATTAGAAGTTGTTGAAGTAAATTTAATATATAAATCCAAAGGAAAAAAAAAATAAACAACTTTAAGTAATTCAGAATCCTTCCAAGGTGATTTTTGTGAGCCATAATCTGATAATGATTACTGATATATGTTTTAAAAGTGGTAGGATTATTTGATCTGCTAAAATCAAGAAATGACCATTTCTGTGTTTCAGTGGTATTATTATTGGTGATGTTTTTCTTTGAAACTTTTGTTTCCTGATGTTTCATGCTCTGCTTTGGGTGCCATTGCTTTAGTAGATAATAATTTCTAATTTAGACCTGCTTCATCTAACTACAAGGAGCCCTGGTGGCATAGGGCCTAAGGTATTTGATTGCTAACCAGAAGGTTGGCAGTTCAAACCCACCAGTCACTCTGTGCAAAGAAGACTGGGCAGTCTACTTCTGTAAAGATTTACACCTTGGAAACCCAAAGGAGGTAACTATGAGTTGGAACTGACTAGATGGCAGTGAGTTTGGGTTTTTTGGCTTGGTTCATCTAACTACAATATAGAGTTTTTCTCCATTCAAGATTTCTTTATTGAAAAATTTACTCTCTTTATAAATGTTTGAGTACTTTAATTGGGCCAATGGATGTTATGAAGTTTTGTTTGTTTTTGTTTCTTTTTCAACTTTTTATTGTGAATCGATTAAAAGCTTACAGAGTAAATTTACTTTCCACTCAACTGTTCATATATGTTTTATTTTGTGACATTGATGCAATCCCTACAATGTAACAAAACTCTTCCAACTTCCTCCCTGTTTTTCCTATTCCCATTAGTTCTTTTTCCTATCCCTTCCTGCCTTCTGTCTTTTATCTCTGAGCAAAAACTGTTGTTTTGATCTCCTATAATTGATCGTTCTAAAGAGTGCTTACCTTCCTAGTGTAATTGTTCACCTTATATGCCTGTCTATTGTTTGGCTGCAAGTTGAGCCACAGAGTGAGTTCAGTTCCAGGCTTAAAGAGCAACAACCTCAGGGCTTTCACCAGTCTCTGTACTTCCTATTGTGATCCCTTCATTATGAAGGTTTTCAATATTCTGTAAAATACTAGAAGAAAACTCTGGTGAACATTTTTATAAACAGGGCATGGAAGACATTTCTAAGCTATATGAAACTCAGAAATTTTAAAAAATGTATTTGGTAGATTTGAGTATATTAAAATTTCAAACACACTGAACACCAGGCTATTGCAGTCAAATTGATGCCTTTTAATAATAAGTCATGTTTAAAAGAATAGATATAATAAACATTCTGAAGTTTTTCTCAAAAGTTATGCCATCACACACTTTCTGACAAACACAGTGGATATATCCTCAAAGCTGGGCTGACTGGAGGTCGGCTTTCCTTCCTTCCTTCTTTACATTCACCAATTGACATTCACCATTTTCTTTTTCTGGTTTTTTTTTGCCTAAAAAATAATGATGACTTGTTTTCTATCAATTTACATACAATTTCTTTGTTAATGTTGTTGTTGGGTGCCTTCAAGTCATACTGAGCCTATGTACACCAGAATGAAATGTTATCCAATTCTTTTTCATTTTCAGAATCTTTGCTATGTTTGAGCCCATTAATTTCTTTAGAGAACTTCAAAACATTAAGAAAACACTCTTTGAACAAACTACTTCTAGATTTATATGTATTGTTTTATTCTTTTCTAAACTTTTATAGTTGTCTTTCTCTTTTTCAATCCAATATTTCATATTTATTTACATTTTCAGAGCCTTTCCAAAGCATTCAACCTCACAGCAATGAGATTTCTATTTTACACTCACTGAAAACAATTGTAGGAGCTCTCTAGCATAGTGCCTAAGGCATTTGACTGCTAACCAGAAGGCTGGGGCTTCAAACTCACCAACCACTCCTGAAGGAAGGTTGGGATCTACTCCATAGTGATACTGCCTCAGAAACACAAGGAGCGGTCGCTATGAGTTGGGTCTGACTCGATGGCACATAACAACAACAAACAACAGTTGCAGAGGTATACTGACAGACAACTTCCAGAAATGCAAGCTAGATTCAGAAGAGGACATGGAACAAGGGATAACATTGCTGATGTCAGATGAATCTTGGCTGAAAGCAAAGAATACCAGAAATTTGGTTACTTGCATTTTGTTGACTATGTAAAAGCATTTGATTGTGTGGATCATAAAAAAATTATAGATAACATTGAGAAGAAGGGTAATTACAGAACACTTCATTATGCTCATCAGGAACCTGTACATAGACCAGGAGGCTGTTGTTCCAACAGAACAAGGGGTACTGCATGGTTTAAAATCAGGAAGAGAGTGTGTCAGGGTTGTATCCTTTCATCATACTTATTTAATCTGTATGCTGAAAGAATAATCCAAGAAACTGGACTATAGGAAGAAGAACGTGGCATCAGGATTGGAGGAAGACTCAATAACAACCTGTGATATGCTGATGATAGAACTTTCAATGCTGAAAGCAAGAATGACTTGGAGTACTTACTGATGAAGATTAAAGACTACAATCTGCAGTGTGGATTATATCTCAACATAAAAAAATGAAAATCCTCTCAACTGGACCAATAAACACCATCACAACAAATGGAGAAAAGATTGAAGTTGTCAAAGACTTCATATTACTTAGTTGCATAATCAACATCAATGGAAGCAGCAGTCAAGACATCAGGTGAAGTTGCACTGGACAAACCCACTGCAAAAGACCTCTTTCAAGTACTGAAGAACAAAGATGTCTCCTTGAAGACTAAGGTGTGTCTGACCCAAGCCATTGTATTTTCAGTCACCTCATATGCATGTGAGAGCTGGACAATGAACAAGGAAGACCAAAGAAGAGTTGATGCCTTTGAGTTGTGGTGTTGACAAAGAATACTGAAAGTACCGTAGGCTGCCAAAAGAACAAACAAATCTGCCTGGAAGAAGTGAAGTGAGAATGCTCCTTGGAAGGGAGAATGGCCAGACTTTCTCTCACTTACTTTGGTCATGTTGTCAGAAGGAACCATTCCCTGGAGAAGGATGTCATGCTTGGTAAAGTAGAGGGTCAGCAAAGAAGGGGAAAGCTCTCAGCGAGATGGATTACCACAGTGGCTGCAATAATGGGCACAGGTATTGGAAGGATTGTCAGGCTGGCACAGGACCAGGCAGTGTTTTATTCTGTTGTACATAGGGTCGCTATGAGTCAGAACCAACTCGACAGCACCTAACAACAACAACCAGTTTAACAGGTATTTAATTAAATTATATAATTGATGTTGTTGTGTTAGTAGGTGCCATTGAGTCAGTTCCCACTCATAACAACTCTATGTACAACAGAATGAAACATTGCCTGGTCCTGCACCATCTTCACAATTGTTGCTATGTTTGCGCCAATGATTGTAGCCACTATGTCAATCTGTGTAATTAAGGATCTTCCTCTTTTTCACTGACTCTCTACTTTACCAAGCTTAGTGTCCTTTTCCAGGAACTGGTGCCTCCTGATAACACACCCAAAGAACCTGAGATGAAGTCTTCTGTGCTTCTTAAGAAGCACTCTGGCTATACTTTTCCCAAGACAGATTTGTCCAATAGTTTACAGTATATTCCATATTCTTCCCCAACACCATAATTCAAAGACATCAATTATTTTTTTGGTCTTCTTCATTCATTGTCCAGCTTTCACATGCACATGAGGTGACTGAAAATACCATGACTTGGGATAGGTGCACTTTAGTCTTCAAAGGGACTTTTTTGCTTTTTAGAACTTTAAAGAGGTCTTTTGCAACAGATTTGTCCAGTGCAATATGTCATTTGATTTCTTGACTGCTGCTTCCATGGCCGTTGATTATGTATCCAAATAAAAGGAAATCTATGACAACTTCAATCTTTTCTCCTTTGATCATGATGTTGCTTATTGGTCCACTTGTAAGCATTTTTATTTTCTATATGTTGAGATGTAATCCATACTGAAGGGTGTAGTCTTTAATCTTCATCAGTAAGTGCTCCAAGTCATCCACACTTTCAGTAAGTGAAGTCACATCATCTGCTCATCACAAATTGTTAATGAGTCTTCTTCCAATTCTGATGCCACATTCTTCTTCATATAGTCCAACTTCTCAGATTATTTGTTCAGCATGCAGATTGAACAAGTATGGTGAAATGATACAGCTCTGACACACTCCTTTCTTGATTTTAAACCACAGAGTATCCACTTGTTCTGTTGGAACAACAGCCTTCTGGTCTATGTACAGGTTAACACAGTTAATTGCTCAGGGTTCTCATTCCTCACAATGTTATCCATAATTTGTTATGATTCATACTGTCATATGCTTTTGCATCAATAAAACATAGGTAAACATATTTTTGGTATTTTTTGCTTTCAGACATATAATTTATACAACAATTAAGTTTGGCATAAAGATGTCTAAGAACAAACATGACTTACTGCTGCAAAGTACCAATTTAACTGAAGTAGCTGGGTTTTCAGTGTGTTTGAAATTTTAATATACTCAAATCTACCAAATGTGTTTTTATAGTTTCTGGGTATCATGTTGTTGTGAAATGTCTTTCATACCCTGTTTATAAAGATATTAATCTATTCATCAATATTTTATACTATGATTTATACTGTGATTTTTACTATTTATACTTTGATTTTACAAGTCAATTGAGTTAAATTTTGAAGAACAAGGGTTTCTTTCTCTGCCTATCCCACCTGATAACTAGCTAGTTGCCTCAAAAATATTCACTGAATAGCCTATGATTTCTTCATTTTCTATAGTACTAATTTTATGTCACAGTCAATTCCATAATACACATGTACAGATTTCTGGATCTCTATTTTGTTTCACTAAGTTGTTGATGAACACTTGTGTAGAAACCAGCATCTTTCAATTGCAGTGGCATTATCCAAGGTTTAAAAATTTGGTGGGACAAGTCTTCCTTTATTACTTTTACTTTTACAAAAAACGGTCTACACATTTCAGTTGGCTTATTTTTGCAGGAATTTTTATTTTAAAGTTTTCTCTATTGCATTAAATATTTTATTACCATTAAGATGAATATGTAGATTAGTTTACTGATAAACTAGCATCTTTACAATGTTGAGATCTTCTATTCAAGCACAGTGTATGCACATATATTGTACAACTATCTGAAGAGTTTTCTAATTTTGTTCATATAGGTGCAAAATGTTGTTGTTGTTATGTGCCATCAAGTCAGACCTGACTCATAGCGACTCCTCCTTGGGTTTCCGAGGCAGTGTCACTACGGAAGTAGATTGCCCAACCTTCAAGGTGCAAAATTTTTTCATCATATGTACTATGTAATTATTGCTATATATGAAAGTTATTAATTTGTAAATATTTTGTAACTAGTAGATTTATAATTACCAAAGCTTTATAAAATAGTTTTCAGTTGATCTTGAGTTTCCAAGCTGACAACATACCTTCTGAGAATACTGATATATCAGCATCATACTTATCCATCTATATAACTTTTAATTCTATCTAATTAATCATGTCATTTTGCATTTGCTTCAGTCTTAAAAGTGGCTGATAAAAGAAAGATAAATGAGTAAAACATATTTAGATATAAGAAAGAAGATATAAAGGATAAACAGTGTATACATAGTAGAGCTGACAAAGGGCAAGGTTGTAGTCATTTCTTGGCCACAGCCAGTTACCCAGAGGGAGCAAGTAGTTGGACTTGTGGGCTCGGGACCATGGCCATAGAGAACATCAAGCTCAATTGGCATAACATAGTACACAAAAATATTGTTCCACATCCTACTTTGGGGAATAGCAAATAGAATCTTAAAAGCTTGCAAGCAGCCATCTAGAGTCAACAGTGGATCTCTCCTTGTCCAGAGCAAAGAAGAATGAAGAAAAACAAAGATTCATGGAAATAATTAATCCACAGGACTGGCACACCATGCAATCCTCAGTCTATATGACTATGAGACTAGAAGAACTAGATGGTGCCCAGCTACCTCTGTCAACCACTCAGAGGAGGATCTACGTAGGAAATCCTGGATAGAGTGGAAGAACAATGTAGAACAAAACTCAACATCA
>NW_006921612.1:511298-515495 GCF_000298275.1 Orycteropus afer afer
AAAAATAAATAAATAAATAAATAAATAAAAGAGATTTGAGTATGAAAAGACATGATGTGAAAAATGGTTATTGTTGTTGTTGTTGTTATTATGTGCCGTCGAGTTGGACCCGACTCATAGCGACCCCTCCTTGGGTTTCCGAGGTATTATCACTATGGAAATAGATTGCCCCATCTTCCTTCTGAGGAGTGGCTGGTGGGTTTGAACCTCCAGCCTTCTGGTTAGCTGTCAAGTGCCTTAGGTACTACACTACCAGAGCTCCCGTGATAAATGGTAGTACATATGAAATTCTTCCTCAATCCTCCTTTGTAGGCTTAAAACATTTCCTTATCATATTGACTTATAATTGAGCATGTGATTTGTTTTTACCAAGGCAGTATGCTACTCCCAGCCAATGTTTGAAGGAATATTACATGTTTCTGTTCACATCCTTGAGACAATGTCCTTCTGACATTGCCATGAGAAAGACTTGATTCAGGTGCTGAGTCTCCTTCAGCCTAAGCTCCAGAATGAAGATGCATGAACACCTGATTGTACCCAAAACTGGGAGATAAGCCTATGCCAGGCAAGTTCAGCTGACTCATAGAGAAGCCACAAAACTTTGAGCTGGGCAGAGAGTGAGAAATAAATATTTTGGTTGGATTTTGTTATATCAGCACAGTAACAACTAATATGCATGGTATTGCAGGAAACATAGTAAAAAAAAAATAGATAAAGGCATATTTTTATGGATTTGGTAAATTTCAAGAATAAAGAATCACAAAGTACTAAGTTTTAGGGTGAGATTACTAAAAAACAAAAATAAATTATGTTCACATTGTTTCAGCAACATTAGAACTGAATATGTGGGAAAAGAGAGAGATTTGAAAGGAAAATTGTATGAACTAAAATTTTTCAAACCAGAAAACTCACTGTATATGAAAAGAACAACAATGAAAAAGTTCTTATCAGAAAATATCTTAACAACCGAATATTTGTTGTCCCCAAAAAATGTACTTAAAGTAAGAATCAAAATCAAGATGTCATTAGAGAGGAACTTACCATTTATAAGGACAGGGAATAAATAAGAAATCAATTTAAATATGATTTTAAAACAGAATAGATGTTTTCAAGAGAAAAATTATTTAAGATAAAATAACAGTTATTGCTAGTCCCTGACTTATGACAGGTTCCGTTCTGATGACTCCTTCTTGAGTTAGTTCTAACATAACTCAAATCTCTCTCTCTCTTTTTTTCTTTTTCTTTTTTTTTAGCTTTCATTATTATTGCCTTTTATTATCAGTTTCTTTTTAAATCTGATATTTATTTGTCTTTAGGTATTGGAAACATTGCATATAAGCTTACAGATATATTTTAATATACACATACATACATAACAAAACAAAAATCATAAAAACTTGCTCCAACGAAAAAGAGTTGGACGACATTGGCATTTTGTCATTTCCAGTACTAGCTCTACTTGTGGAAGATTCTGGGTCATCTGCATTATCCCTAGGAGTGAAGATGGTATTTCTAGTCAGAAAATTAGTGACAGTTGTCTGTATGGTCCTTTTTTTTTTTTTCTTCATATAATTCACAGTAACATCTCACTGCTTCTCAAATCTGCCTATTAACTTTAGCAAAGAGATCAGCATTTCGGTGTTTTTTTTTTTTTTTTTTTTTTCATGAAACTAAATGAAGTCCCTGATTTAGTTCAGAAAAAACTTCAGCTAATACTTTCACTGTAAAATTTTGTGACCATTTCTCTATTTCCTCTTCCTCATTATTTCTTTCTTCAGTATTTCTTTTCTCTTCAGAACCTTTAAATCCTGGTGCTGAAGGAGCAAGAAGGTCACATCTTCTCACTTCCTCTAACCCCACAAGAGGAAGACAGAATCACCATCAGTAGCCCAAGGCCTATTCCTGTGAGGCCAGACATGCTGCCTCCCTGTAGCCCTTTCACCAACCCTGACACCAACTGTTCCTTCCACAGCACTCACTACTTTTCTGCTGGGTTCGATAATTCACTGCAGTGGCCACACAGAACTCACAGATTATGGGGTTTATTAAAGAAGAACCAGGTTACAATTCGAGTTCAGGAAAAACACTCAGTGTCTTTCAGCCCGCTGTCTCTCACCCAACAGTCTCTCATAGTCTCTCTCCCACCAGTGTGTGTCCCTCAGTGTCTCTCTCAGCAATGCATGTTCTTGCATCTCTTTTGCAGCAGCACATGTCTTTCAGAAGCACGTGTCTCTCAGGAGCGTGTTTCTCTCAGGAACACATTTCTTCTCAGCAGCACGTCCTTCTCAACCAGCAGTCAGAGAGATTTCTGCCTCTAGGAGGCCTCCTTTTGAGCCTGGCACAGTGGCCAAACTAGCCAATCATAACATCAGAATTCTAAGCACCTGAGAGAGAGCGAACTTCTAAGAACATTGCTTTGTGCCATGCCCAACAGAAATACCCCAGGTGGATAACTTTTACAATCAGGAGCTCCTCAGTTGCTCACAGCAGATTCCTCCATGGAGTTTACAAAGACTTATGACTAGAAAAGCCATACCAGGTAATTTTCTACACCGCACCTGCTCTGCCAATTCCCTTCTTCATAATCTTACTAAGATGGAGGGGGAAAGGAAAAAAAAAAAAAAAAAGAGGACAGTCATAAGTGCGGTTTGTCATAATTCAAACACATTATAAGATGGGGATTACCTGCATTTTGTTAGTAGCCCTGGAATTGATTCTGACTCTTTAGTGACTCCAGGTGCTGCAGAGTAGAACTACTTCATAGAATTTTCAAAGTTTCTACTTTTCAGAAGCAAATAGCCAGGCCTGTCTTCCAAGGCTTCTCTGAGTAGGTTTAAACTGTAGTCAAACCCTTAACAATTTGCACCTCCAAACTCTGCACCTAGTGCCCAGAAAACAGTATCACCCAGGAAATCTGTGCTAGATGAGCTCAGAAAGAAAGAGATTAAAGAATCCCCTGCATATCACCTGAGGTAGAGGGTTTGTTAAGAAAATATATTTCTTGTCTACATTTGCTCTAAATTAGTCTTTAATCAAGGTTCCAAGTGGAGACAGGGAAGGTTAAGACCTTCATGTTGTTCACTGGTCTGACCAACAATTCTCATCATATTGGTCTTTCCTAGAAAATATTTAGGAAGACTTGAATTTTTCTTAGTCATCTAAGTAAACACATTTTGAACATTTAATATGTGTCTGGCACAATGCTAGGCATTTTCATGATTATCTTATTTAATTTTCATTCTGGGTATTTTTAACCATATTTATAGATGACGAATAGAGATTTAAATATAGTAAATGATTTGCTCACAACTAATAAATATCAATGCTTAGTTTTTGAACTCTACTCTCTCTGACTCCACATCTAGTTCTACTTCCACTATATTAAGATAGCTTATCAAAGAATAACTTGGGAAAAACAGTCTTACTATTTTCTCTTCTCTCCTTTGTCCTTTCACAAAACATTGCTCATACAATGCAATGGAATTCTAAAGAGATAGAAATAAATTATTTTCTTTTGGAACTCCTTTCCCTTTGGAGTTGTTCCCAATTCTTGTGTGAGCCATAGTTCAATTTCTACATCCTCTCTTTGAACTGAACATCCTCTCAGATCACTTTTCCAAGAATTTCCCCCCTCATCCCACGTGATGAATCTCTTGGTTTGCCTCAAGGCACAAAACAATAGACTTTAAACCCCCCTCACTGCATAGTGTAAAATTCTCCAGGCTATTCACATATTTAACTCTGCATATCTTATTTGAATGGGTTTATCTATGAAAGTAGTGGGTTTTCCATTTGATCCAGCAATCCCATTACTAGGTATATATTCTAAAGAAGTGAGAGGCATAGATATATGCAGACCCATGTTCATTGCAGCACTATTCACAATAGCAAAGAGATGGAAACAACCTAAGTGCCCATTAACAGAGGAATGGATAAACAAACTGTGGTACATTCACACAATGGAATACTGTGGAGCACTAAAGAATAATGTAGAATCTGCAAAACTCCACAAAATGTGGATGAACTTGGAAGAGATTGTCCTGAGTGAAATAAGTCAATCGCAGAAGGACAAATACTATATTAGTCTGCTAATGTAAAAAGTCAAGGAAAGATTTGTACATAGAAGAAAATTTCCTTTGTTGGTTACCAGAGATGAGAAGGGAGGGGAGAGAAAACTTCTATATAGCTTGGGGTAAA
>NW_006921612.1:515617-518094 GCF_000298275.1 Orycteropus afer afer
ATATATATATATATATATATATACACACACACACACATACATATATAGAGAGAGAGACAGAGACAGACAGAAAAAAACAAAGATTATCAGTGGTTACCAGGGGTAGGAGGGAGGGGGAAGGGGGAAGCTTTTGTTTGGGGGTATTGAGTTATGCTCACAGGTAGTGGAATATTTTGGAAAAAGGACAGCAATAATGGTGGCACAACATGAAAAATGTAATCAATGTCCCTGAGCTGTAAAAGTGGAAGTTGTTATGTTGGTGAATGTCTTTTTGTGTATGTTTTCACTACAATTAAAGAAAAAAAAGAAAAGAAAAAGTAATGGGTTTTCTTTCTTTCTTTCTGTTCAAGGCAGTAGGCTTGCACTTCTGGGATGCAACTATTTAGAAACCTGTCTTCGAACAACACAGTCATCATCCAGACCTTGGAGTTACTCCTGCAGTAGGCTGGTAGCTTGTTTTGTCAATGTTTTTGAATGCTCGGGGCCTTGAAACCAAGGATCCACATTGCCTCTTTGTGAATATAGGTCTGTTCTGGTATCCTTTTCCAAAACAAACTTGTTTCCTCCATGTTGAAAATAAGCTCTGGTAGATATTCCACATCTTTTATTATCTTGTCCAGCTCACATTGAATTTTTTGGTAGCTTCAACATCAGTGCTTCCTTCTCCAGTTATATGCATGTTATATAAGCTAAATCTGCATTTGACACTATGACACCAACTCTTGCTGGCATTAAAGTACTTACAGTAGTTTTCTCCTTACTGTTCCTTCAGGTTTTCAAAAAGTCTGAATATTTTTGTTTGAATCTCCAGTAAACTCATAGGAATCATCTTCTGAATTTGGTATTTTATCCAAATCATCACCATCTCCAACATGTGGACTGGCCCTTGCTGCTTTGTTAAAATTGTAGATTTTATGCCAATCACTCCCTAAATAGCCTCCAAAACCCTATTCTGATCCTTAATAATTGTTGAAACAGCCAAATGAGATAGTCCTTTCTCATGTGCTGTTTTGTTGACTTTTTTTCCATTATCATAGTGGTGTAATGCCTAAGGCATTTGATTGCCAACCAGAAGGCTGGAAGTTCAAATCCACCAGCCATTCCTCAGAAGGAAGATTAGGCAATCTACTTCTGCAGACATATCACCTCGGAAACCCAACGAGGGGTCGCAATGAGTTGAATCAACACGACAGCAGTGAGGTTTTATTTTTGTTTTAAGACCTTAAAAATTGCCCTCGTTCTCTAGTGCTGCTATAATAGAAATACCATATCACTTAACAAATAGGAATTTATTCTCTTATAATTTGCCAGTACTGTTGTTACATCCCTTTGAGTTGTCTCCGACTCATAGCAACCTTTATGTCCAACAGAACGAAACACTGCCCAGTCTTGTGCCAGCCTCACAATTCCTGCTATACCTGAGCCCATTGCTGCAGCCACTGTAACAATCCATCTCATTGAGGGTCTTCCCCTCTTTTGTGGGCCCTCCACCTTACCAAGCATGACATCTTTCTCCAGAGAATGGTCCCTTCTGACAATATGACCAACGTAAGTGAGACAAAGTCTGGCCATTCTCACCTCCAAGAAACATTTCAGCTGCACTTCTCCCAGGACAGATTTGTTAGTTCTTCTAGCAGTCCACAGAACTTTCAGCATTCTTTATCAATGCCACAGCTTTTACTTTATGTAAACCACAACTCAAAAGCATCAACCCTTCTTCCATCTTTCTTATCCATTGTGTGGAAAGGGAAGACATGGAGAGAGACAGAAGGGGCTGCACAAGGCTGACGGAGGAAGCAACACCTGACCACTACCACCACCACCATGCCCAACCACTGAGAGCTCCATGGTGGTGGGGAAGGTGTGTTAGGGAAGGGGGACAGTCTATGCCATGTGCATCCTGAGAAGTGCCACAGGTGCACAACACATGGTGTGTAACCAGGGAGGACAGCAACACTGGTGTCAAACAGGACAGCACCTTCCACTCTACTATAAAGCCAGTTGCACACAACAACCTGGTTTTTGGAATGTAACTATGTCTGTAAGTGAGGAATGCTTGTAGTAGTGCAAAGATTACAGGCTTTGAGACAAAAACACACTTAATGGTTGTATGCTTTCATGCAACACCTCTAGTTCTTCTGAATTCTATTTCTCTTATCTGTAAAACTGAGAAAATAATATCAACCCATATTGTTAATATGTAAGTTAAATGAAATATATAGCACCTGGTCTGGAAAATCATATAAACATAATATAGGCAACATCCTATGTGATGAGAGAGGAGGGGAGATAATAATAAGTAAGTTGTTTTTCACAAAATTAAGCCCTGGTTGTTGTTGTTGTTGTTGTTATGTGCCGTCAAGTCAGCCCTGACTCATAGCAACCCCTCCTTGGGTTTCCGAGGCAGTATCACTACGGCAGTAGGATTGCCCAACCTTCCTTCCGAGGAGTGGCTGGTGGGTTTGAACCGCCAGCCT
>NW_006921612.1:520109-525052 GCF_000298275.1 Orycteropus afer afer
AAAAAAAAAAAAAAGAAAAAAAAAAATTGAAATAATTTTATTTAGGCTTAATGTGTTTGACCTGATAAGATCTAAATTAACTAAACTGTTAATAATTTAAAAATGTGTGTGTGTGTGTGTGTGTGTGTTATCAGGGAGAGGCTAAAGTCCAGGACACTGGGCTAACTTTGGAGGTAGCAACTTTCATGACTAAAAGAATTCAAGTAAATATTGTTTAGTCACTTGGCCAAAAGAATGTTACAGAAAGAATTCCAGTATAAAGTGTAGTTTGAAGAAGCTGGCTTTCCTACTCATTCCTATTCTGGAAATGTATACATTTAACCCTGAACTCCTCTTTCTCCGCTGGTAAGCAAAACCCTGGAAAATCTGTGACAGATTACTCAAGAGGATTGGAGAGATCATGGTACCGTCACTCTGACAACCAGTTTACACTCTGAAACTTCATAAGGAAAAGAAGAACAGATGAGCTGACTGTGCTGAATTTGAATTCTGTGGCCCGAGTTCTAATGTTATCTGATTGGTGGTTGTTATAGATTGAATTGTGTCCCCCCAAAATATGTGCTGTAAATCCTAACCTCTATACATATGATACAATCTCACTCAGGAATAGGCTTTTCTTTGTTATGTTAATGAGGCTGTATCAGTGTAGGGTAAGCCAATCACTTTTGAGACACAAAAGGAGTTTAAGCACAGAAGCAAGCAAGGACAAACAGAAAGATGAACACTGTGTGGAGATCTCCAAGGAAGAGGAGCTGAAAAGAGACAAGGACCTTCCCCCTGGAGCCAATAGAGAGAAAAAATCTTCCCCTTGAGCCAGTGCCCTGATTTCAGACTTCTAGCTTCCTAACTGATAAAATAAACTTATATTCATTAAAACCACCCACTTGTGGTATTTCTGTTATAGTGACACTGAGAAACAAAGCCATTGCTGTTTCTATTTTTGTTTTTTTTTTAAAAAAATAATTACAAGGCTATCACCCCTAATTTATGTTGTACACAGAACTTTTCCCCCTCTACCTTCCCCTTTACACACACACAGTTAATTAAGGCTGCTAGCTAGCTCATTCCAATAAGATCTCTCCCTAGGCCCAATTCACCTAGAATGTTCCAAGGTCCCACTTACAATGATGCAGGAATGCAGCCAATGAAGTGGCATAAAATGGCCCTGCCAAGGAAAGATTACAACGCATACCACTAGTCCAGAAACCCTACTGTTACTACTATCATTGGCAAGTGGAATTTTGCTTGCCTCTGGAAATTCTATGTTTTATCTGTTCATTGTAACTTCTCTCCCTTTATAAGATATGAATTGTAACATGATTTTCTGCATGTTCATCTAGATTATTATGTGAGTGCAGAGAAATGAGGCTGGAGGAACTTCACTATTCCCTTAGACAAGGATTCTGATCCCCAGCCTTCTTAGAATAAAGCTGTCTTCTGCTTACATGAAGGATTAGCCTTTGAGGAAACTGCTATTGTAATAGACCCCAACATACCTGGATTCATTGGATTTAAATCTTAGCTGTACAATTTTCATGATGGTAAGCAAGTTATAAGCTCACAAAGCTTCAGTTTCTAAAACATGAAATAGAAATGATACTTAGTTTGCTGTTACAGATTACATATTATAGATTAAATTGTGTCCCCAAATTATATGTATTGTAAATTCTCTCCCCTATACCAGTGGATGTAAAACCTTTTAGGAATAGTATTTTTCCTGTTACATTAATGAGATCATATTAGTGAAGGTTATGTCTTAATTAAGCCATTAATTTTTGAGATACAAAAGAGCAGATTAGGCACAAAAGAAAGCAGAAATGGAGGAGCACCAACACGATCTGAAAATGACACTCCACTTCTGGCTCTTCTTTCTTGGTGATAATAGGTCCCTCTAGTCTCTACTCACTTGCTTAATATCTTTTGTATCTCAGAAGAAATTGACTCAAGATACAACCTAATCCTGAGGATCACATCCAGATTCACTAACATACTTGCCTCTAATCGTGCTTCATTAACATCACACAGATTAGAATTATAACACATAGGAAAACTACATCAGACCATAAAATGGAAGATAATTATATAATATTGATAATCACGGTTTAGCCAAATTGACACACACTTTTGGAGGACAGAATTCAATCCATAACACTGCCCAAGGGCTAATCTAAATTGATCACTATATTCACCTCTTTTCCATCTGTTTCCAATTCTAATGTCCAGCTTCAGTTACCATAACTTCTCTCCCCATTGCCTTCTTACCTTTCTCTTTTTATCTATTGCTCAGTATCACAGCTCCAACTTCACAATTTGAGTGCAAGTTTGGCCCAGAGTTCAGCTAGCCCTCAGCCAACTTGGTTAATATCTATCTTTTGTCTTACTCAGTGGATTCTAGCCATTTCTATGCCATACTCCTTTTGGCAGTGTGCTGAAGCCTATAAGCACATTCTCAGAATATTTGGAATGCATTTAAGAGAGACATTTTAAAGAAAATCAATTATATTCATGTCCCTGGGTAGTGCGAATAGTTAAGTACTCAACTACTGTAAAAATGCCAAGGGGGATGCATGTGACCTCCTATAATTTCGCAAGAGGGAAGGAAGAGTCACCCCATTATGCCAGTAAACCTCCTGCTTGAAGGCACTCAGGTTTCTCACTATGTACTATGTCAGGAAGCCCTCCGCTCTGTCTTGTGTCAATTTCTTTGTTCCGCTGCTTCCACTACTGCCACTTCTCTACCGCTACTTCTTGTCATCTCTCATCATCTTTGGTGTCACAGCTCTCCGTCTCCTGGATCAAGGAAGTTCAGTGTAGGGATCTCAGGTCTCAAGGATTCACTCTATTCCTGACTTTTTTTCTTGATGATAGTGAGATCCTCTCTTTCTGCTTCTGGAATGGCTTATTTTAAGCCTAGTGGGATAGCAAATTTTACCAATGCCCAAGCATCTTACATTTTCACAGTCCCACCCAGTCACTTGGGAGTTCTGGTAGCATAGTGCCTAAGGCACTTGACTGCTAACCAGAAGGCTGGAGGTTCAAACCCACCAGCCACTCCTTGGAAGGAAGGTTGGACAATCCTACTTCCGTAGTGATACTGCCTCGGAAACCCAAGGAGGGGTCGCTATGAGTCGGGGCCAAGTTGATGGCAAATAACAACAACAACAACAACCCAGTCACTTGGTGGGAGTTATAAAGACTATAGCTAGAAGGGCCATATTAAGTAACTCATTACACTGCAACTACTAACTGAAAAGTTGATAGTTCTAATACATCCAGGGGTATCTTGGAAAACCAGCTGGGCAATCTGCTTCCAAAAGGTCACAACCTTGAAAACCCTATGGAGCTGTTCTGCTCTGTACACATGGGGTCACCATGAGCTGGAATCATCTTGACAGTAACTAACAACATAATACAATTATTTATATTGAAATAAACTTATAAGGAAGTGATACTTGTGTTTCTGTATTAATATATAAACATGATCACAGTAGATTTAATAAATTTCATAATTTTGGCATAGTGATGAGTGTATACTATATTTTGAGATATCTGAAACAACTGTACTGAGATATGAAAATATCCATGATATCTATTGTTTCCCAGGCACTGGGAATATGATAACAGTTTGTTATCCACATTTATAATTAAAGAATTTGCTAAATTTCCACTGCAGGTTAGTGAAAACAAACATGTAATTTTTTTTTTTTTTTCACAACCATATTTATAAAACCCTGAATTCTATTCAGAGACCTCGTGGAGAATTTGAAGGATACATGAACCCCAAATTAAGAACCTTTGGTCTAGCCCATGCCCCTGAGTGGCACACAAATGATCTGCTCTCAGCTATTAACCTAAAGGTTGGTGGTTCAAACCCACCTAGTGGTGCCTCAAAGAAAGCCCTGAAAATCTACTTCTGTAAAGATTACTTCTGTAGAGAAAAAACCGTGGAGTAATTCTTCACTATAATACATGGGGTTACCATGACTCAGAATCAATTTGATGGCAAGAGAAGTGTGTGTGTGGTTTTGTTTTGTTTTGTTTTGAAGCCTAATCCAGCACCAGGAGCAGACAATTTCCAGAAGCTCCAGCAGCCAGTATACCTGTCCAGTTCACTCTAGACCCTGTCCAGGATACCTATCTATCCTTTCTCTGGAGATCATCGTACCTGCACTGTAGATAGAAATCCCCAGGCTTCAGGGCTCAGATCAGCTGCTTTCTTCCTTGGAAAACCTTCTCTTCCCACATTATTCTCTCCTTACTCAAGGCACAGTTCTAATGACTCTGCCTAGCATTTGTTCTTACCCCAGGATACTGTTAGTTGTGTCACCTGTGTTTGAGGCTTTATTATCTGAATACTGTATTGGTAACTCTCAGAAAGTTTTGCCCTGTTTTATGATTACATCTTATAAACCTGAGCAGCAGATGTCAATTAAATTACTATTATCTTAACAAAGTCACTTTGAATTACACCAAGTTTTAAGTGATGTTAATTGATTCATTTAACAAGTCCTTGAGGGAAGGTAGAACAATATTGTAGTCTCTACCTTACACACAAGGAAAAGTCAAGGGACTTCCTAAAGGGAGGATCTAGTCATTAACAATGTAGGAATGGAATCCTCTTTATCCTACCTCTCATTGTTTGCATTCCCTCCCTTAGCACAGAGTTTGGCAATCCCAGGAGCTTAGTGAATGACTGTAGTTGACTCTTTTAAGATGACTCTTCATCTTTAATTCCATGAACTGTGGTTGCAGAGATCAATGCAGAGATCAGGTCAAGAAATCATTGATCTAAAACAGGTGTCTCAGTCAAAGAAACTGAGCTTCAGACCTTTTTTTCTCACTGTACAGGCAACTCTATTTCTTAATATGTTGCAAGGCTTAGTTTGGGTATGCAGTTAAGGACTCAAAGATTAGACCTCTGGGGTCAAAATAACTTTGGCCAA
>NW_006921612.1:525152-550604 GCF_000298275.1 Orycteropus afer afer
CAAAAAAAAAAAAAAAAAAAAGTCATTTCCAACTCATAGCCAAACATAAAGAGGAAAACATGTACCCACTAGTAAGGAATTTGGTAGTCCTTTCATACAACATCTTAATTTTACAGGGAAAGAAAGCAAATTCAAGAAAGGAAATGTGAGTGGCCAAGGATACATGTTGATTAGCAGCAGAGCAAGGCAGGACCAAGGTCTTCAGAGTCCCACTGAGATTTTGAGGTTCATCTTGAAAGATATAACCAACAAGGATATTTCATGGGTATCCACTATATGCAAAGTGCACCTCAGACCTCTCAGAGATTAAAAAAAAAAGAGCCTACACACAATCTTGAATTTTCTTAATATGTATCTTGTACAAAAACATCCATATTATATATGGACTTGATAAGGCTGTATGTAAGACTGTATGTCTATTTATTTGAATATGTAGAAAAAAATTTATGCATTCTTGTTAATATGGATAATCAGAGATGGTTACATCACACACATATATCCACACAGATAACCTCATATACATACAAAACAGTATATAAACATGTATGAACATGGACCTTTGAATGAGCATTGGTGTTTCTCTACGGAAAGTTAATCAGAGTTGTAGAGGCAGAGTATGCATGATCTATATGTGATATTCATGTAGACATATACACAGAAGTATATATTCATGCACATATTCAGATGGATATGTTTATACACATATACAGACATACACACATACAAAGCAAAAAGTAAAAGTATACACATAAATACATATTCATATGTTAATATATAAACATTTTAATCTACATATACTTATTATATTTTACATGCACATACTAAACATACTTACACTATATTTAATAATATATGTGCATATATCTACAAATACATATATATTTATTTTTGAAAAAGCTTAGTATTTGTTCATTGGATTTCCCTTCCTTGTAGCCCTGTCACTCTTCACTCTATTCTATCTCTTTGATAACCCTCTGGGATGGGATTATTTATTGAAATGCCTGCACACACTCTCATCTTTAAACTACATGTTTTGCTTCAACACTGGTTGCACTACAGAATGGAAGCCCAATAACACAAGTATTGAGATGGTCCCAGGAGATGGGAAAACAGGATGAAGCTAAGGCTAAAAGGTATTTCTGAACTCTGGTAGCATAGTGCCTACGGCACTTGGCTGCTAACCAGAAGGCTGGCGGTTCAAACCCATCAGCCACTCCTCAGAAGGAAGGTTGGGCAATCTAATTCCATAGTGATACTGTCTCGGCAACCCAATGAGGGGTTGCTATGAGTCAGGTCTGACTCAACGGCACATAACAACAACAACAAAGAACAGCTCATAAACCTGGCCACACTGAGCTCTGACTACATAGCCAAACAGCACTTTTACAAATGTGACTTTATACCTCCTCCCATCTAGTAATGGGGGAGCTTTGGTGGTGTAGTGCCTAATGCATTTGACTGCTAACCAGAAGGTTAGTGGTTCAAACTCCCCAACCACTCCTCAGAAGGAAGGTTAGGCAATCTACTTCCACAGTGATACTGCCTCAGAAACCCAAGGAGGGGTTGCTATGAGTCGGGATTGACTCCACGGCAGTGAGTTTGGTTTTGGTATCTAGTAATGGAATCTATTTCTCTTCCCTTGAATCTTTACCTCACATTTGCCAGTAGAAAGGGGTGACTATGACAATATACCAGTTCCAAACCTAAGCTTTGTGTGCTTATGATCTTGCTCACAGACTCCTCCCATTCCTAGAGAACAAGCCCAAGCTAGCAATGCTGGAGGGTGAGAGACCATGTGTTACAGGGAGGAGTGGTCACAGTTGAAACCATCTCAAATAAGCCTGCCCCAGCCAACCCAGTACCTAAATAATGGCATATTAATGGGCCAAGCCAGGATCAGCAGAATTTGGTCCAAATTAGCAGAACTTCCCTTCTAACTCACAGACTAGTGAGCAAAAATGAACATTTATTGTTTAGCACTGAGGCCTTGCCATTGTTTGTTATGTATTAATTATTGTGGCACTGTATAATTGAAGCAAAATTAAAATCTAAATGACTGATTTAAGTCCTAATGCCTCCACTTCTGAGCTCTGTGTTCTTGTAAAAGTCACTTCGTCTTCCTGAGCCTTGGTTTTATGCTCTATGAAATGGGGATTTTCATTCTCACCTTGGAGGAGTTTTGTAAAGATTAGCTTGACATGTGTAAATTGCTAGTAATTAATAAGCTCTCAGTAACTGGAAGCTTTACTTATTCTTTCTCCTGATCTACATGGGAGTCCTTACACCATGATACTAACAGCACAGATCTTTAAAACATACACACTTTATGGAGGCCAGTAAACCATTGTAAAACCATCAGCTAATTTAGAACAAGTGCCTAAGGACAACAGATGTCTCTACAACCATAATGACCATAGTGCTGGGAACCTATCTATCCCATCTGAATGAAAGGATATTTCTTTCCCTGGCTGGGCCTGACCACCATTTTGCATGCTAGGGACCACCTCTTGGAGGTCCAGTGATGGTTAGCCACTGGAGAGTCACTCTCAGACCACCCAGCAGCCTTTGCTGATGTACTCGGCTGTCTAATTAGGAACATGAACTGAGGAGAGCATGATGTTCTAGCAGCCTGGGCTTGCTGGCTGACCTGAGTTTGGCTCTCTGGGTTGCTCCATGGGGGAGGCAACGCCTTTGATCTACAAAGCCCACATCCACTTTGATCATGGCCACCTCCGAGGTCAGTCTTGAAGCAGCTGGCCCTGCCCATGTCAGTCACCTGTGCCCTGAGACAGACTTGTTTAATATTTCCAGATGGAGAGAAACTGGGGAAGAAAGAGAAATTCTGGCTGCTTCTGTGGTACAGCACAAACAGTGTTTGAAAGACATCTGAGATGTTTTATCCTTTGGAATCCCATTAGCAATGAAAAAGGAAGAATTTATTAAATTCCTTGCTATCCTACCAGGCACAAGACATTATCTCAACTAACCCAGAATCAAAGATAAATCCAGAACTTTCTGTCTAAGCCACTGTGGGAAAGTCATTTACACTCTCCAAATCTCAGTGTTCTCATCAAGGGAATAACGCAAATTTCTTTATTAACGATAATAATATAGTAAATTATCCAGCATTTACATACTATTTAACATAATTCTCATAACTGCCTAATTGGGATATCATCTGACATTTTAGAGGTATAGTAACAGAGACTCAAGGGCCCAAGATGAGTAAGAGCTGGAGATGAGATCTGAGCCTAGGTATGCTGGCCTTCAAATACCCCGTGGCTTCCATTCAATAGAACGGCTAGTTATGAGCCAAACATATTTATCTATTGGTTGTTTGATTCTCCTGGACTCTTTCTCTGACTGGCTCAGTGCATGAGGACAATTGATTGAATGTTGCAGGGGTAAAAATAGACTCCCTAAAATAAACTTAGTATCTATGTTAATATACTAGATATTCCCTATGAAGCTCATCTGCAAAGTTTCCTATGTGCATTAATGCTCCAAATAACTCATTTATTTATTCTTCAGCTTTTAAAATCTTAACTTTTCCATTTTGGGTGAAATGTTTTATATACTATTTTTTCTTAAAAGAAGTTACTGACTACAATTTTAAAAGTTCCTTGATGATCTAATGTCATTACACTAATTATCTATCAGAAAGCTCTGTTTCTGACAATAAAATGTCATTCCTCTATCAGACTCACAGCTCTGGAAAGTTTATCTCTAGCAGCCTTTCCTCCTTCTATCTTCTAGAGCAGTGATTCTCAACATCAGCATGTTTATAATTACGTGAGAAGCATGTTAGCAATGCAGAAAAGAGGACCCCACCCAAAAGATGCTGTAGATCTAGGGTGAGGCTCAGAACTTCCGGGTTTTAACAGGCTCCCCAAGGGGATGCTGATGCAGGTGGTCTGAGGATCTCACTATGAGAAATATTATGTTATGGGCTGAAAACCTAGATGTTCAATCATTTATCTATTCAAGAAATACTTCCCAGCCTGGGTCCTAGGTTTGGGGCACATAGAAATGAAATACAGTGGTCTTTCTACCCTACAAGGTTCACAGTCTAGTGAGTCAACAACCTTGAAACAAATATGGATTCCTGCTGTGCCAAGGTCAGAAATAAGAGTGTACTTAGAAGGGCTCTATCACTGTGACACAAACCACAGAGCTGAGTTTTAAAAGATTAATTCTTATTTCAGTGCAACAAGACTATCTTTTCAGAGAGGGAACAGAATGTGCAAAGTCAAAGGTTTAAAGGGAACCTGAAGACTGTAGAGAAATGCAAGTAGTATGATATGGAAGGTATGTTGAATGAGACGAGGCTAAGACTGAAGAGGAGCTAGATCCTGAATATCACTGTAGCCTCTGAGAGGAAACCCAAAACCAAACCCACTGGCAATGAGGAGCAAGTGAAAGATTTTTATCAGGACAGTGTCATAATTAAAGAGCATTTTTAGAAAAATGAACTGTCTATAATCTCAAGTTTCTTCATACGGCTGTGTTCTTGAGCCCATGTTCCTTAGAGGTGCAAACCATTTACTATAATATTTTTCACCTAGACAGAAGTACAGTAAGGTCCATGAGGATTTTGTCAATCCCAAAAAGATTAACAGCTAACATTGCTATTTTCCAGTTGTTGTTAAACATGTGATATTTCATACATGATTTCCAATTCCCTCGCCCTCATGCTTAGTAAAGTGGAAGGTCAACAAAAATGTGGAAGGCCCTCAACGAGATGGATTGACTGTGGCTGCAACGATGGGCTCAGGTGTAGCAAGAATTGTGAGGCTGCCACAGGACTGTACAGTGTTTCATTCTGTTGTACATAGGGTCATTATGAGTCAGAGGTGACCTGATGGTACCTAACAACAACGGGCCTATTCTACCATGTAAATAACCAGTCCAGGAAGGAGAAGAAACTTCTCCTGGTCACATAGGTAATAAGTGGTGGAACCAGAATTTGATGCAACACCATCTGGTTCCAAAACCAATGCTCTTTCTTCTGTGTCACTCTGTCTCTAGGCACCAAGTCATTCATGACATCTATTAAAAAGATAAGGGATTTGTGAGAAATGATGTCCTGCAGGTGAGTACACTTGACCTCAACTATATGGTGATGACTATTTTCCAGCAGATGGACATCTACCTGTAGACATGTGTCCCTCCAAAGTGTCTTCCTCACTCTTTATTTCTCTATAAAATGTAGGAAATTGAGTATATTGTTCCTTACAGCGTAACCGTTCTTTCTGGACTCCAGCTCCCATTGTGAAATGGAGTCAAAGTCGCCATAACCTATGTTCCCATTTGGGTAGATTATTCACAAAGGGCTTCCTAGTAGAGAATCTATCATTAAATGCAGACTTGCAGCAGACATGTTCAGAGAATCTAGCATTTGCCCATCCATGTGAATGAACCTACTCACCCAGAGATTGTGTCACCCATGCTCTTTTGGACAGACATGCAAGGGCTCTCCAAGGGTCTAGCTCACTCATTGTTGGTTTCTTCTCCTGAGTTTGAGTTTTCTGGCATGAAGTCCTGGCTTGGAAAACTTTGAGACTGCTTAGTTGAGATTTGGGGACATTAGTAACCTGTGTGTTTCAATCTCTGTCACTTATGCGCCCTTTTACCCTCTAAATACTTGCTCTTCCTCTTTTTCTTTCTCTGTGAATACTATTACTTAATCATTAATAACAATAATAAAAAGAAGCCAAACTCACAGCCAATAAGGCAATTGACTCATAGCGACCCCCACTGGGTTTCCAAAGCTGTAAATCTTTACAGAAGTAGATTGCCTCATCTTTCTTCCATGGAGCAGCTGGTGGGTTCAAACCACTAACTTTTTGGTTAGCAGCCAAATGCCTTAACCACTAAACCACCACATTTCTTATCATTAATAATTTTATTATTTACTGAAGAATGTTTATGTGCAAAACATTTTAAATACATTATCTCATTTAAATCTCACCACACTCTGCAAGGAAGCATTTTACAGATGAGAAAACTGAGGCAGAGTGATTAAATTAGTTGCTCAAGATTATTAAAACAGGTAGACTGTAGTATATCTGGAATTCAATGAAAGGTTGTAAGCTAGTACTCAATGTACTGCTGTCCCCCCTTACCCTAGAAAGAGACTTTTTGCTTCAAGAATATTTGCATCTTTATTTCTTGTGCCCATGTACTTATCTTGCAATTGCAGTCTAGTCTTTGGACTCATACTTTTAGATGCCTATCTCTAGAATAACCATCACTACCCCAAAGCTTTCAGAGTATTCATAGAAATTTAAACAAACAAAAGTACATATTTCTGAGTCCAGAACAAGTGAACCCATTACCATAAGAAGTATTTTGTGTAATGACAATGACAAAAACATAACAGCAATAGAAGGGATGTAGAAATGTCAAGTTAAGTTCTTGAAGTTTAAATGTTTATTAATACCATTTGGAAACTGGCTGTTAAAAATGACCGTGAAGGAAGGAGTGATCTGCCTTGTCTTTCCTGTCTTCAAAGTCCTTCTGTATCACAGCTGTGAAATTTCAAATTTCAAGGGGTGGGTGAGTTCTGTATAGGAGACATTTCAAAGATGGAATCTCCTGCAGGAATGAGGCAGTGTGGTCCCAAGGGGGTAATACTGAGGCTTTTTCTTAATTGAATCCTCCTGTTTTTCATGTTTAGCCTTCCAGTATTGCTTTTGGTCTCTCTCCCTCTCAAGATTGAAACACACACACATACACTTAGAGCACTTGATAAAGTACATATTGGGTGCGATTTTTCCAGCATTTTAATTAGCGAATCTCTGTTGTTGTTATGTGCCATCAAGTCAGACCCAACTCATAGCGACCCCTCCTTGGGTTTCCAAGGCAGTAACACTATGGAAGTAGATTGCCCTATCTTCCTTCCAAGGAGTGGCTGGTGGGTTTGAACAGCCAGCCTTCTGGTTATCAGTCAAGTGCCTTAGGCACTACACTAATCTCTAGAAGCAGCTTTTAAATCAGTAGGTTCAGGCTCAGAGATGTCAGATATCCCTGGAGGCTGATTTAAAGCTGCTGTTGTTGTTGTGTGCCATGGAGTCAGGCTCGACTCATAGTGACCCCTCCTTGGGTTTCCGAGGCTGTATGACTATGGAAGTAGATTTGCCAATATTCCTTCTGAGGAGTGACTAGTGGGTTTGAACCACCAGGCTTCTGGTTAGCAGTCAAGTGCCTTAGGCACTACTACCAGAGCTCCTGATTTAAAGCTAGATATCTCAATATTCTCTGATCACCAGCCTCTCAAAATCACTCCATATTTTTCAAAGCACCTTTTCACATTGTCTAAGGAACCTATAGGAGCTCTGGTAGCATAGTGCCTAAGGCACTTGACTGCTCACCAGAAGGCTGGAGGTTCAAACCCACCAGCTACTCCTCGGAAGGAAGTTTGGGCAATCCTACTTCCATAGTGATACTGCCTCGGAAACCCAAGGAGGGGTCGCTAGGAAACCCAAGGAGGGGTCGCTATGAGTCAGGGCCAACTCAACGGCAAACAACAACAACAAGGAACCTATACTTGGTAGACAGCTGGGTTTACTTAAACTTTCTTTTACAATGCAAACACCCTAAGAAATGTGTGGAGGCTCTCATTCACCAATACTTAAATGAAAATTTATTTGATCAGCTTGCTTCCTTCCTGACACTTGGTTCTGAGCAATCAATTTGAACAACAGAGTTCTGATGAAGAATTCAGTGTGTGAGTGTGTGTGTGTGTGTGGGGGGGGTAAGGTGAGGAAAAACCCACTGCCATAGAGTGGATTCTGAGTCATAGCAATCCCCATTGGGTTTCCAAGGCTTTCAGTCTTTACAGAAGTAGATTGCCTCATCGCCATTCTGAGGAGTAGCAGGTGGGTTTGAACCACTGACCTGCTGGTTAACAGCCAAATGTCTTACCCACTACACCATCAGACCTCCTTATGTAGAGGAAAGAGAGCTAAGAAAATCAGGAGACTGAAAGGTGCCTGAGAGGAAAAAGGTAAAGACAGCCTGTGAAGATAAGTAATTATCTATTCCTTGAATTTTCCCCTGTCAAAGAAGAAAGTCTTATACTCTGTTAGAAGTGAAAGAAAGGGAGTTTTATTAAGGAATGAAACAGCTTGAGTTGGGTGACACTAAGTAAAAATATAAAACACTCTGCTGTCTCTATTGAGTTAGAAGTTCATATGCACAAAAAACAAAGGAAAGGTAAAGGGTTAATGATTGATTCATTTTTGGCTTTAGAGTCCTTTGAAATATAAAGGTTAGTCATTTGGCTGTTGAGGAGTGAGTTTTACCCCTGTTCTCTCTCTCTGGGTAGCTGCTGTGACCAAGAAATGACTACATCCTTGTCCCTTGTCAACTCTACCATACACCTGGAATTCTTACAGAACATACAGATATACTTGTAGTACCATTGTCTGCCAACCCTATACATGGTCTCGAGTCCACTCCCCACTGCATAGACATATCTAATAGTTCAGCCTGTCCATCCATCTATCCACCCATATCCCCATGTTTGCCTTCCCTGACAATGCAGTATTGTATGGCAAAAGGGTTCATCTTTGTTGTCTGCACCTCCCATGTACCTCTCTATGTCTTCCTCTTCCTCAATGCTACAAGGTGAGTATGTTTTATGGGGAATATCTTGATGGATCATGTCATAATATTTCTCAGTCAGGACAGAATGGTAGAGATCAAGATGAAACATGCCTAGGGAAATTATTAAACAACATGATCATTGGTGAAGGCCTGTGAAAATAGCTTGATTTTATGTGAAGGGTCAAAAAGTTTTGAAGCACAGCATTTCATGGATAAAATGAATTGAACTAAAGAAAAATAGCATTACATAATTACAATAACAGAAATGATGAAGAACATAGATTCCAAAATAGCAACTTTTTCTACCATCTACCCCAAGAGGAAAAAAAAAAAAAAATTACTTATAATATCAGTTACGAAAGGAACAGGATCATTAAGGCAAAATACTACACATTGTACATGATTATTATAGAGTGTAATATTAGCACTACTGTCAGAAATATAGACATAGCAATCAAATTTTATTATGGCATAGGTACATTCTTGGGCTGCAGTGAGAATGTCAAGGGCTATTTTATTTTGGAGTATTAATTTTCTCACCATTGCTATTTTGATATTGATCTCTTGAAGTCCATGGGCACTGTCATTTAGGGCAGTTTGTATATATTTGGTTAATATTTCTACATGTGTCATAACATCTTTAAGTCCTGTCTGAGGTGCAAATACTGCCACTAAGTGATCAAGCCAACTAAACACTGATCAAGACCATTGAGCTAATATGGGTGTATTAGCTGGTAAAGGGGGTTTAGTTAAAATACATCCTTGAATTCATCTCAAGTCCAGAATTCATCTTCTAATCCAGTCTCGTGAGAGCCAGGGCCAAAGGTTAGTTTCGCATAGCCAAAAGTGTCATTAGGGGCTATTCAGTAGATATCTGAGAGTCATAGCCAGTCAGTGGTAAAATAATTGGTTCCTTGTAACTGATGCACATTCAGACACAGCCAGTCATGCCATGGGTCTGGCAATATCTGGGTTATTAATAAGGGTGTGGTCACATTCTTCCCAGCAAAGGGGAGCAACTTAACTTAACTTCCCCTCTTGGGAAGTTAACAAGATGAATCTGGCCCACAACTGTTGACATGGACCTACAGTAAGAAACATATTGTTTGTGGGTTTGAAAGATTCCTTAGCTGCCTTACCCAACTTCCTGCATTTTCCTATGTCAGAAACCTTAAATGAAAGTTCTTACATGGGAAAAGATTGGGACCTTAAAAAAATATTGATAGTAAAATGATATAACCACTGTGGAAAGCATATGATGATTCCTTAAAAAGTTGGAATTAAAAATACCATTTGATTCAGCAATCCCATTTCTATATATAAGCTAAAGAAGTAAGTTGGGACAAGAACAGATATATGCACACCTATGTTCATTGTAGCACTATTTACAACAGCAAAAAGATGGAAACAACCTAGGTGACCATCAACAGAAGAATGGATAAGCGAACTATGGTACATACACACAATGTAATACTATGCAACACTAAAGAATAATACAGAATCTACAAAATACCATACAATGTAGATGAACTTGGAAGACATTATGCTGAGTGAAATAAGTCAGTCACGAAGGAAAAATATTGTATTAGTTCATTATTGTAAAAATTCAAGGAAAGTTTTATATATGAAGGGAAAATTTCTTTGCTGGTTACCAGGGATGGGAAGGGAGGGGAGGGAACACTGCAAAAAATAAAAATATATTGATGGGGAAAATTTTTCAAGGCTACTTAATATGTTTCCACACGTTACCTTATTGTACCTTGCCACAACTCCAAAAATCACCTTAAAATTGTACCTGGACAATAGCCTTTGCTGTCCAGGCTTATGCTTGAATTGCTAGATTTTATTCAATTTCCAACCTCAAATGGTTGTAAATATGCATTTGTAATGATTTGTAGATTTTCCCACTGAGTAGAAGCCTTCCCTTGCCATCATACTACTGCCGTCTTTGTAGCAAAGAAACTTGTTGAACACATCATACCCACCTGGGAGCACCAAAAATTCTTTGTCTTGATCAGGGAACTCATTTCACTGGTCAAGTCATTCAAGAACCATGTTGAGTTTTTCCTGTTTTTCAAAGGCTACATTGTTCTTATCACTCTCAGTCTTCTGATCTAGTAGTAAGAACTAACAGATAATAAAGACTCAAATAGAAAAGCTTTGTGAAACCTTAAATTTATCCTACACTAAGGCCCTTCCCTTAGTTCTTTAAATCTGAGGTTCACATGATTTGGATCTCACAAACTTACTCCCTGTAAAATAATTACTGGGAGACCCATGGTCCTTCCTTATGGTGCCTGCACTGACCCAGACACTGTCGAAACTGAATTACAAAAGTATTGCCAGTCTTTAATCCAATATTCTAAAGAATATCTTTCACAGGTTAGAGAAGGCTTTAACGAACAGGAACTAGAATCCTGAAGTCCACTTAACATTGCCCCAGAAGAATATGTATATTAGAAAAGACAGTGATAATAATCAATGAGTGGATACATAGACAGACAGTAAGCTGAACAGGGGTGGGAAGGTTACATCCATGAATAGGTTGGGCATGAATGAGGTTACATCCATGAATAGGTTGGACAGAGGATTTCTACGTATGTATTTATATGTGTTGCATATATATCCATGAATATAGCAGAGCATACAGGGGGCAAAGTTATGAAAACTTCTTGGTCATAACCAAATACCTTGAGGGAAGGAGTCCCTTGGTCTTGGGGGACACTAAAGTCAATTAGCATAAAGTAGTCCACAAAGACAATATTCTATATCCTTCTTTGGTGAGTAGTGACTGGGGTCTTAAAAGCTTGTGAGTGTCCATCTAAGGTGCAAATATTGGTCTCTCCCCATCTGGAACAAAGAAGAGTGAAGGAAATCAAAGACACAATTAGTTCAAAGGACTAATGGACCACATGAACCTTAACCTGCATGACCCTGAGACCAAAAGAACTAGATAGTGCCCAGCTACTACTGTTGGCCACTCTGAAAGAGATCACTATGACAGGTCCCAGAGAGCATGGGAGAAAAATGTGGAACAAAACTCAAATCACAAAAAGACTGGTCTGATAGAGTCTGGTGAAACCCCCAAGACTATGGCCCTTAGTAACCCTTCAAGTGGGAACTGAGCTCATCCTCATGGCTCAACTATCAGCAAAATGTCAAGCCTATAAGGTGAACCATAATACCAGGAAGATATGCACTCATTAGAGCAATCAACCATATGAGATCAAAAGGATAAATTTAAGAAGGCAGGAAAGGATAAGAAAGAAAGGTGAAGAGAAGTGGTACACACAGGGAAGAAGTGGGAAAAGTACTGTTACATTGTGGGGATTGCCATGAATGTTACAAAACAAATTGTGTACAAAGTTTTGAATGTAAAACTAATTTTCTCTGCAAACTTTCACCAAGATCACAATTAAAAAAAAAAAAAAATCTCATTGGAAAGGGTCATATTTAGTCCTCTTTACCAATCCATGAGCTACCAAATTAGGGAGAATAAAACCTTGGATCCATTTGTCACAGTTAAAAAATGCTAAGATTCCTCTTTGGAGTGGCTAACCCACTAGATAATTGAAGAATACATTTAAATGTCCCTGTGGCCAAAAGCAGACAAGATCTGAAGCAGATGGCTGGCCCAAGACCCTGGACCAGGCCTGAAAATGCATCTCTTTATCTTTTTTGTTCTGTTTATCTTATTACAGTCATCCCTTTACTAATGTTTTCCTAGATTAAGCAGATACTTTTTAAAAGGTTTGAGCAAAGACAATGTTCTACATCCTACTTTGATGAGTAGTGACTAGAGTCTTAGGTCATTCACGCACCATTTCAAAGTCTAATTGCTAGATATGTGATGTCATATGTGGGGACCTCAAGTCAGTCTGGACTTCCCTGGTGGGTCTCTCTACTACATGGATCTAATTAGCTTGCTCTTGATCTATGGATACAAGAACAACAGAGAAATAGTTCATTACCACAGGAAATCATGATTACTAAATTTTCCATTGATAAATGGCTTTTTTCCAGATCTGAATGAAACCCAGGCCAAAACTTAACCTTTAATATTAACACAATCCTTATTTTAGTAAATAAAGTTGCTCAAGAAGAGCTAGATGAATAATTTTCCAAACCCACACGGTACTCTTGATATTGTAAGTCCACATCAACAACTTCTTTCCTCGTTTTCTTCCATTTTCCTTACTTCTACTCTTTTTCCTTTTCTTTCTTTTTTTTCTTCCTGAAGTCTCATAAGTAGAGTGTTCTGAAGAATACACTACCCAGATTTACAAAGAAGGTCTAACCATATTTTTCTTAAAAAAAGATCCTAAAAATCTTGGTTTCCTGAAAGCCATGCCCTACTATGTCTTCTATATCTCTTCCTTCTGGAACTGGAAAAGATTTAGATCTTTCAATCTCAGAATTATGGAGAATCTCAAAGAGTATTTAGTTCAATTCCAAGCTGATGCAAGATGTACCTTTCAAACATTGAAAAAAAAAAAACAAAAAACCCTGCCATCAAATTGATTCTGATTCACAGCCACCCCCTTGGGTTTCTGAGGTGGTACATCTTTATGGAAGTAAATCTCCCAGTCTTCCTTCCACAGAGTAGGTGGTGGGTTTGAACCTCCAACCTTCTGGTTAGCAGTCAAGTGCCTTAGTCATTATGCTACCAGAACTCCTTTTTCAAACGTATCTAATAGGTACTCTTCAAAGATTGGTCAAGCTGATTTGGATAGAGGAAAAATACACATATAGAGCAGTTGTACTCTGCCCTGTAGTGTCACCAGGAGTCAGAAGTAACTCAACAGCACATAGTAACAACAACACAGAAATGCTGAAGATTGGGGAATCCAGATAAATTATTTTAAAACTTTTTTTTTTAATCATGAATTGGGTGAAAATTTATAGAATAAATTGGTTTTCCATTCAATTATCCCTACACATTTTGTTTTGGGATCCATACAGATTATTATACACTCAAGTCACGTGTGAAATAGCTGTGATGCTATGGAAAGAGGTGAGCTCTATGATGGACACATTTAAAAAAAAAAATTACTTGGGACTTTAGAGAAAAACAAGAAGTATGAAAAGCATCATGGTGAAGTGAGCTGTGGGTAAGAAATTTGGTTTTCTCTACAGATGCCAGGAAAAAATAGGCAGTATTGTAGAATCATACCATTGAAAAGGCCTCTGCACACTCTTTTTATAGGGGAAAGGGAAAGTACATATTCCAGTTAGCAGGAGAACCAGGACTACAACTCATGTCCCTTAACAATAATTACTCTCTGAGTCCATTGCACTCATCTATCTCCTTAAATAAAGCAATCTGGTCTTGTCAAGAGATATGAAGACTTACAGCATGGATACCAGTAGGTGACTACCCTCCTCTATCACCTCATACTGCTCTGTTTTCTTCTGTGATGGTTAAGGTTATGTATGTCAACTTGGCTCAGCCTGGTTTTGAGTGGCTGGGCAATTGGATATAGTTATTCCCCATGATGAGACTGATAATCAACTCCATAGTGGAATCTACTATGACCAGCAGAGTAGCTACCTTAGGGATGTAGTCTGCTTCCAGTATATAAGAAGACACTTTGAGAAAGGTCTTGAGCTTTTTGCCACACTTGGACCCTGAATGTGGCCAAGTCTTCACTCAGTAGCCTGCCATGTTGTTTCCCCATCTTGGGACTGTTTCTGGACTTGAACTAGTGGCCTGCCATGCTGCTTAATAATCTTGGGACTGGCCATTTTACTTGTCAACCTTGGGTCAGCCTCAACAGCCAGCAGCTTCCTGAGTTAAGAGAAACCTCCAGTTTCAGTGGTCCAGGAGCAAGAAGCAGAACTGAAGCCAAGGTCAAGGGGGCTTCACCTAGCCCCTGGAGCAGGCACTTTGAACTCAAATTTCTAGCGTCCTATATGGTAAGAGAATAAATCCCTGTTTGTTAAAGCCAACCATTTGTGGTATGTCTATTATAGCAGCACTAGAGAACCAAAACACCTTCTCTTTCTTTCTTTCCATCTTTTCTGCTACTTGATCTTCATTGACCTACTTATCCTCCCTTATCCTTGCTGCCTAAGATCTTCCAGTGATATATGGTAGCCTCCCATTCTAGGGGCCATCAGTATTTAACCAAATTTTTATCCTTGATACAGAGATAGAGTTCTTAGTTTTTTAGTGCTGCTACAACAAAAATATCACAAATGGATGGTTAACAAAACAAAATTTATTTTCTCACAGCTTAGAATGCTAGAAGTCCAAATTCAGTACCAGATCTGGGGAAGGACCCCTGGAGGGCACAATAGTTAAAGTGCTTGCCTGCTAACTAAAATTCAGTAGTTCAAAACCACTGGTTGCTCCGTAAGAGAAAAGACCTGGCAATCTGCTCCCCTAAAGCATAGAGAACCCTATGGGACAGTTCTACTCTGTCTTGTATGGTTTTGATGAATCAAAATTAGTTTGATGGCACAATATCAACAATACAACAATAATCTTTATGGTAGCAGATCAACAGGTATTTTCTCCCATGGAGCCACTGGGTAGGTTTGAACTACCAACCTTTGGGTTAGCAGCCAAGCATTGAACCATTGTACTCCTTCTTTATTCACAAATTTATATAACATATTTTTGGGAGACACAATTCAATCTATAACAAATGCCATATTAGAAGGAAGAGTTAAGAGTCTTTCCTTCTTCAACACCAGTACTGACATCTAGAGCATTGATGTATGTAATTGTGTATCCCCCAAAGATATGTCTAAATCCTAACCTCCAATGTCAGTGAACTTGCCCTTGTTTGGAAATACGGTCTTCAAAGATAATATTACTTAAGTTAACATGATGTCATATCTGAATAGGATGGATACTAATCTAATCATTGCTTTTTTTAGCTGCCTTCAAGTCAGCACCTGACTCATGAAGACTTCATGCACAACAGGATTGGACTGTTATGATTCTTAAATTTTCATTGGCTAATTTTTTGGAAGCAGATTGACAGGCCTTTCTTCCTAGTCTATCTTAGTCCAGAAGCTTCATTGAAAGCTGTTCAGCATCACAGCAACATGAAAGCCTCCACTGACAGACAGCTGTTATTTAAGCATAAGGTGCATTGGCTGGGAATCAAATCTAAGTCTCCCACATGCAAGGCAAAATTTCAACCATTGAACCACTACTGACTCAATCTAGTCACACTAGTGCCCTTATAAAAGAAAAGAAAAAACACAAAGAGACAGAGAGATGAAAACACCAAATGATACTGAAGCTACAAGCCAAAGAATGGCTGGAACTACTAGACGTGAGGATTGAGGCATGGAACTGATTCTCAAAGCCTCAGAAGGAATCAACATGGGTGACACCCTGATCTAGAAGTCCCAGATTCCGGGACTGTGAGACAATTTCTGCTCTGATACACCATCTAATTTTTAGTACTGTGTTATGGCTATCCTAGGAAAGAAATAGACTACCTTTCTTAACTCAATGTTATTCTAGGAAGAACCACTGGTCAATAAATCCTCTACATCTCTAGATGCCTAGGCTTGAATGGCAGTTCATCAACCTCATCCCTTTATGGAACCTAAAACCACATCTAGAGAGGGAAATGACTTGCCTCATTTAATGATAAATTTGAACTAAAACCAAAGCCTGTCTCTCATTTCTATCTTAAGGCAACTGCCACAGTATGAGACACATACAAGTTTTCACTTAATGCTATGTTCCTTTCCTTTTTTTTTTTTTTCTCTCATCTTCCCTCTTTTGTTCTCTTCTTCCTTCTCATCAGATTAAAGTAATTTATAAGCACTTAGTATTTATTTTCCTGGGATTTTTCCAAATTTGGTTAGATTCATAAACCCTTAATTTCCTGCCTTCATTTATGTGTAGAAGTGTACTCTAAGGGCTGCTGAGACACTTTCTCTGACCCTCTTTTGTTTTCAATTTAGACAGGACGGGGAGCTAACCTAAACAAGTGACCCTCTAGATCTTCTTCAAATGTGACTGGGCTCCACAGAACAGCCCTCTTGGTGGAAGGAACACCAAGAGTCCAAATGCACTCCCAGTCGTGCTGCAGAATCATCATGCTGTTGACAGTGCCTGGATGTACTCATGAGGAAGAACAAGACAGGCAGAGAAAGAGCTGAGGAAGTTGGAGGTGGCAGGAGGAGGAGTTCCCAATTCTCTGTGTCTCAGTCAGGCTTTGTGAATATGAAATGTGCAGTTGCATCTGCCAAAGACAAAAGGGTAACATTTGTCTGCAGATTCCAATGGATTGAAGCCATATAAATTTTCAGTGCTAGGCCAACAAGAACAAAAAACTTATTTTCTCCCTTTAGAGGAGACGTTCAGGTGTTCTTCCCCTCCTCCTCCAAAGACAGTGCTGAAAAGAGGAAAGGGAGCAGGAGGAGATGACAAGTGGGGCTTCAGGGTGTGAAAGACAAAGCTTGGCTTGACTTCAAAGTAAGAGAGATCTGATTCCTACTCCAGTGATCACTCACTGGTTGAGTGATTCCAGCATAGACAGTTGACTGGCCCTAGTGTCTCAAGTCTATTACTCACAAGTTGGGTCATCTTGGGCAAATCACTTAACTTTTGTAATCCTCTATTTCCTCATGAATATAATGGGTATAATAATATCTACTTAGCAAGACTGATATCAAGATTAGAAATGATTAGCATACAGTACAGAATAATTGTCCCTGTCCCACTTATTATTATGATAATTATAGAAGAGAAAGGGAAGGTCATTTCAACTTGTCTTTCATTTTGAATGGGATAATTTTTTTGACAGGACACTTTTTGCAGGCAATTCAGCAATGGCAAGGGAGTCCTTTGCTCTAGAATAAAATCTTGCTGTATTTAAGTTGTATATCTGAAGGGAAGCACACAGAATGTTCACCAGATGGATGTTGTATAAATAGCATCTTTGCCACACTGTTGTTATTGCCCAACTTTCCTTACCAAGAACTAGATTGTCTCTGCACTTCTAGGTACTCCAGCCTCTCACCCTGACTGGATGTTTTCCCTAGTCACCTTTGGAGGTGTCTCTACTTGAAGGATACAGGGACTCAATGAGCTGTGGGTGGCTCCCTGGCTGCTGCCACCTTCACTGTCTACTCAGTCAAAAGAGAGCAGCACTGGGGGATCCAGTAATAGCAGGAACCAGATCCAAGTTTACAGGCATATCTCCATCTGGACGAGTGTCTTCTGTCTGGGACACGACCACCCACACCATTCCCGTTTGATCAAAGAGTCTGGCTAACAATGATTCAGCTCTCATTTCAGTTCTGCGGGACCCACTCTCTTCCGAATGACTCGAAGACCTATCTAATAAGTGAGCATGAAGTGTAGGCTGTCCAGACCTCCCATCTGAGGCACAGGGAGAGCCTATTCACATCTGAGATTTTGATGAAACTTTCCCTTACCGTTATTTTTAGCCTTATTAGATTTGCATTATCTTGAGAGGTGAAGCACAACAGAAGGCATGGAGAGGGATAGTCATACAAGCTTGGATTCAAGTTCTAATTTTTTCACTAGCAACTAAATGAACTTGGACATTTATTTTTACTTCTCTGAGTCTCAGTCTTTTCATCTGTATAATGAAAATAGTAATGGTATCACCAGCCCATCTTCCTACAGAGGGTTGTTGCTGGACTCAAAACAGGTGGTAATAAAAGTGAAAGAGGTTTGTCAACAGTAAAATGTTGTTGTTGTTGTTATGTGCCATCTAGTCGGCCCCGACTCATAGCGACCCCTCCTTGGGTTTCCAAGGCAGTATCACTACAGCAGTAGGATTGCCTAACCTTCCTTCTGAGGAGTGGCTGGTGGGTTTGAACCGCCAGCCTTCTGGTTAGCAGTCAAGTGCCTTGGGCACTATGCTACCAGAGCTCCTCAACAGTAAAATACCAACATTTAATTATTACAAACTTACTTCTCCCCTGTGAAAAGATAATCCCTTTTTAAATTCTAAAACTATTGCTTTTAAATCTCATGTGTATGTAAGGTGGAGAAAACAGTTGTGAGGAGAGCTTATGAGAGTGGAAAGAGAGTGGAAACTAAAGGTCTAGGGTAATTAGGGGAGAAAGTCTAGATTTCTGGAGTTTGATAAACTAAATACCCCTTTCTCTCATTTTTCCTGCTCCCTGTTCCCCAACACTCCTCTTTGTTGCACCAATGTTTTCCTGGAGTCTTCTCTTAGCCAGACACTGATGCAGGTGCTAGGGATGCAGTTGTATAAAACCTCCAAGAAGCTGAGAGTGTAAAAAGGAGAGAAAAAAATAATAATAAATTAAATATGGTATGTGAGGCTGTAACAGGACAAGTGTGAGATGACTCAGGAAGTTTGGAAGAGAAAAAGAGTTAAACAGTTTCATGTAAGGAACTCAATGAAGCCTCTATTTTACAGATGAGGGAACTGACACTCTGAAAGGTTGAATGACATGCCTAACGTCAGAAATCTAGTCAGCTGTGTAGACTGAACTCAACCCAATTGTGTGTGTGTTTCACAAGACCATTCTCTTTCCATTGTATCACTTTAACCAAACTTGGCTGCATTGGCAGAAGTATGATGCTGTGGTAATTAAGGTTATGTGTCAGCTTGGCTGGGCCTGGTTTTGAGTGGCTGGAAGGCTGATTGTAATCATCCCCTATGATGAGGGATATACCATCTCCATGGTGGAATATACTGGAGCAGCTGAGTAGATCCTTTAGGGATGTGGTCTTCTTCCAGTATAGAAGAGGAAGCATTGAGAATAGTCTCTGAGCTTTTGACACACTTGAATCCTGCATGTACCTGAATCATTCATTGTGCAGCAGCCTGCCATGTTGTCTGCCACTCTTGGGACTGTTAGTGGACTTGAACTAGTGGCCTGCCATGTGGTTTGATAATTTTGAGACTGTGCCATTTTGATTGTAGACCTTGGGCTTGTCAGTATCAGCAGTCAGCAGTAAAGAGACACCTCCAGCCCCAGTGGGCCAGGACAAGAGGCAGAACTAAAGCCCAAGGTTGAGGGGCTTTCACCCAGCCCCTAGAGCTGGTACTTTGAACTTGGAATTCTAGTCTCTTAAATTGTAAGAGAATAAATCTCTGTTTGTTCAAGTCATACATTACAATTTAAGAGGCTAGAAGTCCAAATTCAGACAGCTCCACTTTTTATCCCAAGCCCACTGGAGCTAGATTGTTGTTGTTGTTGTTAGGTGCCATCGCGTTGTTTCCGACTCATAGCAACCCCATGCACAGCAGAACGAAACACTGCCAGATCTCATGCCAGCTCCATGATCCCTGCTATACTTGAGCCCATCATGACAGCCACCTTGGCAATCCATCTCGTTGAAGGCCTTCCCCTCTTTCGTCGACCCTCCACCCTACCAAGCATGACATCCTTCTCCAGGGAATGGTCCCTTCTTACAACATGACCAAAGTAGGTGAGATGAAGTCTGGCCATTCTCGCTTCCAAGGAGCATTTTGGGTGCACTTCTTCCAGGACAGATCTGTTAGTTCTTTTAGCAGTCCATGGTACTTTCAGCATTCTTTGCCAGCACCACAACTCAAAAGCATCAACTCTTCTTCGGTCTTCCTTATTCATTGTCCAGCTCTCACATGCATACTTGGTGATTGGAAAGATCATGGCTCATGTCAGGTGCATCTTAGTCCTCAAGGAGATATCCTTGCTCCTCAGCACTTGAAACAGTTCCTTCGCAGTTGACCTTCCCAGTGCTAATGTCCTGACTGCTGTTTCCATTGGCATCGGTTGTAGAACCAAGCAACGTGAATTCTTTGACAACCTCAATCTTCTCTCCATTTATTGTGATGTTGCTCATTGGTCCAGTTGTGAGGATTTTTATTTTCTTTATATTGAGATTTAATCCATACTGCAGACTGTATTCTTCAACCTTCATCACTAAGGGTCTCAAGTCATCCTCACTTTCAGCAAGCAAAGTTGTATTGTCTGCGTATCTCAGATTGTTAATGATTCTTCCTTCAATCCTGATGCCACATTTTTCTTCATAGAGTCCAGCTTCTCAGATTATTTGCTCAGCATATAGGTTGAATAAGTGTAAGGAAAGGATTCAACCCTGACACACTCTCTTCTTGATTTTAAACCATGTAGTGTCCCTTTGTTCTGTTTGAATGACAGCCTCCTGGTCAAGGTACAGATTCCTCATGAGTACAATCAAGTGTTCAGGAATTCCCATTCTTCTCAATGTTATCCATAATTTGTCATGATCCACACAATCAAATGCCTTTGCATAGTCAATAAAACACAAGTAAACATCTTTCTGTATTCTTTGCCTTGAGCCAAGATCCATCTGACAACAGCTATGATATCCCTTGTTCCATGTCCTCTTCTGAATCCAGCTTTCACCTCTGGAAGGTATCTGTCAATATACTGCTGCAACCATTTTTGAATTATCTTCAGTAAGATCTGACTTGCGTGCGATATTAATGATATTGTTCAATAATTTCCACATTCTGTGGGATCACTTTTCTTTGGAATAGGTACAAATATGGATCTCTTCCAGCCAGTTGGCCAGGTAGCTGTCTTCCAAATCTCTTGGCACATCTGAGTGAGTGCCTCCAATGGGACATCCATTTGTTGAAATATCTCAGTGGGTATCCCATCAATTCCCAGAGCCTTGTTCTTCATCAATTCTTTCATTGCAGCTTTGACTTCCTCCTTCAGTACCATTGGTTCTAGATCATATGCCACTTCCTGAAATGGATGAAGAGCTAGATGGAGCTAGAAGTGTCTCCTAATCCAGGCAGCTGCTGGTTGCTGAGGTTGATGAACCCAAGGTTGGCAAGTAAAATGATATAGTCCCAAGATCAGCAGGCAACACAGCAGGCCACTGACTCAAGTCTGGGAACTGGTGATAAAGACTCAGCCAAATGCAGGATTCAAATATGCCAAAAGCTAGAGGCCTTCCTAAAAGCTTTTCCTTATATTTGGGAAGCAAGCTACACCCTGAAGGCAACTACTTAGCTGTTCACAGCAGATTCTACCAGGGAAGTGGTTACAATCTCATCATGGGGAATAACTACATCCAGCTGCACAGCCACTCAAAATCACGGCCCATCCAAATTGGCACACAACCTTAATCACCCAACTGAATTTTGTTCTTCTTCACCTGAAATTCCACTGATAATGGGTAGAAGAAGTGAAAAGAACACACCACATGAACTACCCAGCTCAGCCATCAATAGTATGTAAAATTGAGCAAAGTTACTGAAGTCTTTGAGCCTCTGGTTTATTTCTGTTTTTGTTTAGTCTTCAAAATGAAAACATTAACATTGACCCAGTAGACTTGATGAGAGGTTTAAGTGATGAAAGCCTTGCTGTTGTTTGGTGCATCAAATTGCTTCTGACTCGTGGCAGACCTACATGACAGAGTAGAACTGCCTCATGGGGTTCCTTAGACTGAGATCTTCATGGGAGCGGACTGCCATGTCTTGTCTTCTGCTGCCCCACTGGGTGGGTTTGAACAACCAACCTTCCAGTTAGCAACTGAGAACTTAAATCATTGAGCCATCAGGGTTCCTTACTAAGAGCCTAGTGAAAGGCAATATATATATAATTGATAACAACATAGACAAGGATGTGCAGATATGCTCAGATCTGGGGAAGCTTTTTTTTTTTTTTTTTCCTTTAAAAGAACTTTCTTGAATGCCTTTAATTCTATAGCCTTCACATCATATCTTTTGAAATGATCACCTTTCCGGCAGATGCTCCTTGTCCATTATGTTCTGAAAGCATGAAGCAATTTGATCTCAGAACTGTCTGTTTGAGATCAATGCATGGTTTTTCTTTCTTTTTTTTTTTGTTTCCCCTGCAAAATGTGCTTCCCTGTTCTAATGAAGATTCCTTTTTGATATTAGCTGTTTGGAGCCCAAGACTACAGTACTTGGAATGAGGTTCTGTGAATACATGGTGGGAAATTTGGGCCCAGTATCAAGAATGATCGCCTCCAGCACAGTCTAGACTGTAGACTAAGGGGAAGTGGTGGTAGCAGTGCTGCCTGAGTCATTAAGCAATTGGGCTGGGACCCAGGCTTGGAGCAGGCAGCTCACACATTGTCAGGAGCTCTCTCCAGCTGGCGGGACCAGGCTCAGCATGATCTTTACCAAGTCAGGCTTCCGGCTCCCATTTCTTCAAATCTTCCAATTGTGTGACATTGCAGCTATCTGTGGTTTTTTCTGTCTCCTCTGGAAGATTAGACAAAAAGGGGGAGTCATCTCTTGCCATATTCTTCTTGCCCCCTGCCCAGTTTTAAGCTGTAGGCTCACATAGAAACCTAGGAAAGATGAAGCACAAAACTCTATCCTCCTAGAAAGCATCACCTGGCACTTAGCATAAGCTCCACTTCTTCAGGGGAATGTCTTTGTAATTTCCGTTCGGTACAAGGATAGTGGAAAGATGTTCAAGGTCGGGAAGACATGGTAGGCTGGAGACGAGGCTTCCCTGAGCTTATTTCCTCAGCTGTAGAATGTAGATAATAACGTTGCATTTAATTAAATCCAACATTCCCTTATTTCATGCACTATTAAGAACGAAAAACAAATGTTGCCAATTAGACCAAAACTCTACTGACAATAAAATTCAACCTGAACTCAGAGATGTTAAGTGTTAAAAAAAAAAAAAAGGAAAAAAGTGTCTTGCTGTTGTTGTTAGCTGCCGTCAAGTCCACTCCAACTCACAGTGAACCTATGTACAATAGAACAAACACTGCCTGGTTGTACACCATCCTCACAATCCTTGCTATACCTGAGCCTATCATTGCAGCCACTGTGTAAATCTATTTCATTGAGAGTCTTCCCCTTTTCTTCTGACACTCCACTTTACCAAGGATCATATCCTACTCCAGAGAATGGTCCTTTCTAACAACATGAATAAAGTAGGTGAGTTGAAGTCTAGACATTCTCACTCCCACAGAGCATTGCACTTGCGCTTCCTCCAGGACAAAGTGTTTGTTCTTCTGGGGGTCCATGGTATTTTCAGTGTTCTTTGCCAACACCACGGGAGCTCTAGTGGCATAGTGCCTAAGGCATTTGACTGCTAACCATAAGGCTGGCAGTTCAAACCCACCAGCCACTTCTCAGAAGGAAAGTTGGGCAATCTACTACCATAGTGATACTGCCTTGGAACCCAAGGAGGGGTCCCTATGAGTCAGATCTGACTCAAAGGCAGTGTGTCATTTGTTTTGTTTGCCAACACCACAACTCAAAAGTATCAATTCTTCTCTGGTCTTCCTTATTCATTGTCCGGCTTTCACATGCATATGAGGTGATTTGATAATACCATGACTTGGGTCAGGGACACCTACCTCTTCAAAGAGACACTCTTCAGCACTTTAAAGAAGTCGTTGACAGCAGATTTTCCCACTGTCGTATGACATCTGATTTCTTGACTGCTGTTTCCATTGGTATTGATTGTGGATCCAAGTAATATAAAATCTTTGACAACTTCCATCTTTTCTCCATTTACTGTGATGTTGCTCATTGGTCCAATTGTGAGAATTTTTTTTTTCTTTATGTTGAAGTGTAATCCATACTGCAGACTGTAGTCTTTAATCTTCACCAGTCAATGCTTCCAGTCATTTCAGCAAGTAAGGTTGTGTGGTCTGCATATGGCAGGTTGTTAATGAGTTTTCTTCCAATCCTGGTACTGCATTCTTCTTCATATAGTCAAGCTTCCAGGATTGTTTGCTTAGCATACAGATTGGATAAGTATGGTGAAAGGATACAACCGTGATGTACTCCTTTTACTGATTTTAAAGCATGCAGTGTCCCTTGTTCTGTTTGAATGGCAGCCTCCTGGTTTATGTACAGGTTCCTCATGAGCACAATTAAGTGTTCTGGAATTCCCATTCTTCTCAATGTTATCCATAATTGGTTATAATCCACATAGTCAACTGCTTTTGCACAAGCAGTATATAACACAAGGAAATATGTTTCTGGTATTCTTTGCTTTCAGCTAAGATCCATCTGACATCAGTAATAATATCCCTCATTCCACATCCTCTTGTGAGTTCAGCTTGCATTTCTGGAAGTTCCCTGTCAATATACTGCTGCAATCATCTTTGAATTATCTTCAGCAATATTTTACTTGCATGTGATATTAATGATATGGTTCAATAATTTCCACATTTTGTGGGATTACCTTTCTTTGGAATAGGTACAAATATGGATCTCTTCCAGTCAGTTGGCCAGGTAACAATCTTCCATTTTTTTGCCATAGATGAGTAAATGCTTCTAGCATGGCCTCTGTTGAAACATCTCAGTGGGTAGTCCATCAATTCTGGGAGCCTCGTTTTTCACCAGTTACTTCAGTGCAGCTTTAACTTCTTCTTTCAATACCATTGGTTCTTGATCATATGCCACCTCCTGAAACGGATGAGCATCAACCAGTTCTTTTCTGTACAGTGACTTTGTGTATTCCTTGAATATTTTTTGATGCTTCCTGCATCATTCAATATTTTGTTGATAGAATCTTTCAACATTGCAGCTTGAGGCTTGAATTTTTTCATCATTTCTTCCAGCTTGAGAAATCCCGAGTGTGTTCTTCCCTTTTGGTTTTCTAACACCAGGTCTTTGCACATTTCATTATAATAACTGACTTTGTCTTCTCCAGCTGCTCTTTGAAATCTTCTGTTCAGCATACTATACAAAACATTGTTCCACCTACTACTTTGGCGAGTAGCGACTGGGACCTTAGAAGCTAGGAAGCTGCCATCTAGATGCAACAACGGGTCTCTCCTTGTCAAGAAGAAAGAAGAAAACCAAAATTAATGGAAACAATCAGTCCTAGCGACTGGTACACCATCCGATCTGCAACCTATACAACTATGAGACCAGAAGA
>NW_006921612.1:551054-559626 GCF_000298275.1 Orycteropus afer afer
TGTAAATTTTGGTCAATGACATGAGACAAAGTATATGTGAACTGCTGTATGAAAAGTGAATTTACTCTGTAAATCTTCACCCAAATCCTAAAAAAAAAAAGAAATCTTCTGTTCAGCTCTTTTATGCTATAGATTCTTCCATTTGCTTTAGCTACTGTCCATTCAAAAGCAAGTTTCAGAGTCTTTTCTGACATCCATTTTAGTATTTTCTTCCTTCCCTGTCTTTTTAAGGAGCATTTGCTTTCTTCATGTGTGATGTCTTGATGTCATGCCACAATTCATCTGGTTTTCAGTCATTGGTGTTGAATGCATCAAATCTATTCTTTAAGATGGTCTCTTAATCCAGGTGGGCTATAATCAAGGTCATATTTTGCCTCTCATGGACTTGTTTCAATTTTCTTCAGCTTCAACTTAAACTTGCACATGAGCAATTGATAACCTGTTTTCACTGGCCAATTCCCTGAGAAGGTGATGGCCCCTTCCTTCTTCCGAATCAGTCTGGGAGCTCTGCTGAAACCTATCTACCATGGGTGATCTTGCAAGTATTTGAAATACAGGTGGAATAGCCTCCAGTCTCACAGCAACATGCAAGCCACCACAGTACAACCAACTGACAAGACAAGTGGTGGAATAAGTATCTTAGAACAAATAAAAAGCAGTACCTACATCAGAGAGTTCCAGTAAAGATTAATTAAGATCATACATCTGAATGTGTTTTGAAAGCTGGCAAGTACTGTAGATGTGCTCTTAGGTTTAATAAAGGCAGCACATTGCCACAGAAAAAGCTAGGATCTTGAGGTCATACAACCTTGGTCCAAATTTCAGTGGTGTCACTTCTTAGGTGAGTAACATTGGACAATTTCTTTAACTTTTGTGGATCTCAGTTTTTTATTCTGAAAAATGGAAATTCCTCCTCAACTACTCTCACAAGTGTAGAATTACAAGGCCTATTGCATGAGATATAGTAATACTGAAATTTATTTATACAAAATTCAATTTCAACTGGGTCTGTATTTTCATTTGCTATTTAAATGAACCCAAAATACCAAACCAAACTCACTGCCGTCGAGTCAGATCTGACTCATAGCAACCCCTCCTTGGGTTTCTGATGTGGTATCAGTACGGAAGTAGATTGCCCAACCTTCCTTCCCAGGAGTGGCTGGTGGGTTTGAACCGCTAGCCTTCTGGTTAGCAGTTAAATGCCTAAGGTACTATACCACCAGAGCTCCTATATAAACTAAAGGACTCAATTAATGTAAAATGTAAGGCAATTTGGATCATAGGATTAGAACCTAGGAATAAAAGGGCAGGATTAAAGGTGAATTAATGATGATCTAGGAGTCCCCAGATGATGCAGTTAAACACCTGACTATCAGCCAAAACAATGGTGATTCCAACTTACCTGAAGGTAGTTTCTTGGATGACTGACCTGGTACGCAAACCGCTTCCAAAAGGTCACAGTCTTGAAAATCTGATGGAGTGGTTCTACTCTGCACAGATAGGATTGCTACGAGTCGGAATCAACTCTATAATACTTTACAACAACAGTAATGATGATCTGTGGCAGTATTGGTTCAGTGGTAGAATTCTTGTTTTCCATGCAGGAGATCCAGAGTTTGATTCCAGCCATTGCACTTAATGCAGAGCCAACATTCATCTGTCCATGGCGGTCTGCATGTTCCTATGATACTAAACAGAATTCAATGGAATTTCCAGACTAAAAAGGATGAGGCCTGGCAATCTACTTCTGAAATTCTGCCACAGAAAACCCTATGGATTACAACAGTCCAATCTACAGCTGATCAAGAGAATGGACAGGACCAGGTAATGTTTCATTTTGTTGTCACCATGAGTAAGGGACCAACTCAATGACAATAATGATGACTTCCATCTGAGGCTAGTGTTCCTCTTAAACTTCCTGGAGGTGTGAGAGTTCCAGCCTTCCAATGTGTGGAGTGCTGTGAGACAGCACAGGCAAGTGGAGGCTGACTGTGAAGACTGAAGGCTTAGGTGGCAGAGGCACACAGGCAGGTGTTCACATTCATGCATGCCTGATGGTATCTTACAAAAAGCCAAATAAATGTCTTAAAAAAAAAATGAAGGTGACTAAGTGAGTAATAGCTATAGGAAGAGAACTCAGGAGTTGCACTGAGCAAAAATATATTCCAATATTTTCCAATAAATGAAGGAAAAGCTGTAAATTATTCATTTGTTATTTTTGTAGGAGTTTCAAATCTATGACTTCTTTTCCTGTTTCTTCTCCTGCTTTTGTGCCCACAAAAATGTTTGTCTTCCATCATAAGTAACTCCTTTTCTGTAAATGGAGTCTCAAACCACGCCAAAATTGCAAATATAAAGTCAATTTCTCTTCTCTGAGGTCCCACTGGGTAGAATCCTAGGTAGCCTCTGGGCTTAATACTGCTACCTTGTTCTGAGCAGAAGGCCCAGTTTTTGTGGTGAGTGGTTTATTTTAACTTTAGAAGTTGCTAAATTCAGCCTTTGATATTTGTTCATGTTTCTGAGCTATTGAAATAGACTTGGATTTTAGTCAGTCATAAATGAATACTATTTTGTGTTTTCTCAGACCGCAATCATACCTGTGAATTAGGTAGACTGCGGTTATGGTTCCTGGTTTACAGGTGGGGATACTGAGTCCCAGGGCTACAAAGTATTAGCGCAAACTCTTTCAATAAGTTGGAAAGACTCAGGCACTGACTCCATCCCTTACTAGGTGTTTTGGCAGTTCAGTTAAAACATCTGTGCCTCCATTGCCTCATCTATGTAACACAGTTATTAATGCCTATTTGCAGAGTTATTTGTGAGATCATATGAGATAATATGTATGGAAGAGCACTATAAAATACAAAGTAATAAACCAATATTAGGAATCCGTATGCATTGGAGCAGTGGCTAAAGCATTTGACTACTAACCAGAAGGTTGGTGGTTCAAACCTACCAGCTGCTCCATGGAAGGAAGATGAGATAATCTATTCTGTAAATATTCACTGTCTTGGAAACTCAATGGTATCACTATGACTCATAATCCACTCTATGGCAGTGGGTTTGGGTTTTGGTTTGGGTATGTATATTTTGCTACTTTATTGGCAGAAGTGGAAATAGAATTCCAGACTTCTTAAATGAAGCCTTTAGTTCCTATTTTGAACATATGCACCTTCATTCAGGAAGGTTCATTTTAAGAACCAACTTTAAAATGTCTTGTTCTCATGTAGGGATCTCTGGCACCTTCTCTGGAGTCATGGAATGCTAAGCTTGGCCTTGGGATGCACTCTTACAAATGCAGGTGGAGCAAGTGTTTTTGGTGACTGGCAGACTCAGTTTCATATCATGAAGAGAGGCTACAGAGAAGAAAGAATCTTAGGAAACTTGGGATCTTTCATAGTTTTGTTTTTTTGTTTTTTTGTATATTGAAGAAGAAGGCTGCATAAAGAGAAAACCATTAAAGGAAAGAGATTCAAAATCTTTGACAACAAAATGTAACTTTTATGAAGAAAAATAGAAGAAGAATACTTTGGAAATATGAGGCTTTACCACAAATTAACAAGGGCAATTTCCAAAATCTAAAAAAGGAAAACAATATTCTCACTTGATGATTAAATAGGCATATTTTTCTAGAATCTGAATTATTATAAATACAATCTAGATGTGAACATCTAGAGACAGAGGAATCTTAGTAATCATATGATCCAAGACTTGTAGTTTAAAGATTTTGAAAACAAAGTCCAAATAAGGAAGAGGCTTTCACAAGGCCACATAGCAAATAAGAACAAAACCAGAAATGGAATTTAGATCATATGCTGCAAAAGAACTCTTTAAAGTGCTAAAGAGCAAAGATGTCACTTTGAAGACTAAGGTGGGCCTGACCCAAGCCATGGAATTTTCAATGGCCTCATATGCCTGTGAAAGCTAGATAATGAATATAGAAGATCACAGAATTGATGAATTTGAATCACGCTGTTAGTGAATGAAGAATATTAAATATACCATAGACTGACAAAAGAACAAAGAAATTTGCCTTGGAAGAAGTACAACTAGAATGTTCCTTAGAAGCAAGTATGGTGAGACATTGTCTCATGTACTTTGGACATGTTATCAGGAAAGATTAGTCACTGGATAAGGACATCATGCTTGGTAGAGTAAAAGGTCAGTGAAAAAGGGGAAGACTCTCATTAAGATGAATTAACCCAGTGACTACAAAAACAGCCTCAAACAGCAACAATTGGGAGGATGTCCAAGGATGGGACAGTGTTTCCTTCTGTTGTACATAAGTATTGCTATAAGTCAGAACTGATTACATGGCACCTAACAACAACAACAACAATGTACCCAGCATTGCCACCAGTGACATAAAAAAAAAAAAAATTCTGTAAGTGCATTTCTTCTCATAATTTTCTCAATCAAACTGATCTTATTTACAAAGAGTTTTCATGGCTCCTATCTTCTTATTGAGGGCAGGCAAAAAAGAAACAATTCCCTCTAAAGGAAAGATTGTTGTAACAGATCCTTCCAAAACCAAAAAAAAACTCCCTGCTGTTGAGTCAATTCTGACTCTTTGTGACCCCTCCTTGGGTTTCCGAGGTGGTATCTCTATGAAAGTAGAGTTCCCAGTCTTCCTTCCAAGGAGTGGCTGGTGAGTTTGAGCCATCAGCCTTCTGGTTAGCAGTCAAATGCCTTAGGCACTTTGCCACCTTCTTGGGGGTCTAAAATATCTACATTGGTCAGTTGATCCTCAACACAACTATCTTTCCTCAGCATTCTTCAGCTCTCTTAGCAGCATGGCTCTCCCACTTGAGTAGCATCTTTAAAAGATGTTAGCTGTATTTATTTTTCACAAAAGGCTCATTAAAAAAAAAAAAAAATCTAGGATGCAGATATTGAGTAGAAGGCTTATCTACTGTTTTATAAAAAAAAAAATGTACAAAAATACTTATGACTTGCTAAACTCAGATCTCAGTGTTAAAAAAAAAAAAATGTTTGTTATTCCTTGGCAACGAAGTTCTAACATTAGACAATGAGATCTGTGTATCCACTGTTCTCCATTTTTGCCTTGAGTGCTAGAAACTAAAAGCTAAAATTTTGTTCTCAATGTTTATTTCTTCTCTCAGCTATGCAGCTTAGGAGTAGCATGATGGTTATTCCATTTTTGTCTTTTATCTTGAGATCAGGGGTTTGAGTGTCATTCTTGCAACGCTTTGTTTTGAGCTGCTAGTACTGGAATTTGCCAGTACTGAAATAGGTAATAATAAGTAGAATAAGGTAATCAAGAAATATAACTATATCAATTTAAAGTGAAAGGAAGGGTACAATAGACTACAATACCCAGCTACACTTTCTCGTTTTTTCTTTCTATAAGACTATTCTGCCATCCTCTTCAATCCTATTGACTATCAATCACAGTGCCTTTCCTCCACCACAGAGTTGACACCTAATCCCTAACAGACAAATAAGAGTACCCTCTGCCCTTGGTTGCAGTGATTTGTTCACAGTCAAGAGGCCCAGAAAACCAACAATATTCTTCCTTGAGATTGCTATATGGATACAGGCAGTGAAAACATTTCTTTCTGATGGAAGATTATGAATCTAGGGTTGTAAACATAGATTAACCAGTCATATCACCTGCTATCTGGAAGTAGATTATGATTAATGAAGTTAAGCAGAGACAAGTAGAGTGGTGAGAGGAGGTGAGACAGAGAGAGAGAAAAAACCCTGATGTCATTATTTGAGTTTTGGGATCTAGACTTACTTGGAAAAAAAACAGGGAAAGATAGGCCTGTCAAAGTTTTTTGAGCCTTTCGAACTAGCTGAGGCAGGCTAAAAGTAGATACACATCAAGATTTCCAATAATTTCTATTGCTTCTGTGTTTTTGTTATGATAAGTTGACTTTTGCACTTGCAATGGAAATTGTTCTGAATAATACAATGAGTAAGCATGATTCAGTTTAACGGATTAACAAAAGGAACTTCATCTTCCAGTGAAATCTTACATGAAATCCCAGTAGAGAAAAGATACAAAATAACATGTTTAGAGTTGGTGTGGGTAGGGTCAGAGGGGAAGTGTGTAGCCTGGCTTGCTTGATCTTTTTCTCAGTCTCATAATGAGCTTTGAAGCATCTCTTTAGGACCCCATTGTCTCAAGTAACCAATGTTAAAAGCACCTGTATGGTATAGATTTTGAAGTTTACTAGATTATAAACTCATTAAGCCAAGATCCACATCTGTCTTGTTCTCTTCTGTATCCCAGTGCCCAGCACAGTGGCTGGGAGTAAATGCACAAATAATTTTATGTTGAGTGAACTTTGAAGATATTTTCTAATTATGTCTGTTTTACATAGTTTCATATTCCTATTCTTAAACATGAATTACTTCCAGAGCTGCTGAGAAGTTTAATTGGAACACTGTGTGTATGGCATCTAGCATGGTTCTTTTTCCCCACCATCCCTCCAAAATTCTGGAGATATCTGTTGCATTTAATAGAATACATCAATTTGGAATGAGGACACCGGGAGTGTTGGTCCAGCTCCACCATGGTGTGATTTTTTACAAGGTCCTCTCTTCTCTGGGCCTCAATTTCTCAGTCTCTAAATTGAGGGGAATGAACTAGATGAGCCTTGAGATCCTCTCCAAGTCTGCCATTCCATGGCTCAGTATATAGCAGGATATTGATGACTCACTTAGCAGGATAAACAAGTTCTCCCGATGTGCAGTCTGTTAAAGTAATGAGCGGAACTCTTTCTAAATAGAAAAAAAAATTCACACCAGACAGAGTCCAAAACCTCTGGGGGTTAAACGAGGGGAACCATAATACTAAGCAGATGAATCCTCTAAAATAATATTGCAACACCTCCTGGCATTCCCATCCCAGTTTCCATAGGATCTCTCCGAGTTATTTCATTGCTTTGCATGAGGATTGCTAAGGTCACCTCCAGCCCTATTCTTGTCCCCACTTAGCCACAAACCCTTTGAATTGTGCTACAGAAAAGCTTTCCAGGGTGACTATGGACTCATCTCCAAGCAGTTTGCAACCACTCTTTCTTTCTCCTCTAGGATTATGCAAATGTTTGTGCCAGAGGTTCTTAAGGGTCACAGGAAATGAACTAAGATAGACAGAAAGTGGCCACCTAATAATAGTAATAAATCATTATCGTATCCTTGGCATGTATTATCCCATGTACATATCACAACGTACATATGAAGTAGGTAATATCATCCCTATATTACAGCTAAAGAAAATGAAATAGAGAAATTAAGTAACTTGCCCAACATCATGCAGCTGCAAAGAGGTGGAACCAGCATTCAGACCAAGGGCATTGTGTGCTGTTTTCATCTTGTGCTTTGTTTTCAACCTCTATGATGTCCATAGGCATATGAAACTATGTTTACCTTTAAGTAAAAGTAGGAATATAAGCTTTTGGAAATCACCAACAACAACAACAAAGAATGAAAATAGTTTTCTCCAACTAATACCATGATGGCAAAATGAACTGCAAATCCTGGTGAGAGCAGTTCATTGTGCAAGTCCTGGGATCCAGAAGGAAAAAAGTTCTTATTAGACAAAGTTCTGTTCAACTGACTGAACCGATGGTGTGGGACAGAATTTACTCTAAATGTTCCTGCATTGATTCTGCCCAATCTGAGCTAACCTGGGTTGCTCTCCAACATGACCATCCCAAAGTAGAAATTGAGGCACCATTCTCTGTAAATCTAGCAGTGAGGGTAAAGCCTAGTTCTATTTGGAAGATATTTTAATCCTAGGAAATCAATCAAGACTGAAATCTAGATATACCTTTCCAGAATCTTCCTGGATGTTCCTATATCCTTAGAAATATATCCTTCAGCTAAACTTATGTTTTCTACCTATATATGCCGCCATTTCAATGTTCAGCACACACTCATTAGGATCTTTTAGGGACTGCATGACGTAATCAGGCAAACTTTGTATCTACGTCTGTGATTACACTGATCCTGAGAAAACAGCTTATTTATCACTGAATGCTCTTCATAATAAGCAAAATTTAATTTTCAGTATTAAAAGACAGGAAAATGTGTTTATCAAGATTATTTAATAAATGTTACTTACTTCCAAAAACCAAAACTAAACACTGCTGTTGAGTTGAATCTGACCCATAGCGACCCCTCCTTGGGTTTCCAAGGCGATATCACTACAGAAGTAGATTGCCCAATCTTGTTTCCAAGGGGTGGCTGGTGGGTTTGAACCGCCAGACTTCTGGTTAGTAGTCAAATGCCTTAGGCACTACATTTCATTATCAATTGTGTTTATCTTTGGACAGTAGCTACCAGGAATGTACCAGAGTCTTGCACACATGGGTGTTTGTTCATATTCTGATCCCTCTGTTGTTGTTGTTGTTGTTGTTAGGTGCCATTGAGTCGTTTCTGACTCATAGCAACCTCATGCACAGCACAATGAAACACTGCCTGATCCTGCGCCAGTCCCACAATCCCTGCTATACTTGAGCCCATCATTGCAGCCACCTTGTCAATCCATCCGTTGAAGGCCTCCCCCTCTTTCGTCGACCCTCCACCCTACCAATCATGA
>NW_006921612.1:561231-567015 GCF_000298275.1 Orycteropus afer afer
CCCATAGAGTCTCTCAATATTGCAACTCGAGGCTTAAATTTTTTCTTCAGTTCTTTCAGCTTGAGAAATGCCAAGCGTGTTCTTCCCTTTTGGTTTTCAAACTCCAGGTCTTTGCACATTTCATTATAGTAATTGGTTTTGTCTGCTCGAGCTGCTCTTTGAAATCTTCTGTTCAGCTCTTTTATCATGTCATTTCTTCCATTGGCTTTAGCTACTCTGCACTCAAGGGCAAGTTTCAGAGTATCTCTGTCATCCATTTTGGTCTTCTCTTCTTTTCTCATCTTTTTAGTGATCTCTTGCTTTCTTCATGGATAATGTTCTTTATTGCCTCCCACAATTCTTCTGATTTTTGGTCGTTGGTATTCAATGCATCAAATCTACTTAGATGATCTCTAAATTCAGGAGGGATATATTCTAGATCATATTTTGGCTCTCTTGGACTTGTTCTAATTGTCTTTAACTTCAAGTTGAGCTTGCATACTTGCCGACTGCTTGTTGGAGCATAGTTCTTCATAATATCCTAATAGTATCCTTTTAATTTCTGTTGGTTCTGTTGTGATGTTGCCCCTTTTGTTTCTTATTTGTGTTTTTTTTTTTTTTTATTCTCCCCCACTTTGTCTTTGTTAAATTTGACAGTGGTTTGTCAATTTTTTAATCTTTTCCAAAAAACAACAACTTTAGTCTTATTGATCTTTCTATTGTCTTTCTATTTTCTGTTTCATTGATTTCTGCTCAAATCTTTATTATTTATTTTCTTTTGGTGACTGTAGGCTTTTCTTGCTGCTCTTTATCTAATTTTTGGAGATGTTGGTTTAAGGTGTTGATTTTGGGCTCGCTCTTCCTTTTTTAAAAAAAAAAAAAACATATTTTTGATCCTCTCAGGTGTTTATCTGTAGCCTGGTGTTTGGTGTTAATGGTAATACATTATTGTGGGCACACTGGTTTTTATTAGCATCTGTCATCTATCGCCTATGTGCACAATTCTTCTTTTTTGATGAGTGTGTTTATTGCTATAAATTGTCCTCTGATCACTGCTTTTGGTGTGCAGCAAAGATTTTGGCACATTGTCTTTTCATTCTTGTTTGATTCAAGGAATTTTAAAATTTCATTTTTCATTTCTTCTATTACCATTTTCAAGGAGGGTGTTATTCAGTTTCCATGTGTTTGTTCTTTTTCCACTCATCTTCCTACTGTTGATTTCTAATTTTATAGAATTATGATCTGAGAAGATGCTTTGCAGTATTTCAATGTTTTTAAATTTATTAAGGAAGGTTGGGCAATCTACTTCCGTAGTGATACTGCCTTGAAATCCCAAGAAGGAGTTGCTATGAGTTAGATCAGACTTGACGGCAGTGAGCTTGGTTTTCATTTTGGTTTTGTGGCCTAACGTATGGTCTATCCTGGAGAATGTCCCATGTGCACTGGAAAAGAATGTAGTTTGTGCTGATGCTGGGTGAAGTGCTCTGTAGATGTCTATGTCAAGCTGGTGGATTGTTTAGTTCTTCTCGGTCTTTCTTGAGTTTCTTTCTAGTTGTTCTATCTGTGATTGAAAATGGTGTATAAAAGTCTCCTACTTGACTGTGGAGTCATCTATTTGTCTTTTCAATTCTGCTAAAGTCTGATTTATGTACTTTGGGGTTCTTTCATTGGGTACATAGATATTTATTATGGTTATATCCTCTTGTACAGTTGATCTTTTAATCATTATGCAATGTCCTTCCTTGTCTCTTATGAAGGTTTTTGTCTTAAAGTCAATTTTATCAGAAATTAATATTGCCACTCCTGCTCTTTTATGGTTGCCATTTGCTTGATATATCATTTTCAAACCTTTAATTTTTAGTCTATTTTTGTCTTTGTCTCTAAGATGTGTCTCTTATAGACAGCATATTAATGGGTTATGTTTTCTTATTCATGCAACTCTCCATCTCTTGAGTGGTGCATATAATCAATTTACATTTAGTGTAATTAACAAGTGTGAATTTGTTGCTGTCATTTTGTTATGTGTTTTTTTGTGGTGTTGCTGATTTCTTTGTTCCATATAATTTCCTGTGCTGAACTTGTTTTGTTTATGAATTGTGTTATCACTTCCTTCATTGCTATTGTTTTAGTATTTGTGAAGTATTTGTGCTTGTCCTCTTTCTTATTTTGATATGAAGGTTTATCATTTTTCTTTGAGGTTATGCTGTGATTTATAATTTTCTTCCCAAGTTTAGCACAATCTTGCAAGATAGTTTTATCTTGCAATTGTCTTGACTCCTCACCATTTAGAAGTTCTGTAACACATTTTTTTCCTCTTTTTGGTTTGTAGTTGTCCTCATTTGCCAATTGATGTCTCTACTTCCTTATTTACAATCTATCAGCTTATTTATTTTGGATACTTCCATAACTTGCTTGGTTTCTAGATTATGTCATCATGTGTGTTAATGGTCAGTTGTTGTTTGCTATTATTGGTTCTCCGTCCAAAGGACTCCTGTTAGCATCTTTTGTACAGTTTGTCTGGTTTTAACGAATTCCCTTAATTTCTGCTTATCTGGTAATCTATTAATTTCATTATCATATTTGAGGGACAATTTTTGTAGGTATATAATTATTGGTTGGATTTTTTTTTTTTCATTCAGGGTTTTTATATACCATCCCATTGCCTTCTTACATGCATGGTTTCTGCCAAGAACTCAGAGCTTAGTTTTATTAGTTGTCCTTTGTAGGTGCAATGTAGTAAATTACTTAGTGTGGCTTTTCTACCCATAAGTCTTTATAAACTACAAGGTGGGATTTGCTATGAGCAACTGAGGAGCTCCTGATTGCTAAAGTTGTCCACCTGGAGTGGCCACTCTGCCGGGCTCAAAAGGAGGCCTCCTAGAGGCAGAACTCTCTCTGACTGCTGTGTGAGGAAGACGTGCTGCTGAAAGAGACACATGCTGCTGGGAAAGAGACACAAGAGACAGACATTGCTGAGTAAGACACTGAGGGACATGCACTGCTGGGGGAGAGACTGTGAGAGACTTGGCTGAGAGATGGTGGTGGGCTGGGAGAGAGACTGAGCATTTTTTCCTGAGCTTAAATTGTAGCCTGATGCTTCCCTAATAAACCCCATAATCTGTGAGTTCTGCGTGGCCACTGCAGCAAATTATCAAACGCAGGAGAGAGGTGGTGGGTGCTCTGGGAGGAACGGTTGGAGAAAGGGCTAGAGGGAGGCAGCATGTCTGGCCTCACAGGAATAGGCCTTGGGATATTGATGGTGATTCTGTGTTCCTCTTGTGGGATTAGAGGAGGTCAGAACATGTGGCCACCTTGCCCTTTTTGCAGTAGGTAACTTTTCATTTTTCCTGTGCTGCTTGCAGGATTCTTTCTTTGTCTTTGGTTTTGGTGAGTTTGATGATGATATGTCTTAGTGATTTTCTTTTGGAGTCTATCTTGTTTGGGGTTCATTGGACTTCATGAACGGATATATTCTTGTCTCTTATCATATCTGGGAAATGCTCTTCCAATAAATCTTCAACAATTTTCTCAGTGATTTTATTTGTCTCTTCCTATTCTGGAATTCCAGTTACAAATTGGTTATTCCTTTAGATTGTATCCCACATGAACCCTAGGCTTTCTTCATTTTGTTTTGATCTTTTTTCTGATTGATCCTTTTCCAAAGAAGTATTGAGGTATTTGCCTTCAACCTCACTAATTCTATCTTCCATTAATTCAATTCTACTCCTTTGCTCATTCAATGTGTTATCTGTATCTGAGAATTTAGTATTAATCTTCTGGATTTCTATCTGTAGATTTTGTATCATTTCCATGCATTTATTTTGTCATTTTGTTCTTGTATATTTTCCAAAATTGTTCTAGGGTTTTCTCTGTTTTCCTCAATTTTGTCAGTGTTTTCCTTGATCTGTCTCTCAATCTGTTGAAGGTACCTAAATATATAATCCTTTTGAAATCCTTATCAGGTAGTTCCAATGCTGCTTCTTTCTCAGGAATGTGTTCTGGGTCTGAATCTTGGTCCCTTGTTTCTACTTCTTTATTTTCCTTCTTTGTGTTGACTGTGATGGTTTGTTGTCTCTGAGACATTGTGACCTTTTTGTGTTTATATTTAATTGGTGATTTTTATGCTGGAGGATTTGCCCAAGATTTTCATTCTCTTTGCCTGTTTGGATGTTATCAGAGTAAGCAGGGTACTGTGCTCCTGTATTTGCTAATTGGTAGCACTTATGCACTCAGCACCTGTCTCCTTTCTCATTGTTAGCCTCCCATATGTCCATGCTGTCTTTGGAAAGTGAAGTATATTCTCAGGTCCCTGGAATCTGAACAAGAATGCTGTAACTTTAAATATCCAAAATGGCCACTGCTTGTAAACATTCAAAATGGCTGCACCGAGCCATTGCTTGTAAATATTCAAAATGGATGCACCCTCTGGACAGCTAAAAGTCCACAGCTCAGTTTATCTCCTTCTTTGTCGTTTGACTTTTAGTAGTTGTCAGCTACTCTTGTAGTAGCCCGTGCAGCCCTTGCCGAGCAGGGCTGACTATCAGGTTAATTCTCAAGTCCTAACACCACTTGGAAATATTCAGTCTGTCTGTGCCATCAGGACAGATGACAGTGTGCAGCTCCATTTGTCTCCTTTCTCACTGTTTTCATTCAGGTTCTTCTACTAGTTCATGTTTATTCCACTTCTTTCTAGCTTCCTTTCAAAGGTCAGGGCTCCAGGATTATCCTCTGTATCTGTGTCAATCAGCTTCTTTTTTCTTTGTTGAAGAGGGCCTGTGTAGCTTATGATGGTGTAGCTACCCCACCATAATCTGGGATAAAATGAAACCTAATATTCTTTCTTCCCACAGCTATAACCAACCACTTGATAGATTCTATTTGAATGTCCAATAATAAGTAACATAGTCCCTGCTCAAGAAGCTCAAATTCTAGATTTTAGACCTTTGACTGGAATGAAGAACAGACCCATCCATTGGATCATGGTTGTACTTTAGTATTTACAGCTTTATACAAAACCCCAGCTGGCAGCTAAATGCATATATTAAAAATGGCAAAGCCTCTATGTAATGAAGAGAGTTGTTGGCTATTTTTAGAAAGGACATCTATCACTCACTAGGTTTTATTTGTTTCTTCCTCTCTGAATGTCCTCTTTCCTTCAGCATGCCCATCTCAAGTGAGAGAATCCTACTAGATTCCTGTGCAATCAGTAACTGTATTAGACTTACTTCTCTGGCTTGACCCTAAGGATGTCTCTGGTTTCTTGTCATTTATCAATATGCATATGATGAATACCGAGTCTGTGCCAGCACTTGTATAGGCTGTTGGAAAACTAGAGATGAATTCAACTGAACCCTGCCCTCAAGGAGGAAACAGTCCATAGGTGCAAGAAGACCCCTGGGTAGAGCAGCAGCTCAAACTTGCCTTTCTGGAAGACATAAAACCAGAGTTCTATCTTAAAGGATGATATCATGAGAAAAGCCACTGCCTTTCTTTCCTTCCCTTATCTTCAGTGTCCTCATCCCTATAAATTGTAGTCCAAAGTAGATAATTCTTAAGTTTCTTTGCCATCTGTGCTATTTCTTTGACATCTGCAATGTCAGCTCTTGTCAGAGAGTTTCAGCCTACCAGACTGCCTTACAGATTCCAGACTTGCTAGTCCCCACAACTGAATGGGCCAATTCCTTGAAATCTCTCTCTTTACAGATATACTATACTATATATGTATAATATACATACATATATATATATATATATATATATGTATGTATATTATACATATATAGTATAGTATATCTACATATATAT
>NW_006921612.1:567115-622155 GCF_000298275.1 Orycteropus afer afer
AATGTAACATAGCCCCTACTCAGGCAGCTCATATTCTAGATTTTAGGCCCTTGACTGGAATGAAGAACTGACAAATCCATTGGATCCTCCTATATGTAGGAGCTCTGGTAGCATAGTGTCTAAGGCATTTCACTGCTAACTGGAAGGCTGGTGGTTCAAACCCACCAGCCACTCCTTAGAAGGAAGACTCGACAATCTATTTTCATAAAGATATCACTTGGGAAACCCAAGGAGGAGTTGTTATGAGTCAAATAGACTTAACAGGAGTGAGTTTTTTGCTTGTTTTTTTTTTTTAATTTTTATTTTTATATATAGTATACAAGCTCTGGTGGCATAGTGCCTAAGGCATTTTGAGTGCTAACCAGAAGGCTGGAAGTTCAAACTCACCAACCATTCCTCAGAAGGATAATCGGGGAATCTACTTCTGTAGTGATATCATCTCTGAAACAAACCCAAGGAGGGGTCACAATGAGTTAGATCTGACTTGACAACAATGAATTTTTGGTATGTAGTATATTATCAGAAGAAATACAATCAGAATGCTCCTTAGAAGTGAGGATGATGAGACTTTGGCTCATTTACTTTGAAAGTCTCATCAGAAAAGACTAACTGCTAGAAAAGGACATCATATTTGGTAAAGTAGAGGGCCAGAGAAAATGAGGGAAACCTTCAATGAGAAGAATTGACACACCAGTGAAATAATGGACTCAAAGCTACTAATGACCTAACAGTCATGATATTGATACAGGGCCAGGCATCATTTTGCATTTTGTTCTGTTATACATACAATTGCCATGAGTCAGAGCAGACTCTGGCAACAACATCACTATATATAGATATATAGTGATAGATAGATAAATAGATATGCTTAAGGCATTTGACTGCTAACCAGAAGGCTGATGGTCCAAACCTACCAGCCACTCCACAGAAGGAATATGGACAATCTACTTCTGTAAATATTTACTGCTTCAGAAACCCAATGCGTGTCACTATGAGTCAGAATCAACTTGATGGAAGTGAGTTTGGTTTCTCTCTCTCTCTACATATATACATATATACATATATACTTATGTATATACATATATATGGGAGCTCTGGTAGCATAGTGCCTAAGGCACTTGACTGCTAACCAGGAGGCTGGCGGTTCAAACCCACCAGCCACTCCTCGGAAGGAAGGTTGGGCAATCCTACTTCCGTAGTAATAACTGCCTCGGAAACCCAAGAAGGGGTCGCTAGGAGTCGGGGCCGACTCTATGGCAAATAACAACAACAACAACATGTATGTGTGTGTGTGTGTGTGTGTGTGTATCCCCCCTATTGGTTGATTCTGTTGTCTCTGGAGATCTTGAGTGACACATATCTATGTAGGAAATATTTAGACAGTGGCTGCACAATGTAAGGAACAAAGATGACTTAAGATAAGTGATAGTTTTTTATAATTAATTAGGATCTTACAATTTCAATTCCTTTCTATGCCTTAAGTGTAGTTCATTTAGATGAGCACCATACTAGAAGATAAAATACCTGGACTTGTACTTGGCCCCGCACTGTCCTGGTAAAGAATGCAAATCAATGTCTGAGAGCTAGAAAGAATTATAGGGGAACAAAGAATTATAGAATTATAGGGGAAACTTTTTCACCAACATATCTGTGCTTCCCAGGACACTGTGGGAATACTGGGGGAGAAGAACAGTAGTAGAAGATAAATATCAGCAATACTCATAAGGCAGATGTGCTCCTTCCAGGCCCTTCCCCAGGAAGTCAGTCTCAAGTTTCCTTACTATCTTCTTCTAAGGACCCAAATCTTTGCCTCAGCAATCAGAGTGGAGAAAGGATGAAGAGACTTAAATTCCTGCCAAGCCCCAAAGATCTTGCACTTCTGTCCCAGAAGAGGAAAAGCTAGTCTAAGGATATAACCCCATTGTTTCTCCTTCCTCTGGGCTGGGTTGTTCCAGGAAGGATATGTACTTCCCTTTGAAGTCTTATTTATTATTCTTACTTTTTAACAAGGAATGACCTGGCAATCCCATTGGCTAGCACATTAGCTTTCTCAGCGCATGTACCACACCTCACACCAGTCTCACACAGAAGTGATCAGGACACACTTAAATTGGGAGACAAATCTTCAGAGTGGAATTTACATTTCCTAAAGTGTTGTTGTTTGTTTTGTTTTGATTTACACAAATTGTGATCTACACAATTTGTTCAAATCCAGATTGTAGACCTTGAAATATGCTGCTCAGATCCCCCTTCCGGAATAATGTCCCATGAACAGCCAGAAGAATGAACAAATCTGTCTTGGAAGAAGTATAGCCAGCATGGTCCTTAAAAGGGAAGATCACTTGACTTTATCTTATGTATATTGGACAATGCTATCAGGAGTATAGTCCCTGAAGAAGGACATCATGCTCATGTTTGGTAAAGTAGAAGATCAGCAAAAGAGAGGAAGACCTTCAACAAGATAGATTGACAGCAGACAGTGGCTACAAAAAAGGGCTCAGACATAGCAACAATTATGAGGATGAGCAGGATCAGGTGGTTGTTTTCTGCTGTGCATAGGATCACTATGAGTTGGAACTGACTCAGTGGCACCTCACAACAACAACAGTCCTAAAGTCCATTGTAATTTTTGACTACTGTAGGTTCAGCAGGCAGAATGATGTTATGTGCAAGGCCTGAGAAAGCATAATGGTCAATATTGTCACCTTTTCACCACTTGGGCAGTGAAGGCATTCCCCAAGTAATGATACAACAAACGACTCAACAATTTAGCTTGGAAAACACTACATCTTACAACTCAGAAATTATTTTGGGAAAGTGAAGCTGTAGTTCTGTGGAAATAAGGAAAGAAGATAGGTTATTTATGGACTAAGAGACAGAGATCACAAGATGGGAGTCATTCATTCATTCATGAAACCACTGGTTGTTGAGTATCTTTTCTGTACTAGCCATTAGACTTAAATCAATGAGCAACAAAGATCTTGACTCCTATCTCCTAGAGTTAATAGCCTGTAGCTATACCATACAATTAAAGCCATATGTATAGCAGAAATTTAATTAAAAAAAAAAAAAAAGAAGAAGAAGAAAGAAAAAATTAAAAACTTGAATATGGCTAGTTGGCAGCCTCCAGTGCTGACTCTTTCAGGTGCATCTCAGGTTTTGAGCTGAGATCATGCTCTTCTCAGGGTGGCCCCAGCCAATGACTAAAAGAAATGATGGTACCAAGGCCAGCCTCTAAAGGGCAATATTTACTGTGGACCTTCTTATTGGGCTAGCAGAGACTTTGCCACCTCTGCATCAAGACCTTGTGCCACTTACTGCTCAATTCTGCTTCCTCCAATTTTCTTTCACAGGAATTTCTCCCCAATATTCCAACTTAGCTTTTTCTTTGAGAAGACCCAACTGACCCAGTAACACCAGAAGTGGAATGGTCCAAGAAAACAGGTAGTAAAAGGAAGTTTGGGGACTGGATAACTCACACCACCTGGCGATGAGGACCCCACATGGGGAAGGTACAGATAGTTTCTGATACAAAGTGATAAGCCAATTGCTAAAACTCTCACTACGGTTAACTTTAGGAGAAATTTTTGGTTAAAGAGATCCCTTGGCCAATGCATTGATTAAAGAACTTGAAAAGTACAGAGAACAATATATATAAGGAAAATGAAATTCCATTGCAATACAGAGGGATCAGATAGTGAAAAGTTGAGGGCAGTTAACAAACAATTGAAAACTGAGTGTAAAGAACACAAGGCTTCTTTGGTAGCTTACAAAGAAACTCTTGTATTGTTTAGTGAGAACACAAAATCAAGATCTAATACTTAGTGTAGTGCTGCAAAGGCAATTAAATGTTCAGCCAAGACAGTTCTGCTATGCCAAGGTTTTTTCCTTGATAGGGAAAATCTAGACACCTGACACATCTGAGTGAATTTCCTCCAAAATTTTGGCTTCCCAGATACCTATGAATCCTCATAGCTTGAAGAAGTGGCCTTCATCTCACTAATAAAAGGTAGAAATTCTCCAATGTGGAAAGACTTTCTGCTTGCAAAGCTTTTCCCTTTGTAAGGCAACAGGTGTACTTTTTAGGACCACTTTTCTTGGATGCTAGTTCAATAACTAGAGTTAAATAGCTGCATAATCCAGCAACATAGCTCCTAGAAGTATATATTGTAATGATTTCCCAGTCCATTCCCAAATGGAACTGCATCTATATACTGGGTGACCGTACACTGAGGAAACAGAAATACTCAGACATTTCAAGGACCTTTGGACAAAGGGTAGGATTGCCACTGATACTGAGAAACCCAAAGTGTTATCATGGCTCCATATAACATCTGATAAGAGAGGAAATGATCTGTAATCTAAAGTAGCTACTATATGCCAGTATATATTAGTGAGAACTGGGGACATTTTTGGAAGTGGATTTTGAAGATTCTTTATCAAAGTGAGGGAAAGACATAAAACTGGGTAAGAGAGAGTTTATTGACTTGAAGACATTCTCTTAGGATATAAGATTTAATACCTGTGGTAGGCAGAATAATGACTCCTGAAGATGTCCAAGTCCTAATCACCAGAACTTGTGAATATATTAGGTTACATGGTAAAGAGGAATTAAGGTTGCAAATGAAATTAAAATTGCTATTCAGTAGATTAAAATATGGAGATTATCCTTTCAATGACAAGAGTCATTGAAAGTAGAAAATAGAGGCAAAAGAGTCAGAGAAAGAGATGTGCTGATAGAAGCAGAGATGCTGTGTTGCTGGAGGAAAGAGGTCATGAGCCAAGGAATGCAGGCAGTATGTAGGTGCTGGAAGAGGCAAGGAAACAAACTGTCACCTTGACTTTACAGGAATGTAGTCCTGATATCATCTGGATTTTAACCCAATGAGACCTGTGATGCAAACCTGCTGTTAGTGTAGTTCCTAGAAGCCTGGATAAAGCTATGTGCCATACAGAGACAAATTAAAATATCTGAATTATCTTGACATACAGCTAAGAAAGGGATTTAAAACCCCAGGGAAGTGGGCCTGCTGGAGTGGAGGCATTATATGGAACCAGAAGATCTATCAGAGGATTATATTTTATGGTGGCTCAAAAGTTCTGCCAGGGCCATCAGGAATGTACTGGTGATATGGGTATAAGCCTTACTAACAAGTTAAATGGTAGCTCTCTTCTGAAGGCCATGACTGAAGAAGAGAACTTGTTATGGCAATGGTTTGCAGATAGCGAAGGGGATGATAGCACCCTGAACAACAGAGGTAAGGTATTGGCAATTAATTGCCAAAAACCAAGAGACCACAATTACTATAAAGCTCACAGGACATTGAAAAGAAAGTAAGAATGATGAGCAAGGGGCAGAAGGTAGTCAATTCAATAAAATATCACAATCCTTTCCCAAGCTACCAGATTTGAGTGAGTTTTCACGTGCAGACTCGTTAGCTTTAAATGTAACTGGATCCTCAGAGGGAAGAACCTTGCAACACCACAACAAGCATACACTGAAATGATTCTCCAGTTCTTTCACAAAGGGAACTACAACCATTTACTTGGGTGACTGTGCACTGGGGAAACAAGAATACTCAGACATTTCAAGGACAATTGGACATGGAATAGGATTAACACTGACACCTACAAGCTCAAAGTGTCATCATGGCTCTATATTAGAGTAGAAAGAGATAGGGGGTGGAATGTCAAGTAATAAATAGATTTTTTGCCAAAGCCCAGCTCATACTAGGTTTACTGAATCTGCAGACATATTTGATAAGTATTTCTTTATTTCTTAAATGACACACTTAGCAGTTGTAATAAACATTACCTTAGGTTCTTACCTTCTGGAGTAAGAAGTAGAGTAGTAGAGAAGGCTTACCCTACACTACCTCTGACGAAGAAAGCAAATAAAATGCAACATTGCATCTTCAGGTGAATGGAGGTAATTATTGTCACCCAAAAAATATAAAGGAGCTGTGGTAGTGCAGTGATTAAAGCATCTGACTGCCAACCAAAAGGGTGGCAGTTCTAACCCACCTGTAGCACTACTGGAAAAAAAGATGAAGCTATCTGCTTTTGTAGAGTTACAGCCTTGAAACTGTATGGGGCACTTCTACCGTGTCCTATAGGGTCACTATGAGTAGGAATTGACCCAATGGCAGTGAGTTTTGGTTTGGTTTAAAAAGTTTAAGGGATACAGGAGTGATGGTTTTTTATCCTATTTCCACTTAGTATAGCAATTTGGTTCCTACAAAAACTAAATGCATCTTAGAGAATGTCTGAGGACTATCATAAGCTCAAACAACCAATAACTCCAATAAAAGATGTTTTGCTACAGGACCAAGCTTACTTGTCTGATAGAGACTGATGGAACCCATAAGATGATGGATTGTAGACACCTTTCAGTCCTGGAAATGAACTCACCCCCATAGCTCAACTTTCAGCCAATATTGGGCCTATAATGTGAACAACAAAACCAGGGAGGTACACATTCCTTAGAACAATAAACCATAAGAGATCTAAAGGGCAGGGTAAAGCACACAAGGCAGGAAGGAATCAGAAAGAAGGATGAATGGAAAGAGTAAACACAGAGAGAAGTAGGAAAAGTGCTGTTATATTGTCACAAAACAAAATGTGTATGAATTGTTGAATGGAAAACCAATTTGCTCTGTGAACTTTCTCCTAATTCACAATAAAAGATTTAAAAAACAAACAAAAACAGATGCTTTGCTAGAACTGGTATGATTGTTAGAACAGATTAAAATGGCCTCAGGTACATTTATGTGGTTATTCACTTGATAAATGTATTCTTTTCTACCTAAATCATGAAAAGAGGATTCAAAAGAGTTTGCCTTTACATAGAATGGACAACAATATACATTCACCAATTTTCACAAGGCTGTTTTTACTCTACTGCTTCCTTTCACATTATAGGCCTAAGAGATCTGGACTACATGTACATTCTGCTGAGCATCATCTTAATTCATTACATCAATACCTTGCTAACCAAGCAGGATGAGCAAGTGTGGCCTAGCCTGCTAGAAGCCTTTTTAAGATGTCAGTTATTCATAGGGTGAAAGGCAAACCTTATTAAGATTCAGGACTCTGCCACTCTAAAGTTTTAAGAGGCTCAGTGGTCAGGAACATTGTCTTCAACAAAAATACAAATGGCTGTATTTGTATCCTACTTCAAAGTAAGAAGCACAATGTTTACTAGGCTTCTCTGGGTTCACAAAGGAATGTTGTTGTTATGTGCTGTCAAGTCAGACCCAACTCACAGTGAACGCTCCTTGGGTTTCTGAGGCAGTATCACTACAGAAGTAGATGGTCCAACCATCTTTCTGAGGAGTGGCTGGTGGGTTTGAACCTCTAGCCTTCTGGTTAGCAGTAAAGTGCCTTAGGCACTAGGCCACCAGAGCTCCTTCACAAAGGAATAAAGAGTATCAACTCTGGTAATGAAATAGGTAAAGATAAAGATATTTGTTCACATTATTTTAAACACATTAAAAGATAACTGTTTTAAGTAAAAATGATAATAATGTATGTTGTGGGGTTCATTACATGTAGAAATAAAACTCACGACAAAAAGGGCAAAAGAATGGGAGGAAAGAATAAGAAATTTACTGTTATAAAGTTCTTATATTATATATAAAGTGATAATGTCACTTAAAGGTAGACTGTGATAAGTTAAAGGTGTATACTATATTTTCCTACAGCAACTACTAAAATAACAAAACAAATAGTTATGGATAATAAATCAACAAAAGAGATAAAGTAGAATTCTTTAAATCGAGTTCTTCACATTTGCTAGCTGGATACCTTCCTTTAACAAATTTAATCTCTCTGGAGGCATACTTTACTCATTTCTAAAATTCGGTACCTACCTTGAAAGGCTAATCTATCGATCGATTAAATTGGAGATGTTGGTTCCTATTTCCTTCATCTCCTCATCTCTGAGGCTAGGTCTTTTTTTTTTGGATTCTGTTTTTGGCACATTTATACCTGGGAATTCAAATACACAGAAAAAGGGGTCACCTGTGAGCTAGGGAGGGACTCAGACTCCAAAGTTGAATTACTTATTGGCTTTGCTGGCTGTGGAGTCTCTGAATGGCACATGAGGTCAAGGTTAAAGGTTCAAGCCCAGCCAGAGGGGCCTTAGAAGAGAGGCCTGATAATGTACATCCAGAAAATCTGCCAGTGAAAACAGTATGGAATGTAGTTCTAGACTGAAACACGTGAGGTTGCCAGGAATTAGAATCAACTCAATTTTTTTTCTTTGTTGCTTGCTGTTGGGACACAGAATCACCATCCAGACTCATGTAAATGGGAATGTCTAAAAGCCACAGATGATTATAAAGATAGATATTTTGTTTAGATCTTTGATAATAGGTATTTAGTAATTCATAAATCACTGCAGATTATCAGATGATGCCCATTAAAGCTTGTTTACTGAGCTAGTCACAAAAGAGGACTTAAGCTGCATCAGGGAAGAAGGTCACAGTGGAAGGACCTAGGTAAACAATCAGAAGAATTGGGTTAAATAATAAGAACCCCTGAAGTTTGTGATGGGCTGTTCTACTTACGAGTGCTTGCATACCTTGATTGTCCAATTCAGACTCTATCATCTACTTTGGGTGACTCTGGTAATGTCCCTTCCCTCCCTGGACCTTAGTTGCTTTACCAGTGGAGTTGGACTTAATCAATGGTTTTCAAACATACATAGCAGTAGGACCTTTATACTCCTCTGTATAAATTTACACTGGAACTCTGTATATAAAATTGATGAAAGTGAAGCTGCTTTGGTTGGGTCAGAGAAGATATCTCATCAAGTTCCTCTCATCTCTCCTGATGGCTCCTAATACATTAACTCCAGTACCACACCAGTCAAAAGAACTCCATCTTATTATCCCTTTACCCCATTGCCATTGAGTCAATTATGATTCATAGTATACCCTATTGGGTTTGCAAGGCTGTAAATCTTTATAGAAGTAGATTGCTTCATCTTCCTCCCAGAGAGCAGCTGGTGGGTTTGAACTACTGACCTTCTGGTTGGTAGCTAAATTCCTTACCCTCTGTGCCCTCATTTGTTATCCACTTAGCTGATATTAGTAACAGTTACCATTCTAACTAGGCACAGATCTTAGCCTCTGACACATCTTAACTCAGTGTAGAAGTCGTCATGGCACAGTGGTTAAAGTGCTTGGCTGCCAATCAAAAGATTTGTGGTTTAAACCCACCAGTCACTCTGCAGGACAAAGATATAGCAGTCTGCTTCTATAAAGATTTACAGCCTTGGAAACCCCATGGGGCTGTTTTATTCTGTCCTGTAAGGTCACTTGGGAGCTCTGGTGGTGCAGTGCCTAAGGCATTAGACTGTTAACCAGAAGGCTGGTGGTTCAGACCCACCAGCCACCCCTCAGAAGGAAGGTTGGACAATCTATCTCCACAGTGACATCGCCTCGGAAATCCAAGAAGGAGTCGCTGTGAGTTGGATATAACTCAGGGGCAGTGAGTTTGGTTTGGTTTATTAGGTCACTTATGAGTTGAAATTAACTTGAGGGCAGTGGGTTAACTCAAGTCTATCCACACAATAACGTTGGTCCTTACAAAAGTTATGTGATTTGCCTGCACACAGCTAATATGAAACTGAGTAAGCATTCAGAACCAGGCCTGCTGTTACCTCCTCACACCTCTACACTCACCCCCAATGGCCCAGGTCCTTGCCCTGCCCCTGGTCCAGATTCTGGGTAGGAAGGAGATGAAGTAGCAATCCCCAAAGGGATTAGAGAATGAGACTTTCCATTGGTTAAGCCTTTCAACATTAAGGGAGGAGGGAATTTGCTGATTCTAGGTTCCCACCAAGGTGGAAGCTCATTATTTAAAGGCTGAGAGTATGTGTGCCAACAACTCCTTTTCCTCAGCAACCACACATGCAAGGGTTTGATAGAACACAATTCAAACAGGCATTCATTAGGCAACAAGCCCATTTTTGCTTAATCACAGGCAGTGAAAGAGCAAAGAATTTGGATCGGTCTATACGCAACCCAGCAAAAGCCACTGATAGGCTTTAATACTTGCAAAGGCTGTTTTTGAATGATGCGCATCTTAGAAAACTGGGGTTGGAAGGAAACTCAGCAGATGATACAGTCCTCCTGGCATAAATTATACATCAATTAACAGCTATTTACTGAGCACCTACCACCTACCTACAGAGATCTGAGCACTGCGTCAGGTGGCCAGATACTGGGCCAGGTGCTCAGCTGTGATGTCTTTGAATGGTAAACACTGTGAATTTAAAAGACTAGTCCAATAGTCTATAAAATCTCTTTACTACAAGTTCCACTCTTTTGGAAGGACTTTGATGAAATCCAGTCACAGGTTGGCACCAGTTCTGTTAACCTGAGTCTTAAATACTTCTCACACCAAGTTTCCTCTGCCTAGAGTGCTTCTGCTTTCCCTTGGTTCATTACTTAAACCATCTGTCTTTTTGGACTCTGACTCAGCTCCCATCTCTCCCAGAACACCTGACTGCTCTAGACTGGATAAGGTTTATCCTATGGGCTTTCACTGAATCCTGTGTTCACCCAAATCAGCACACTGCATTTTTCTGCTTCCTCATCTATCTCCTTGACATTGAAACTGGCAGAGGGTGCTGACTAAATGTTTCATCACTACAATAGAGCCCTTCTGGGCTGTACTTACTTAAGTGAGGGGCACAATGGGGAGGATCATCTGTGTAGCTCATCTAGGTCTGACATTCTGTGGATCTAAGATGGAGAGAAAGGCTGCTGGGTGAAGACTAGTTGCTAGGCATTGGGTGGTTTTCTCCTTGGAACCTTCTAATCAGAAAGTACAGATGTTGTTCTTCCTGATGAACTCTTGTAAGTCTGGTTTATTTGAGGTCTAGATCCCACTGCCTTTAATTCTGACTCATAGCAACCCCACAGAACAGAGGACTGTCCCACAGGATTTCCAAGGCTGTAGTCTTTACTGAATTAGACTGCCATCTTTCTCCCATGGAGCAGCTGGCAAGTTTGAACCAGTGAACTTTGGGTTAGCCGCCAAGCACTTAAGCCATTGTGCCACCAGGGCTCCTTTCACTCTAAGTAAGCCTGGCTAAAACAGATAAACAGATATTAGTACACTTTTTTTTCCCCCCTGAGCACTTCTAGGCTCTAACTAGAAGAAAGAGTAACAAATTTTGGCATCGGACAGACTTGAGGTTCAGACCTGGCTCTAACACTTGCAGGATGTCTAACCTTGGGCAAGTTGTGAACCTTCCTGGGCTTATTTCTTAATCTGTAAAAGAAACATAATTAGATCCTCTTATAAAGCATTGATGGTTTAATGGTACAGAATTCTCACTTTCCCTGTGCAAGACACAGGTTTAATTCCTTCCCAGTGTACCTAATGCGTGGTACAGATGGCTGCCACCCAACTATCATGGAGGTTTGTGTGTTGCTAGGATGCTGAACAGGTTTCAGTGGAGCTTCCATACTCAGATGGGCTAGGAAGAAAGGCCTGGCGATCTACTTCTGAGTGTCAGTCAGTGAAAACCCACTGGATCACAGTGGTGTAATCTGCAACTGCTCATGGGGATGGCACACGGCTAGGCAGCATTTTATTCCATGTGCATGGATGGGGTCACCGTGAGTCAGGCTCCAAACGGCCAGCCACTAACAGGTTGTTAAAAAGATTGATTCAGTGAGATATTATATCTAAATCATCCAGCATCTACTTGCAAATAATAAAAGGCAGCTTAATTTTTTATCAGTTGTAGTAGTGGTTCACCCTGAAAGAGTAAATACCTATGAGAATGTACGAGTTGTTGGTTGTGGTGAGGTGGGTACAAACCATAGTCGACAGAAAATAATCACTTTTCCAAACCCCAGGATTTTAGTTAAATACGCACAATTTTATTTATTGAAGAGATTAGGACAAAAACATTAAACCAAATACATGACAAAGCACCAGAGGCCATAGATTCCCACCATGCATATCACCAATCTTTCCTCCTACAAGGTACTTAAAAAATAGGGAAATGGGGAAGAAAAAAGGTCCTTCTTGACACAGCACCATCTTCAGAATGTAAAAAAAACAAAACAAAACAAAACAAAACAAAAACCTCTCTCCTTTATATCTTCCATTATCAAAATAGAATCAAGGGCAAATCCATGGCCGCCTTGTCTCCTGATTATGAACGGTCAAGCCGCCCTCCTGGGAACGTTAACAACATGGCTCCTGCTGAGCAGGCATAAAGCATCCAAGGGTCTGCACATACATGCCACATACTAGAATTAAGCACAGATTCAAGTAACATTTACATACTAGAGTCCACGTGTTACCTACCCAAAAACATGACCATTTCACAAAACATATACAGGCAGTAAAATCCAAACAACTGAGGTACTGGGAACACAAATATTTATGCCAAAAGATTTCTGTATCATACAGCAATAGAAAAGCAGTAATAAAAAACATTTGCCACTCAAAATCAAATAAAGCTATCTAGAAAAGCCAAATAAAAGGTTATTTCAGGGACAGAAATACTCAAACAAGAAAAAAAATAATAAATGTTAACTACAGCATGTAACATGTCATCCCAAGTCAACCCGTAATTGAAGTACTGGCTTAATACATCACAATGTGACATTTTCCTTAATAAATAGAAGAGTTCTTGAAAATACAAAGGTGCGTATTGGGATAGAGAGCTGTTTTTATTTATATCATCCTAGCTTTCAGCTTATTATCCTTACCACTCTCTCTATTGAGGATTTATTCCAAACCAGAGGGCCTTCTAAGCTAAAAGGATCATTCTTCATAAAGAAAACTAAATAGCTGCCCTGTATTTTATGTGGGACAACCTGCTTTATTTCACTAGTTTCCAATAAAACAAAGACAAAATGTTTAGTTGAGATCAGAGTGTTGTAAAAGCTTAAGACTCCAAGAGCATCCTGCTATCTTAGGTCACTGTTATCATCTCAGTAAAGAGGAATGCCTATAATTCAAATCCTCATCATTCAAGAGACAGAGGAAAAAAAAATGAATTGAATTTCTCTTTTCCTTTCTTCCCCCCTTTTTTCCCCTCCACTTTAAACTACGATAGCAGCAATGCATCTGGAAGTTTGGCTTCTAATAGCTTCCTGCCACAAACCAATTGACACAAAACAGAATAGCTTGTTAAAGGACAGATTTTTCCCCTTCAGGGAGCAAAGCATTAACATGCTATTTCCTGACCAGGATATTAAATAGTTTATTCAGAAGAATGATTGGAAGAGAGCAATTAAGAGACACAAACTGGACTTTTTGTTTTCTTTTGGTTTAGCACCCAGGTTGCGTGTCAGTCTGTGTGCACCGAATTATCTTAAGTGAATCCCATTAATGATAAGATAGGTGGTTGGCTTGTTTTCAAAAGAAGAAGAAGAAGAAAAAAAATCCTCGGCCAATTATACCTGCCCTGAATCACGACAAGAAGTTAAATGCTAACAGTGCGATGCCAAGATGAGTGTTTGAGGCAGAGTTTCGGTTCTGTCAGGATCTGCAAATACTTTTGAACAAAACAAAAAGTAGGGTAGGCAGAAGTGGCCCAACTGGCAAGGGTGGTCTCCTCGGCTCCGTCGGGAAAGAGAAGCTCCAGGGTGCTCATGGTTGCTTTAATCCCACCCATCAGACATGACCACAGAGTCCAACCCCACCCTATGTCTCTTGCCCCCATGCTACATGTTTAGTCAGCTCCTTGAAGGATTTCCATCTTTGAACCAAGAAACTTTTGAGTGTGAGTGTCTTTCTTGCTACCAAGCGGGCAATGTTATGTCCCCTGGAAGAACTCCTTCCCGATACCCTCTCACTCCTGGTACCTGCAAAATACCTAGTCTCTGTGGGGCAGGAGCTCAGTTAAAGAAAGGGTCCAAGTTCTCTTCCATGTTGACATCCGGCACCAGCTGATCAGATACTTCCTTAGCACCATATCCTGAATTCGAGACGCTAAAATCTGTAGAAAACCAAGGATGGTCCAGAATTTCCTGGGAGGTCAGCCGCTCAGAGGGCTCCCGCCGCAGAATGCTTCGGATAAGGCACTTGGCCTTGGGTGACAGAGTCTCTGGAATGTTGAACTGGCCACGACGGATCTTGCTGAAAAGGGAACTGGGCTCAATGTCATGGAAAGGGTACCGCCCTACCAACATTGTATACAGCATCACTCCCAGGCTCCACACATCGGCTGCTTTGCCCGAGTAGCTGCCACTGGTGTTCAAGATCTCTGGGCTTACATAAGCTGGGCAGCCATGCTTGTCAGAGAGGGAGTCATCATCTCCTCGCAGAATGTAGGCATCTTCCAGGCTTTCCAGCTTGACCCGAGTCCTACAAAACAGGGAGAAAAACATGAGGTCCCAAAAGGGTGATCTGAGAAATGTTAATCCTATCATTCTAACACAGATCTTGCTAAGTTTTTCTTTTTTTTAAAAAAAAAAAAAAAAAAATAGTTGCTATTGAGCAGAACTACCCATGGTGACTGCAAGTGTGTCAGAATAGAAGTGTGCTCCAAGGGTTTCCAATGGCTGCTTTTTTGTAAATAGATCACCAGGCCATTCTTCCCAGGTGCCTCTGGGTGGATTAGAACCACCAACCTTTAGGTTACCAGCCAAGAACATTAACCATTTGTACTATTTCCCATCCCTGAGAACTCCAAGGACACTTCATTCATTCATTCATTCATTTTCAACCAGCCAGACATTGTTTACTGAACACCATCTGTGTTCCAGACACCTTTGTAGGAGCTGTGATGACAAAAGTCAACAAGACTGACAGGGTGGTTGTTTTCCTTTTTTTTTAATCATGTAGCTTACACTGAATTATGGGGCATAGACCTTAAGAAAGCAAACAAGCCATAAATAACATTCTTAGTACTCCTATCTTGGTGATGAGGAAAGGAAAGATTAAGTAACTTTCTCAAAGTCACAAAAGAGTGATGACGTGGATTCACAGGAATAGAGCTCAGATCTAACCAACTAGGAAGACCACAGAAGCTCTGTACATGATTCCCCATGAACATCTGGTCCACCTGATACAACATAGTCTGCAAAGTCATTTTCCATAATTTAAATGTATTTGGGGCTCACAATCTTTTTCTTATCAGACATGTAAGAGTTTGCCCTCTCATTTTACAGATAACAACACTCAGGCTCAAAGAGATTCAGTAACTTGCCCAAAGCCTTTTAGCTGGGAATAGAGAAGACTTGACTCGTAAATCTTCCTAAGTCAACCCTGTCCTTCCTTCTGCTATGCCAGAGACAGAGAATGTTAGAGCAGGAGTAGACTCACAAATCTAATCCTTTCAAGGCCTACATCCTCCTGTCAAATCTATCATGCCTTTACCTTTTTGTTTTTCATTATTGTCATCTCCTATCCCACTGATCACACTCCCAGAGCACTCTCTGGGCCTAGTCCTTGTCATGGTACTTATTATCTAACCTTAAAAACAAGTTGCCATTGAGTCGATTCTGACTTATGGTGACCCCATGTGTGTTAGAGTAGAACTGTGCTCAAGAGGGTTTTCAATGGCTGATTTTTCAGACGTCAATTACCAGGCCATTCTTCCCTGTGCCTCTGGGGGAACTCAAACTGCCAACCTGTAAGTTAGGAGTCAAGTACATTAACTGTTGGCAACACCCAGAGACTCCCTCAGCTGACTTAGGTTACCTTGATCCTCTGTCTCTGGAACCCTCCCACACCTATGATTCTGATTTCTCACTGTCCATGCATGTGGTATGTGAGACTAGCAGAAGCAGCTTGATAACTTTTTTAAACTATTCACCCTGTCCCCAGGCTTTCCTCTGCCATTTAAGAACCACTAAAGTGGCCCTTAGGAGCTCTGGTAGCATAGTGCCTAAGGCACTTGACTGCTAACCAGAAGGCTGGCGGTTCAAACCCACCAGCCACTCCTCGGAAGGAAGATGGGGCAATCTACTTCCATAGTGATACTGCCTCGGAAACCCAAGGAGGGGTCACTATGAGTTGGGTCTGACTTGACAGCACATAACAACAACATAACAACAACAAAAGCTGCCCTTTGGCTACAACGATGGGCTAAGATATAGCAAGGATCATGGGGCTGGCACCAGACCAGGCAGTGTTTCGTTCTGCTGTACATAGGATCGTTATGAGTCAGAGACAACTCAACAGCACCTAACAACAACAACAAAGCTGCCCTCTACTCATCTGTCAGATAGTTGTATTGTGGTAGCTTGTGTGTTGTTGTCAGGCTGGAGGCTATGTCACCAGTATTTCACCCATGGAGGACAGGTTTCAGTGGAGCTTCCAGACTAACAGAAGAAGGAAGAGACCGTCCACTTCTCAAAAAATTGGCCAGTGAAAACCTTATGACTAGCAGTGAAACATGTCTGATATGTTACTGGAAAACTTTAGAATAGCCCTGAAACACTGTCTGTAATAAAGCCAGAAGATGAGCCCTCAAATTGAAAGGCACTGAAAATACAACTGGGGAAAAGCTGCCTCCTCCTCAAAGTAGAGTCAATTTTAATGACAAGGATGGAATAAAGTTTTTGGGACTTCCATTTGCTGATGGGGCACAACTCAAAATGGGAAAAAACAGCTGCAAGTATCTATTAATAACTGTAATATGGAATGCAGAAAAACTGGAAGTTGTCAAAAATGAAATGGAACTCATAAACATCAATATCCTAGGCATTAGTGAGCTGAAACAGACTGGTTTGGGTCATTTTGAATAAGACAACCATATAATCTCTCTGCCAGGAATGACAAATTGAAGAGGAATGGTGTGGCATTCATTGTCACAAAAATGTTTCAAGATCCATCCTGAAGTCCAATGCTGTCAGTGATAGGATAATATTCATACACCTACAAGGAAGACCAGTTACTACTACTATTATTCAAATTTACACAACAACCACCAAACCCAAAGATGAGCAAATTGAAGATTTTTACCAACTTCTGCAGTCTGAAATTGACTGAACATGCAATCAAGATGTATTGATTATTACTTGTGATTGAAATATAAAAATTGGAAACAAAGAATCAGTGATAGTTGGAAAAATATGGCCTTGCTAATAGAAATGGTGCCAGAGATAGCATAATAGAATTTTCCAAGACCAACGACTTAGTCATTACAAATACCTTTTTCAACACTATGAATGGCGGCTACCTACATGCACCTCACCAGATGGAATACACAGGAATCAAATTGACTACATCTGTGGAAAGACATGATGAAGAAATTCAGTATCTTCAGCCTAAACAAGGCCAAGAGCTGACTGTGCAACAATCAAATGTTCATATGCAAGTTCAAGGAAGATGAAGAAAATTGAAATAAGTCCATAAGAGTTAAAATATGACCTTGATTACATCCCATCTGAACTTGCAGACTGTTTTAAGAATAGATTTGATGCACTGAACACTAATGACTGAAAACCAGATGAATTGTGGGATGACATCAAGAATATCATACACGAAGAAAGCAAAAGTTCTTTAAAAAGACAGGAAAGGAAGAAAAGAGCAAAAAGGATGTCCGACGAGACTCTAAACTTTGCTCTCGAATGGAGAGTAGCTAAAGCAAATGCAAGAAATGACACGATAAAAGAGGTGAACAGAATATAGAAAACAACAGCTCCAGAAGACAGTCAATTATTATATTGAAATGTGCAAAGACCTAGAGTTATAAAACCAAAAGGGAAGAACACAGTTGGCATTTCTCAAGCTGAAAGACATGAAGAAAATATTCATGCCACAAGTTGCAATATTGAAAGATTTATGGGCAAAATATTGACTGATGCAGGAAGCATCAGAAGAAGATGGAAGGAATACAGTCACTGTACAAAAAAGAACTGGTTGATGTTCATCTATTTTAGGAGGTGGAATATGATCAAGAACCAATGGTACTGAAGGAAGAAATTGAAGCTGTACTGAAGGAATTGGTGAAAAAAAAGGATCCAATAATGATGGAATATCCTTGAAATGTTTCAACAAATGGATGTAGCATTTGAGGCATTTACTTGTCTATGCCAAGAAATCTGGAAGACAGCTACCTAGCCAAGTAACTGGAAGAGATCTATATTTGCGCTTATTGAAAAGAAAGGTGATATCACAGAATGTGGAAATTATCAAACAACATCATTAATATCACATGCAAGTAAAATCTTAATGAAGATAATTAAAAAAACAGTTGCAGCAATATATTGACAGGGAACAGACAGAAATGCAAGCTGGATTCAGAAGAGAACATGGAACGAGGGAAATCATTATTGATATCAGATGGATCCTGGTTGAAAAGAATACCAGAAAAGAATACCAGGAAAATGATTATTTGTGTTTTGTTGACTGTGCAAAAGCATTGGATTTTGTAGATCATAAAAAAATTATTAATAACAGAGAAGAACGGGAATTCCAGAACACTTATTGAGGAGACTACATAAACCAGGAGGATGTACTTCAAATAGAACAAGGAAATACTGCATGGTATAAAATCAGTAAGGATGTGTGCCAGGGTTGTATCTTTCATCTCACTTATTAAATCTGTATGCTGAGCAAATAATCCAAGAAGCTGGACTATATGAAGAACACGACATCAGGATTGGAGTAAAACTCATTAACAACCTGCAATATGCAGATGACACAACCCTGCCTGCTGAAAGTGAAGAAGATATAAAGCAAGACTGATGAAGATTAAAGACTATAGTCTGCAGTACGGATTACAACTCAACATAAAGAAAACAAAAATCCTCATAAATGGACCAATAAGCAGCATCATGATAAAATGGAGAGAAGATTGAAGTTGTCAAAAATCCACAATCAACACCAATGGAAGCAGCAGTTGAGAAATCAGATGTCCTATTTCACTGGGCAAATCTGCTGCAAAAGACCTCTTTCAAGTGCTAAAGAGCAAAGATGTCTCCTTGAAAACTAAACTATGCCTAACCCAAACCACAGGATTTTCAATAGCCTCATATACATGAGGGGAAGATGAGCCCGCAGGTTGGAAGGCACTCAAAATACAACTGGGGAAGACCTGCCTCTTCAGAGTAGAGCCAACCTTAGTGATGAAGATAGAGTAAAGCTTTCAGGACCTCCATTTACTGATGTGGCACGTCTCAAGATGAGAATAGCTGCAAATATTAATTAATAAACAGAATGTAGAATATACAAAGTATGAATATAGGAAAATTGGAAGTTGTCAAAAATGAAATGGAATGCACAAAGATCGATATCTTAGGCATTAGTGAGCTGATATGGACTCATTTGGGCCATTTTGAATTCGGCAACCATATGATCTACTATGCCGAAAATGGTGAGTTGAAGAGGAATGGCATGGCATTCATCACCACAAAGAATGGTTCAAGATCTATCCTGAAGTACAATGCTGTAAGTGACAGGACAATATCTATACATCTACAAGGAAGATCAGTTAATACAACTATTATTGAAATTTATGCACCAACCACCAAAGCCAAAGATGAGGAAATTGAAGATTTTTACCAACTTCTGCAGTCTGAAATTGACTGAATATGCAATCAAGATGTGTTAATTATCATTGGTGATTAGAAAGCAAAAGTTGGAAACAAAGAAGAATACCAGTAGTCGGAAAATATGCCGTTGGTGATAAAAATAACGCTGGAGGTTACATGATAAGAATTTTGCTAGATCAATGACTTATTCACTACAAATACCCTTTTTCAACAACACAAACAGTGGCTATACATATAGACTTCGCCAGACTGAGTACACAGGAATGAGATTGACTACATCTGTGGCAAGAGGTGATGGAGAAGCTCAGTATACTCAGCCAAAAAGGCCAGGAGCTGACTGTGGAACAGATCATCAAGTATTCACATGCTAGTTCCATTTGAAGCTGAACACATTTAAAACAAGTCCACAACAGCCAAAATATAACCTTGATTATACCCCTCCTGAATTGAAGGCCATCTAAAGAATAGATTTGATGTATTGAACAGCAATGATAGAAAACAAGAGGAATTGTGGGATGACATCATGAACATCTTCCATGAAGAAAGCAAAAGGTCATTAAAAAGACAAGAAAGGAAGAAAACACCAAAATAGATGTCAGAAGAAACTCTGAAACTTGCCCTTGAGTGGAGAGTAGCTAAAGCAAATGGAAAAATCTACAGGATAAAAGAGCTGAAGAGAAGATTTCAAAAAGTAGCTTGAGAAGACAAAGTCAATTTTTATAATGAAATGTGCAAAGACTTGGAGTTGGAAAACCAAAAGCGAAGAACATGCTCAGCATTTCTCAAGCTGAAAGAACTGAGGAAAAAATTTAAGCCTCAAGTTGCAATAGTGAAAGATCCTATGGGCAATATAGTGAAGGTTGCAGGAAACATCAAAAGATGATGGAAGGGATACACAGAGTCACTGTACCAAAAAGAATTGGTCAATGTTCATCTATTTCAGGAGGTGGCATATGATCAAGAACCAATGGTACTGAAGGAAGAAGTCAAAGCTGCACTGAAGGAAGTGGCAAAAAACAAGGCTCCAGGAATTGACAGAATACCCATTGAGATGTTTCAACAAATGGATGCCCTGCTGGGGTCACTCACTCGACTATGCCAAGAGATTTAGAAGAGAGCTACCTGGCCAACTGAATGGAAATATGGAAGAAATCCATATTTGTACCCATCCAAAGAAAGGTGGTCCCACAGAATGTGTAAATTATCAAACAATATCATTAATGTCACATGTAAGTAAAATCTTGATGAAGATAATTAGAAAACGGTTGCTGCAGTATATTGACAGGGAACTGCCAGAAACATAAGCTGGATTCAGAAGAAGATGTGGAATGAAGGATATCATTGCTGATGTCAGATGGATCTTGGCTGAAAGCAGAGAATACCAGAAAGATGTTTACTTGCATTTTATTGACTATGCAAAAGTATTTGACTGTGTGGATCATAACAAATCATGTTAACATTGTTAACATTGAGAAGAATGGGAATTACAGACACTTAATTGTATTCATGAGAAACCTGTACATAGACCAGGAGGCTGCAGTTAGAACAGAACAAGGGGATGCTGCATAGTTTAAAATCAGGAAGGGAGCGTAACAGGGTTGTATCCTTTCAATGTATTTATTCAATCTGTATGCTGAGCAAATAATCTGAGAACCTGGGCTATATGAAGAAGAACACAGCATTAGGATTGGAGGAAGGCTCATTAACAATCTGCGATACGCTGACCACACATCTTTGCTTGCTGGAAGTGAGGATGACTTGAAGCACTTACTAATGAAGACTGAAGACTACAGTCTGCAGTATGTATTACACCTCAATATAAAGAACACAATAATCCTCACAACAGGACCAACAAGCAGCATCATGATAATTGGAGAAAAGACTGAAGTTGTCAAAGACTTCATATTACTTGGTTCTACAATCAGTTCCAACGGAAGCAGCAGTCAGGACATCGGAAGAGGTATTGCATTGGGCAAATCTGCTGCAAAAAAGACCTCTTCAAGTGATGAAAAGCAATGATGTCTCCTTGAAAACTAAGGTGTGCCTAAGCTAAGCCATGGTATTTTCAGTCACCTCATATACATGTAAGAGATGGACAATGAATAAGGAAGACCAAAGAAGAGTTGAGTAGTGGTGCTGGCAAAGAATGCTGAAAGTACCATGGACTGCTAAAAGAACTAACAGATCTGTCCTAGAGGAAGTGCAGCAGGAATGCTCCTTGGAAGCAAAAATGGCCAGACTTCATCTCACCTACTTTGGTCATGTTGTCAGAAGGGACCATTTCCTGGAGAAGGACATCATGCTTGGTAAAGTTGAGGGTCAATAAACAAGGGGAAGGCCCTCAATGAAATGGATTGACACAGTGACTGCAACGATGGGCTCAGGTATAGCAGTGATTGTGAGGCTGGCACAGGACCAGGCAGTGTTTCATTCTGTTGTACATAAGGCTGCTATGAGTCAGAAATGACTCGACAGCACCTAACAACAACAGCATATGCATATGAAAGCTGGACAACAAATAAGGAAGACCAAAGTAGAGTTGATATTTTTGAGTTGCGGTGTTGGCGAAGAATGATGAAAGTGCCATGGACTGCCAGAAGAATGAACAATTCTGTCCTGGAGAAAGCACAGCTGGAATTCTCTTTGCAAGTGAGAATAGCCAGACTTTGTCTTACCTACTTTCGTCATGTTGTCAGAAAGGACCATTCTCTAGAGAAGGATATCATGCTTGGTAAAGTGGAGGGTCAGCAAAAAAGGGGAAGACCCTCAACAAGATGGAGTAACCCTGTGGCTGCAAAGATGAGCTCAGATATAGCAAGGATTGTAAGGATGGTGCATGACTGGGCAGTGTTTCATTCTGTTGTACAAAGGGTCACTAGGAGTTGGAGCTGGCTTGACAGGACCTAAACCAACAAAGCTGCCATTGTCATGCAATGGTTGATTACTGGACTCCTAACTGAAAGGTCAGTGGATCAAACCCATCTGGCAGCTTCGTGGAAGAAAAGACCTGGTGATCTGCTCCCATGAGTGCAGCCAAGAAAATTATATGGGCCCATTCTATTGTCACCTGGGATCATTATGAATTGAAACCAACTCAATGACAACTAATAACATTCATACTGACAGAAATGTGGGACTCTCCTCAGAGTGTTGATAAAACCTGGCATTATATTCTGAGTCCCTAGATACTAGAAATAATCTTTACACAGCTCTCTATTCCCAACAGGGCTTGATATAATTGTTGGGTATAAAATAAATAAATACTCAATAAAGACTTTTGGAAATGAGCTGAATTCTCACACTTTATTACACCTAATTTACTCGAAAAGAAATTTGAGTGTCAGGACACAAAGTGACTTGCTAGAGGCTGCACTGTCAGCAATGCAGCTGCCCTCCATCCAGCACTCCAAGCTCTTTGGCCAGTTTATGTTATTAGCCCAGGGACCTCTGGAGAATTCTTATTTCCCTAACCTACCATTCTTCTTGATAGAAAGTTAGTAATTGCTACCTTTCAGTTCTTGAAACTGAAACCCTCCCCCTACTCCCCATGCAAAAACACTGACACTTCAGAGTCCAGTAGTTCTCAGGCCCCATAAAATAAGTTAATCCCATCCCATCACATCAGTTAAGGCTTGCTAAGAAGGTAACATGGGGTAGGGAGGATGGAAGAGGAGTTGGAGTTAGAATTCAGAAAGCACCTGAAAGGTCCATAATCATAGTGAACATAAAACCATCTACCCCTTTTACCCCAAAGTTGTATAAATGAGGATCAAATGAACTGAGAAATAGGAATGCTTTTGGAAAAACCAAAATGTAGTCTTGGTTGTAAACTGGAAGTTGTAAACCAGATGCTTCCACTGCTATTTCTCTCCCTCCCTCCAACTGCAGGTCTCAGCATTTCAGGGTGATCAACATATCTACTAAGAGAGAGTTGTAGAAAAAGAAGTAATGCTCAAATTAATCAAGCACAGTTGCTGGGAGCTCTCTATTGCAAAAGGTCTCATGAAATCCTAGGTTAATTGCAAGATCTCATATTTGGATTACAGGGGTTTCAAGGATCAAGAAGTGACTATTTCCCTTGACCAAATTTCCACTAATAAGCGGGAAATGGTTGTGGGAACTGGAAAAGGCAATGGGCTAGAAGTTAGTAGAGCCAGTTTGCAGCCTGGGTTACATCTCTCACATGCTGTGTGTCTGTGGGTTAATCATCCACCTCTGCTTCTCAACCTTTAAAGAGGGGCATTGGATGAGACAGTCTGAAGGTCCTCAATGGTTCTAACATTCTAGAATTTTTAAACATACAGCAAATCATCTTTCCTTTTTACTTGCTCACCCATATTCTAATACCGACATCTACATGTTCATCACCTTCCATATAGCTAATATTCCATAAAAATAGGAAGGATCTGTTGTTGTTGCTGTTGTTATGTGCCATCAAGTCAGACCTGACTCATAGCGACCCCTCCTTGGGTTGCCGAGGCAGTATCACTACAGAAGTAGATTGCCCAACCTTCCTTCCGAGGAGTGGCTGGTGGGTTTGAACTGCCAGCCTTCTGGTTAGCAGTCAAGTGCCTTAGGCACTATGCTACCAGAGCTCTTAGGAAGGATCTAGATGTGCTAATCTTAAATTGAGCAGACTGAAAACAAATCTCTTCAATCTTGTTCTAATCTGACAGGTGGAGCTGACCCACATCAGCTTCATAAGATGTTCTGAGATTGGGGATGAGTCAGTGAGCTGCAAGGGGTGAAGGAGAGTGGACAGTGAACCACAGGCACAAGTAGGCTCTCTCAACAGCCTCCCTTGCACCAGCCTGTCCTTTACATGCTGCCATCAGCAGCTCTTGCCTAGCTTCAGGGGTGAGCCAAACTCTTCACCTCCAATTTCACTGTCCTTGGCAGGAGAGTTGATATGGTATAATTATAGTTATACCATAAAGAATAAGACCTGGCATATAGTACATACTCAAAAACTCAGTGTACCTCAGTGTACTCAGGTACAGTCCCATCAGTAACCCCTTAGAACATCAGTAGTGTTGTTGTTGTTGTTGTTAGGTATCGTCAAGTCATCTCCCACTCACAGCGACCTCACGTACAGGAGAATAAAACACTTCCTAGTCCTATGCCAGCCCCACGATCTTTGTTTTACCTGAGCCCATCGTTGCAGCCACTGTGTCAGTACATTTCATTGAAGGCCTTCCTCTTTTTCCTTGTCCCTCCACTTTGCCAAGCATGATATCCTTTTCCAGGGAATGGTCCCTTCTTACAACATGACCAAAGTAGGTAAGATGAATTTCAGGCATTCTCGCTTCCAAGGAACATTCCAGCTGCACTCCTTCCAGGCCAGATTTGTTAGTTCTTTTAGGAGTCCATGGTACTTTCAGCATTCTTCGTCAACACCATTACTCAAAAGCATCTACTCTTCTTTGGTCTTCCTTAGTCATTGTCCAGCTTTCACATGCGTATGAGGAGATTGAAAATGCCATGGCTTGTGTCAGGTGCACCTTAGTCTTCAAGGAAACATTTTTGCTCTTCAGCACTTGAAAGAGGTCCTTTGCAGCAGATTTGTCCAGTGCCATATGACCTCTGATATCCTGACTGCTGCTTCCATTGGTGTTGATTGTAGAACCAAGTAGTATGAAGTCTTTGACAACTTCAATCTTTTCTCCATTTATCATGATGCTGCTTATTGATGCTGTTGTGAGGATTTTTGTTTCCTTTATACTGAGGTGTAATCCATACTGCAGACTGTAGTCTTCAATCTTCATCAGTAAGTATTTCAAGTCATCCTCACTTTCAGCGAGCAAAATTGTGTCGTCTGCATAATGCAGGTTATTAATGAGTCTTCCTCCAATCCTGATACCATGTTCTTCTTCATATAGAACAGCTCAGATTATTTGCTTAGCATACAGATTGAATAAGGATGGTGAAAGGATACAACCCTGACACACTCTCTTCTTGATTTTAAACCATGCAGTGTCCCTTTGTTCTGTTCAAATGACAACCTCCTGGTCTATGTACAAGTTCCTCATGAGTACAATTAAGTGTTCTGGAATTCCCATTCTTGTTAATGTTACCCATAATTTGTTATGACCACACAATCAGATGCTTTTGCACAGTCAATAAAACACAAGTAAACACCTTTTTGGTATTCTTTGCTTTGAGCTAAGATCCATCTGACATCAGCAATGATATCCCTCATTCCACATCCTCTTCTGAATCCAGCCTGCATTTCTGGCAGTTCCCTGTCAATATACTGCTGTAACCATTTTTTAATTATCTTCAGTAAGATTTTACTTGCGTGCAATATTAATGATATTGTTTAATAATTTACACATTCTGGGGATCACCTTTCTTTGGAATGGGTATAAATATGGATCTCTTCCAGTCAGTTGGCCAGGTAGCTGTCTTCACCTTTAAAGGTGAGCACACTGATGTTCTTCCAAAAAGGAAGAACATCAGTGTGTTCACCTTTAAAGGAACAATGACGGTTCTGTCTGTCTCGTCAGGGTTAAGTGGGGATCATATGAAAGTTATCTAGAGGACATGGTTTGTAAACTGTAATACCTCAGGAAGAGGTTGGAGTTGGGGTAGGAGGTAGATATGCTCTCAAAGATTTTGACTGCCACCGTATCAGCCCTTTTAAGAAGACAGACCTTACCACCTCAAGCTCTTTATGCTAAGCCAAATCTAAGGCTCATTTTCCTAAGTGTCCACTTTCAGGTCACAACTTTAGATTCTGATGTTATCTCTCACCCTGCCACACTCTCCTACCCCTGAGCAGCAGTGTTCCCCACATTCAGAGCATCTTATCTCCTCTTCCTGGAAGCCCTCCAAATGGTAGAGAATGATAAAGGCCTTGGTATAAATGGTTAAAGGTTCCACCTTGCCAGTTAAACCCTTCTCACAGGAGTCCTTGGGTGGTTCCAACAATTAACATGCTTGGATATTAACTGAAAGGTTGGAGGGTCCAGTCTACCCAGAGGTGCCTGGAAACAAAGGTCTTGTGATCTATTTTGAGAATTTCTGCCATTGAAAACCCCATGGAGCACAATTTTACTCTGACACACATGAGGTCACCATTAGTCTGACTCAACTCAATGGCAACTGGTTTTCACAGGAGCACACCTCCTCTCCCTCACACTGCTAGATGAGGCTCATTACCCATGTAAATACTTAATAAATCTGAGAATGAAATCAAATCACCATTCCATGTGCTGCTGAATTTCCAGTGCCCCAATGCTTCTCCACCTGGATGTGTCATCCTTCTCTTTAGAGTCTACGGTTTTAATTGGTAAGTAGGGTCTGGATCTGTTTGTCACATTTGGTTCAATACCTGAGGCAGGGCCACTGAATGGTCATATAAACCAAGCCAGCTCAAAGAGAAGAGCAGTATTTTGGGTTCAAATTCTGACTTTGAAAATTACTGAGAACCAAATATAGTGGAACCTCTGAGAGCTGGAACTCGATGGGACTACCTTGTATTTCTGACCCTTGTAAATTTCTGCCTTTGACAAGGTACTTACTAGTGCTCTCTATTAAGAGTCCTACCTCATTTTAGTTTTGAGTTTTCCTTCTCTGTCTGGTTTCCTCCTTACGTGGGTTCTGGCTTCTGCAGGTTTTACTGTATCAAATGTTATCCATGTGCCTAAGTACGAGCTAAGTATTTATATATTTTTTCCTTTAAAATAAATTTCCAAGGAAGATACTATTATTCCCTTTCAAGGTTAATGAGCCTAAAAGAGAAGTTAAGTAAGTCTAGCTAGTATGCAGCTGATATGTCGCTGAGTATCCAGCTGATATGTCGCTGGGTACCCACCTTCCTCTGGGCAGTGGGCAGCAACCTTTAGCCCTGCCCCACCTACCAAAGCATCTGATGCAAGAGACCACACCCAAGGCCACTCTGTCAACAAGGTTCCTTCAAAGTGGGCAGCACATGTGCACCCCAGGCTCTGGGAGAGGCTGGCCTCTAGGGAAGAGAATATGCATCTCAGGAAGTAGAGAGGAACTAACCAAAAAAAAACAAACCAAACTCACAGCCATCGAGTCGATTCCAACTCATAGCAACCCCCTTTGGGTTCCCAAGGTGGAAAATCTTTACAGAAGTCGATTGCCCAGTCTTCCTTCCATGAAGTGGCTTGTGGGTTTGAACTGCCAACCTTCTGGTTAGCAGTCAAATGCCTTAGCACTACACAACCAGAGCTCCTTAGAGAAGAACCAGCACAAGGGAAAGAAAAGCCTGGAAAAAGATGGAGAGGAAATGAAACACTTGAACATTCTTCTGACTCTGCCTTCTTCTGGGAACATCCTGAACTTGTTTACATCACTCAGAGGCAGGGGTCGAGGTAAGTGGTCTCTGGATTACATCTGTAAACAAGGATTTTTCAGGACGAGCCCCATGTTGGGGCAAGTACAGGGGAGTCAGACAGGCTAGGTTAGAGTTCAGTGCTCATCCCCCTAGACTCCCTATGCTGCGGCAGTTAAGTTGCTGAATGCCCCTAGGCCTTTATTTCCTTCTCTGGGAAACTAGGCTACTGTGCTATATACTCTCAAGATCATACAGCTACAACGACTAGCACGTCTTCGGCACATGTCAGAAATGTGAGAGAAAATACATGGAACACTCTTTCAACTTCTGGGATCCACTAAGCAGTCTGCAGATGATGAATTTTCCAGGCAAATAATCAAATCACATAGAAATCAACAGGAGCATCTGTGGACCTGGTAATTCAAATGTCCCACTAATCTTTCAGGCATTTAAGTTGGCTATGCAAACTTACCCAGAGGAACCTCAGAAGACGGGCCTGGCAATCTGCTTCCAAAAGGTAATGCACGCACATATGAGGTCAACATGAGTCAGAATCAACTGCAACTAACAACAAAAGTGTGTACACTGACTCTGTTAGAGCTCCCAAACTAAGCACTGGGCATACAGATAGGCAAGTAATACCCACTTTCTCCATTTTGCAAAAGATTAAATGAAATGATGTAAATATAAAAAAACAAACAAACTCACTGCCATCGAGTCAATTCTGACTCATCGTGACCCCCACTGGGTTTCCAAGGCAGTAAGTCTTTATGGAAGCAGACTGCCTCATCTTTCTTCCACAGAGTGGCTAGTAGATTCAAACCACAGACCTTTTGGTTAGCAGCCAAATGCTTTACCCACCCACCAAACCACCAGACCTATCAAAGTACCAAGCAGCTAGACCTACAAAAGAATAAGTAAAACGTACAAAAGCCAGAGCTTGTGTAAGGCAGAAACCTGTCAGAGAAGGAACATGCAAATATTTTCCACTAAAATGAGCTACAGAAAAGTGGTAAGACTACATCCTGTCAAAGGCAGAAAACATGCAAGACCCAGAAAAGCAAGGCAGTCCTGGCAAGTTCCTGCTCTTATTGGTTTCACTGTGAAATTATCGATTATATTAAGATGCTTACCCTCAAAGCCAGAGCCTGGTGGAAAACAGACAAGCAAGTATAAAATGCAAACCCCAGATAGATCAAAGTAGAATCCTTTGACCATATTCCTTCCTGGGGCCTTTGTACCCTATTCTTTCCACCACCTGGAATGCTTATCTCCCAATATGTGCCCAGCTCACTCTTGCTCATTTGTATCAATCTATACATTAAGGCGATCAGGATGTGCTTAATGGAAGTGGTGGTACCCAAGATGCTCTATGAAGAATTAAGATTCCCAAAAGTAACAAGGGGGGGGGCGGGAATGTGTAACTGAAAAGCTGTGGCAGTACTTATTTCCTGCAATTTCTCAGGAGAAAGAGACACCTACTTCCCTTTGAGCTAGCAGCCTCAGGCAGGATGTATTTGGCCAGAGAAACTGGGTGCTTGCATGCCTTCTGCAATCTGTCCCTGGCATTAAGAAGGGAACAGTATGCTTTGCTTTCAACCCGCTGAATGAACAAGACTCACACGTGGGTAGCCTGTGTACTCAATGCCAGCCCAACCCAGAGCCCAGGCTTTATGTCACCTGATCCTGGTGCCAGGTGAGGAAGCCAGAACTAGCAGGATGTGGTTCCACTCCAGCCACGTTGCAGTAACAGGGGCTGGCCTTGAAAGCCCTCTTCCCCCTCTCCACTCCCCACCAGAGACTTCAGAGGGCTCAACTGGTCAGTAACTAACTAGTAACCTCACAAGCAATAGCTATTCTATTTCAGACTCAGTTTCACCTCTGTAAAATAAGAACAAATGGCTAAATGGCTCAAAAAGGGCTCTTCTAGCCTCAAAATATAATTTTAAGCATTTTTTTCCCAAAAATATTCTTAAGTTACAGTGATTAACAACACTTCCTTTTGAAATCCTAATAGTAATAATAGTAACAATAACAAAATAGCAACCATGTACTAAAAAAACCACAAAAAAACAAACTCACTGCCATCGAGTCATTTTCAATTCACGGTGACCCCCAGTTGGGCTTCCAAAGCTGTAAATATTTACGGAAGTAGATTGCCTCATCTTCCTTCTGTGGAGTGGCTGATGGGTTTCAACCACTGACCTTCTGGTTAGCAGTCAAGTGCCTTATCCACTACCCTACCAGAGCTACTTAAGTATCTATTAAATGCTGTGATTATAATCTATATCTCTGTGTCTTATAACTAAACCAAAAGGCAACAGAAACAGAAACATAAAGAATGAAATGCCTCGAGCCATAGAAACTACAAAAATGGAGATCTGAGACCACATCAGGATTAGAAATTTTAATACCACAGAATTATGTAATACTGAAGAAAGCAAAACTTTCAAATGGAAACCTTGAGCATAGGGAGACAAATATGGCCCCAGATTTATTTAGTATTTATTCAGTACAGAATCCCTGGTGTTGTAATGTTTACATGCTCAGCAGTTCACCACAGCATACATTATCTACTTGCTACAGTTCATGAGGCACAAGGCAGTGGCTACTCTTGTACATTTACTTGATGGAGAAACTGAGGTACAGAGAGAAAATATCACCTGTCCAAGACTAGCAAGTCAATGGCTCAGCTTAGGTTCTAACCTAGGTTTTCAACCTCTAAGTCTAATGCATCATCCATAATATAAAAAATGGCCTACACAAGCAAATTATGCTTTGGTTTTAAACCTTTAAACATCATCCTGAGCTCCTGGCAGGAAGAGATCAGAACAGGGTGGGCCAGGGTGAGGTTAGCCTGGGAGTTCAGCCAGATGTAGTGGGCCTGGCAGGGACAGGAAGTCCGGTGGCCTGAGGTCAGTGAAATTCAGAGAAGTCATTGAAGGCCATCACACTGGGTGGGTCCAGGCAGGCTAAGGGTCAAGTCAGAAAGCTTTGCTGCAGCCAGATCTGGCCTTGTTCTCTGGCTGCTACTGAAAAGTGTCCTTGGCTGCCAATCCAGTTGTATGAGCAGAGCCCCACCTGGGGCTACTGCTAGAGGGGCACCCAGAGAAAGACAGTCTTAGCACCAAAGTTCACATCACATTGATCTGGCAGCCACCATTAGATCTCAACAGGCTGCTGAATTATCTCAAATAAATTTTCATTCATTTAATTCTTTGTTTCATACATGCAGGATTTGTTTTCAATAATCATCTTAATCCCAGATCCTAGACTTGAGTGGTGAATAAGACCCAACTCCTATCTCAAGTTGCTGACAAATTTGCAGGTAAACAAGTAAATGACCCATTTCAAGGCACTGAGAGAAGCTGGTAGGGAGGGGGACTCCAGGGGAAGGAGTCGGTGCTATAATCCTCTCATTACCCCCCTGCAACATCACCATATTATCTGGAAGGTGGGTGTTACTGCAACAATTTGATGTATGAGAAAATTGCAATTTAGGAAGACTAAGTAACTTGCTAGGAAACAGTAGAGTTTGGAAGGAGAACCCCTATCTGACTCAAATGCCCAGGTGTTTTCCACAGCAGCAGGCTGCCCAGCCCCTAGGAACTGCCTATGTTGTCCTCCTCAGGCGCAAATTCACAGCTCTGACTCATCATGGCCACTGAAAGCAAGGGGAAATGGGGAAGCCATTCCACCTCTGAATGCCTTCCCACTGCCGGTGAAGAAACCACAGAAGTGCTGCCTGAAGGCCGCAGAGGCGCTGGCAGAGGAAGTACGTCTCTGTCTCCATAGGAACAGACAGGGAAACCTGAGAAAGACAATGCCTCTCTGAACTCCTCATCAATACTCCATTCACCACCCGCTCCACTGCATTTAGACTTGACTCCCAAAGGATCCTCACCAAATCAATCCATAGGGCCTCTCAGAAAAGCTTCCGCAGGCAATCTACAGCTCAGTGCAGGACAGCTCTGCCCAAAGGCCCACCCATGTCATCCAGAAATGCTGTTCTTGACCACCCAAGGTCCAGAACATTTCTATCCATGCCCCATTGGTAGGGTAGAGGGTGGGGGGCAGGAAAGGTAGGGCTTAGTCTTTCCAGACCCCATCTGCCCAGGAAGCACCCAGGGAGCACTGTGAGCAAGTCTGTCCATACATATCACTGAGCCAGCCAGGGATGCTCCACTTGGCAGAGTGAATCCTAAACTGGGGCTCTCCCAGAGAAGGCTTAACACATACTGAACAAGTTCAAGAGTCAAAAAAGCATGGATTCCACTCTTGGTTGTGCCACTAACACATTAGAGATGGAGTGTTGGGTAAGGACCTTTCCCTGGTTTCTCCATCTGTAAAATGGCACGGTTTGGTTTAGTCCCCTTCTTACTCACCCCCCACTTCAATCCCACTGCCACAGTCCCAGCTCAAAGCTCATCATGCTGAAATCAATCCCCACCTTCCATCTATTACCAGTCCATCCTTCATATACCCTCCCAGAATTACATCTCTGACCATATCACTGCCTGGCTGAGAAATCCCTTCAATGGCTCCTCCTGGATTTTAGGTCAAGTTCAAGGTCAATGGCATGTAACAAAGGCCCCAGACTCTTGATCCCTGCAGCCTCATCTTTGTCCTTCATGGTTGACTCTTCAGCAACACTTCCTGTCCTAATCTCCAGCCTTTGCTCACTCTTTCTGGAATCTCTGCTTGCATCACCTATACCTTCCCCTTCTACATCACTCAGACCAACCTATGCAGGAGCCCATCCCTTCCCTAACTCAATCACTCTCTACCTCACACTCCACTGTTGGAATTATTCTTTCTCCCCTACTCCAAATGCCCAGGGGTTTTACACAACAGCAAGCTGCTTACCACGATGAACCTGCCTGCACATACTTCCTCTATCACATAATATTAAAAAACAACCATTACATTGTTTCTTCTATTAGGTAAGGCCTCTCTTTGTATTGATTCTTGCAGCACCAATATCTATCACTAAAACACAGTACACAGTAGGTACTTAATAAACGTGATACAGTGTGATCCCCATGTCTAAGATGTCCTCAGCATCAACAGTCTAGAGATCAGGGCTTTAAGATTCCACTTAACCTGGAATTGAACCCACACCTGTGGCTTCCAGCCAAACAAAAGACAGGCATATGAGTTGAACATTTACCTGAGGTAGATAGACTTCTTGGAGAGAACAATCATGGGAGAAAGAAAGGCTGCTTATGCTCAAGAAGACAGCTCAGGGGGCAGGAGTGCATAGAGGGACAGCCACAGGGAAGAGGTAACTATCGGAAGGAAGTGGAAGGGGAGCTGTTGCATTGTGGTAAATTGTGGTCAATGTCATGAGACAAAACGTATGTGAACTGCTGTATAGAAAGTGAGTTTGCTCTGTATATTTTACCCAAATCACAATTAAAAAAAAAAAAAAAGATTCCATTTAAGAATTCTAACGGCTATGGTGGTATAGAAGGAGCTCTGGTGGTATAGTACCTAAGGTATTTGACTGCTAACCAGAAGGCTGGCAGTTCAAACCCACCAGCCACTCCTCAGAAGAAAGGATGGGCAGTCTACTTCCGTAGTGATACCGCCTCAGAAACCCAAGGAGGGGTCACTATGAGTCAGGTCCAACTTGACAGCACATAACAACAACAACAACAGTCCAAAGATATATTTCCAAAAAGGCTGGACTTTATTCCATTATTGAGTGAAAGTTCCTAGAGGGCCATGTAAAGCAGATTTAAAATGTTTCCAATCCACTGCCTTTTATCTTCAATGTATCCAGGGGATTATCCTTATAATAAAAGGAGTTCTAGGGGCATAGTGGGTAAGGCATTTGGATGCTAAGCCCAAGCTTGGTGATTCAACCCCACCAGCTGCTTCACAGGAGGCAGAGGAGGCAATCTATTTCTGTAAAGATTTACAGCCTTGGAAATCCAATAGGGGTAGCTGTGAGTTGGAATTGACCCAATGGCAGTGGTAATGGGTGGGTCCATGTAACATTTATGCTTCTAGTGACTAAAGGGTTATTCACACATCTATTCAGTCAATTTTTATATGTGCACAGATACTGCCAGTACTAAGACCTGTGCTAGATGTTGAGGGGTAGAAAGATAAACAGACCTCATCTTACAGTTCTCTGGGAAAACAAAATACACTCCATAAACTGGACACAACAGGATAACAACAGGACACAATAGGACTGTCCATGGGGTTGGTTGTTAACTTGTGGCCCAGTCTCATGACTACTGCAGTTGCTCAGAGAAAACTAACTGCTGGGTGTTTCATTTAGAGTCCAACAGACCAGGTCCTCATGGTGCACATCTGTTGCTGTCTAACTAGATGACAGCATTCTTTCTTTGGTTTGGGCTCAAGAGGTAGTATTTTATTTGATATCTATTTCCTGGAAACAACATAGTCTTTGACAGCCTGCGTACACCAGGTGTGCCACTTCTTCGCTGTAAGACCTTGGGCGGCAGTGTCTTTATCTGTACAATGGTAATAATAATAGTATGTAACTTACAGAGCTTGAATCAGCTAATATAAATATAGTATAGATGATTAGAATTAAGTTAGTTTAACTTAAATGACTAGTTTGAACAGAGCCTACCACCTGGTGGCCCTAGCTATTATTTCACTGGAATGTAAGTCTCATGGGGGAAGGAATTTTGTCTTATTTGGCATTTCAGTATCCCTAGAAACCTAGAAAAGTGCCTGGCACATGATAGGTGTCCAATAAATATTTGTTATTGTTGTCAGCGGCCATCAAGTCAGCTCAAATTTATGCAACCTTTAACAGAAGGAAATGTTACCTGGTCCTTCATGATCACTGGTAAATTTGAGTCTGCTCATGTGGCTATCAGGTACATCCATCTCACTGGGGATGCCCTCATTTCCATTATCCTTCTACCTTACCAAAATTGACATCCTTTTAGGTTGAACAAATAAATGACTCTCTAGGTCATGGAGATATGAGTCTCAAAGCCATCAGATGATGACTGGTAGCAGTGATGGTAAATACATTTTCAGGTGGCTGCCATACACCAGGCACTGTGCTGGGTACTTTACATACATTATTTCTATCCTTCTCCCTATCACTAAGAAAAGAAAATTTATTTCCGAGAAGGCAGGTCAAGGTCATACAGCTAAGTGATGAAGTCAAAAGTCTTACAGCTGTGCCTTCTGCTTGCAGGCTCCATCTGCCCAAGTGCTCCAGTCTAGACCACCAACTAATGTAGTAGGTAAACATGAACACAAAGTCCAACCAGGCATCCTGCTGCGGCGTCCCTGCTCTTCAGTCTACCTCTCATCACAGAGTCTGGAAGAAGAGCTCCCCTCTCTCACTCTGGTTAGAAGAGCCCTTCACAACTGAAATTACACCCTGTCATAGACACTGACAACACACTTAAAGAAATGTCACATTGGTATAAATCAGTAAATGAAAATGGGAATGATGGGTTAATTTCTCAATTGATTGGAACTTTGAAAATAGCTCTCTTTGAAAAGGTGTCTACCTGGGGGATTCATAAATGTTTTAGTCTTTCTGGGCTCCCAAACTGAGCAATGATCTAGAAGTTAATGATCTCTACTTACCCCACTTCTCTCATCCTGTCACCAGATTTCAATCTAAGCTGCTCCCACCCCAAAAAGGAAATTCTCATTCATTCAACAAACAGCAATATCCACCATGCTTCAGAAGCAGTGAACAAGGAGACAGACTCTGCCTAGAAAAAACTCTTGGTCCAAAAGAAAACTGGAACAGCTTAGAAATGCACACAGGTAATCACCGAGGGGGGGGGCGGGGGGCAGGGGGGAGCATTCTGTTAAAGAGGCAAGCTTGGAGTGCTATGGGAGTGGGATAATTTACCCAGTCAGGGAAAAAGTAGGGTGAGGCAAGCTTGTCCAAAGTTTGGTCATGCCTGAAGTACATAAAGGTGATCTACATAAATAAGGGGACTCCAGCTCTGCAACCTTCAAAGCAAAACCAGGACCAGGTGCCACCGAATCTAGTGATTCATGGTGACCCTATGTGTGTCAGAGAGGAGCTGTGCCCCATAGGGTTTTCAATGGCTGATTTTCAGTTTGCAGCACATTAACTGTCTGTGCAGTTAATACACTGAAGCCCAAGGATACCTCAAAGCAAGAAGGTATATTCCTAAAACACAAAAAGTCAGAACTTAAAATAATTGAAAATTTCTATTAATGAAAGAAAAATAGGGTAAAGTCTCTGTGGTTCCGATTTCTTCCCTCTATACTTTGTTAGATAGAGAAACCTCAACAGAGGCAGGTGCGAGGTGAAGATCTAAAGGAAAAATCAATATAAACACGAGTACCTGAAAAAGAAAGAGGTGATCTCCTATGGTAGAGAAGAAGAAAGGCCTCCACCCCACAGGGAGATGGTGGGGCTATGTTCCTGGGCAGATGGCACTTATTACATCTGAAATCCCCAGGGCCAGTAGGTTTCTGCAAAGTCCCAGCTTCCGTCTTGCAGAAGCTGGCACTAATCGGTTTCCACAAAGCAGAGGAAATGAAACCTGTGACGTCAAGAGATAAAGATCTTCTAACCAAAGAAGAAACATGTAAAGAGGCATGTTTCTGAGTTCACACGGGGTATTTCTGTGCTATGAAATGTCAACAATGAACTGTGACTGGGGGCAGGTTGGAAAGGAACAGGGTCTCAAGAAGCCTCGTCCCAAGGAAAAAGGGAAATGAAGCTGAGCAGCATTGAGATGGCTGCAGGGACAATACCCCTCCCACATTTTTTAAACCAAGAAACCAAACCCATAGCCATCAAGTCTATTTCAACTCATAGAGACCCGATAGGACAGAACAGAACTGCCCCATAGGGTTTTCAAGGCTGTAAATCTTTACGGAAGCAGACTGCCTCATCTTTCTCCCATGGGACAGCTGATGGCTTCCAACTGCTGACCTCTGGATTAGCAGCCAACTAACTTTCTTAGGCACCATTTATTTCTCCTCAACTCAAGGCATAGACCAGCTTAAAGGGCTTGTCATGTCGTGGTCAGTTAACTGGACCCGCATCTCCAGAGGGCCAGGCGCTAAGTGCAAAGGAGGTTCAGCACAGCAGGAGCAACCTATTGTCAATGGCCGATCATGAGCCAAGTATTATGCTCTCATGCAATCAATTTATTTAATTGTATAAAGAAAAGCTTCTCACTATTTCCACTTTTACAGATGAGGTAATCCTGGTACATGTTCAGTAACTTGCCAAGGTTAAGTTTACTACCAAGTGCAAGAGCAGAGATTCGAATCCAGACAGCATGTCTGACTCTACAATGGAGTAACTGGCCTTTGCTTAAACTCAGGCCTACTGAAACTCAAAACCCTAAGAATGAGCTGACCAAGCAGATCATGCTACCACCACAGCACTGAGAGGGAGGCTGGAAGGCACAGGTCAAACAATATGAAGACTTGGACATGGCTCTCTTATCTGATTCCAGGGCCCCTGCTTTCAGGGGGTACCTCGTATTTGCACAGACCAGCTCAGATTCTACTACAAGAAATGAGGATGCAAAGGGTGTGCCTAAGGAGAGTTCAGTCAGGGTCAGGCATTTAGTTAATTTCTTCATAACACTGCTCCATGCTTGTGGATCTTGAGGTTTTTCACTACTTCAGAAATGCAAAAACTGGTCTCTGTCCTTCAGAAATAACTCTCAGAGAAGGGGAGGAGAAGCCCAGCACAGGTCAGAGAGACACAGTGGCCCAGTCCAGGCCTAGAGGGGTGGGCTCTTCACTCCTTGTGCATGCCTTGCACAATGTACATTTCTGCATACATCTTTGTATACATCTTCTCCTCAATCTTTATACCTTTCTGGCCCTCAGGTTCCACACCTGATCCACTTGACTTGCTGGTTGCCCTCCCAGCAATGATTTAGTATTTATAAGTGAATCAAAGAAATGTGGCTACCTAAGGATATTGTTAAAATGTAGATTCTAACTCAGTTTATCTGTGGTGGAAATGCAAATTCTCAGCAGGAGGTTGAAAGAAGTCAGCCCATAGGCAGTTCTCATCCTGAACCAGGTGGGACTTGGCCAATCTCACTATGTAATGCCTCCACCTTCAATCATTTTCAAGATGGTCAAAGAACAAGTGGTGTAATCATGAGAGACCTACAACTGTCCCATAATGTTGGCAAGGCTGTAAATCTTTATGGAAGCAGACTGCCTCATCTTTCTTCCATGGAGTGGCTGGTGGCTTTGGCTGATGTGCCAAAGAGGTATCTGATTATTTGTTACTTAATAAAGCAATACTTTCAAAGGTTTCTTCCATGCTTTTATCTTCTTCATAGGAATGCATAAAGAGTTACAAAACAGACAAAGACTCCATAGATTAACTTTTCCAGGTCCTTTCAGGTTTAACCCATTGCATCCTCAAAATATTTCCATATTACATGTAGAGAAGGTAGCTTTAGCCCTACTGAAATTGTACAACTGAGGGCCAATATAATAAAGGCCACCAGCAGTGTTGCCCCAGGTCCTTTGACTCCTGTCCTCACATTGTGGCCCCAGGAAATGCATTCATGTAGACCATTATCTGGTCTAAACACAGGCAAACTCTACCCTGAAACTCCATGGCTGTCAGGAAGCAGAGAGGGAAAAATATGATGAGTGATAAAATCAGTGGCTCTCACTCTGAAAACAAGAGGTTAAAAACAAAAACAAAAAGTAAAAATAAAAGACTAGTAGACATTATTTCCCTTTTAATAAATTGATAGCTGCATAAAAAAATAAATAAAGTTCCTATAAACTATTGCTCTGGAGATTTAGAATGTCCTTGAAAAGGGAAACCACCCTCTAAAAACTGCCTAGACAGTGACATTTGACATGTATCTAAAATGGCAAGACAACTGAGATCTCAGTGTGGTGAGGGGAGAGGAAAAGCTCTGGAGTAAAATACGATGGCTTGATCATCCGACTGACTATGACTTTGAGCAAAGTCATTTAAACCCTGTGAGGTGAAGTTACCTCAAAAATACAATGGGGTAGTGGTCATTCTCCCTGATAATCTCATGGGACTATAAGCAGGGCTGCATGGGCAAAGGTGCTCTTAGACATGCTGGTAACAGAGGATAAGTTTCCTAAAAGTCACTTAAATTTTCTTTGTAACTTGGAAATGCTCTTTAAAATTAAAAAGAATTTAGCTTTGACACATGTCCTCCAGTGAATTGTTCTGGTTTGACATTCACATCTAGTATTTCTTTCCAGTTCTTTCTACAGAGGATCAAGGTCTTTTGCAAAAGTCAAACATAACCCCAGACTGAATGTCAGTTTCTGTATTGGAAGCTTCTTGCATCTCAGTATTTCTTCCCTGGCTCCTGGCACCTCAAGAATTCCTACTTTGCCATGGCTCACTCCTTGGCAGTCTTATTCTACATCCTGTAATGAAGGAGAAATCTAGGTTTGGAGAAAAAGCCCTGGTGCAGAGGACTGGGAGATATGAGTTGATCCTCCAGGTCGCTGTGGGCACAGAGGCAGGACCACTTACCTCTGGGTCTCTGCTTCTGGTTGGCAAGAGAAGAGGATTGAATGATGGACCCTCTGAGACCTCTAGAATCCACTCCTGCTCCACTGTTCTGTGACCTGGGGGCATCTACCCTACTCTGACTGGCTTCACAAATACCTCTTAAACATGTGTTTCACTGGTCACACCACCCGAGACACTACTGATGCCTGAAATTCTGCTCTAAAAGGGACACAGTCAAAGATGATTCTCTATTTAAAAATGCAGAGCCCTGTGAGAGAGAGCACTCATGTCCTTACTCCCTCTGACAGGCAAGTGGATACTTGAGGACTAGTTAACTGGAGAATATATCTGTAGTTCTACTCTTTCCTGTCTGTAACTTTCAGAATTTACACTTTGCACTGCAGGGCCTCACCTATGAAGATGATAATACTGACACACCATGCCATTTGTAAAAAGAATTAAGTAAATTAAACTATAACCTCAAAGTAAGAGGTCAATAAATATTACTTTTTTTCCCTGTTATTACATCTCCAAGAACAGTGGGAAACAGAGAGCAAGGATGATAGCTTAGTCAACACCGGAGGTTATGGAAAGGATATATTTGTATCTTCTAAATGAGAATACTCAAGGAAGTATGTATCTAAATGTTATAAATCAAAAAATACCCTGTTGTTTTTGTGGTGTGCTCTCAAGTCAACTCTGACTCAAAGTGACCTCATAGAAAAGAGGAGAACTAGCCCACAGGGTTTTCTAGGCTGTGATTTTTACAGGAGCAGGAGGAGAACATCAGGTTTTTCTCCTGTGGAGTGGTTAGTGGGTTTGAACCACTGCCCTTTCAGCTGGCAGTCAAGTGTTTTAACTTTTGTGCCCCCCGGCTCCTTAAAAAAGACCTTACAGCCAACATAAGAGAGCAATGACAATAATAAAATGAGCAAAGACAGGCCAGTAGAGGAAGGAGCCTGCTCAAGGTCACAAAGAGTATTAAGGTAAAACCAGGGAAAAGTAGAGAGTCAGTGAAAAAGAGGAAGACCTAGAACAAGATGGATTGACAGAGTGACTACAACAATAGGTTCAAAGCACAGCAACAATTAAGAGGATGATGAAGGACTTGGTAGTATTTTGTTCTGTTGTTCACAGGGTCGCTATGAGTAAGAATTGATCCAATGGCAGCTAACAACAACATGGAAAGAAGACAGGTCTCCAGGCTCTAAGGGTAGAGGTATCTGAGACAAAGATGAGAAATTTTAAGAGTAGCCACCTCAAGCTCTAGATCTTAAAATAGTCCTCCTTCTTCTGTTTGTTAATAACGGTAAAGGCATTCACTATCAAAGACAATGCTATAAACTGTCACAAGTCCCTTTTTGGTTAAAAATATGGGAAAATAATGAACTTCTATGGGTCTAAGAAACCATGTGGATCTCTGCACTCTGTATACTCAAAAGAAAAACAAAAACAAAAAAACCACTCTCCTCAATTCCAGCTTACAGCGACCTCTGTTGGGTTTCCAAGGCAGGAAATCTTTACAGAAGTAGATTGTCCCATCTACCTTCTGCAGAGCACCTGGTGGATTTGAACTTCCAACCTTCTGGTTAACAGTCAAGTGGTTTAGGCACTGTGCCACCAGAGCTCCTCGTGTATATTCAGTTAGATTATAAATGTCTAGGGAATTAATTATTCCACTTGGGTTGAGTAACAATAGGCCCTTTTCCGTGGCTGACTCCAAAATATTTCCCATTTACTCCTCAATTAGGAGCTCTGGTGGCATAGTGCCTAAGGCATTTGACTCCTAACCAGAAGGCTGGTGATTCAAATCCATCAATCACTCCTCAGAAGGAAGACTGGGCAATCTACTTCCGTAGTGATACTGCCTCAGAAATCCAAGGAGGGGTCGCTATGAGTCGGAAACGACTCGACAACAGCAGTGAGTTGTTTTTTTTTTTTTTTTAATCCTCAATTAGCTAATACCAGTGATGAAAAAATCAAAGCACACTTTGTTGTTGTTAGGTTCTGTCTTATTTTGATGCTTTCAGATTTCTGTAAGCAACTGTTTGAAAATATTACAGGTCACTAGGCTGGCCAGATGGCAAACTACTGGAAGGCAGGAAGGTTTCATAGCAAGATCTGTACCAGACTCATAAAAGGTACTCAAGAAATGTTTGTTAAATTGAAGTAAAAAAATAAAACAAAACAGTTGTCCTGGAGTTGATTCTGATTCATGGATAGTATCAGAGCAGAACAGGGCTTCACAGGGTTTTCAATGGCTAATATATTGGAAATAAATTGTCAGGCTTTTCTTCCAAGGCACCTCTGGGTAGACTTGAACTGCCAACTTTTTGGTTAGCAGCCACATGTGTTAACTGTTTGTACCACCCAGGAATTCCTAAATGAAGTGTATTAGCCTTGCAATCAGATGGTCTCAGCTCAGATCCTTCAAAACTTTGTGACAAGAGTCTCTACTCCACTGACCTCTTTCCTACCAGAAGATGAAGATGCCCAAGGTAGTCATAAAAATTCCATAACATCAAATATGTAAAGTCTTTACAATAGTTCTTAGAATACGGTGAGCAATGAATATAAATGAATTGCCTCTACTACCAAACATTCATACTTAGAAAGAAAAAAAGTTTGAAAAGACACTTCAAGACTTCATATTACTTGGTTCCAATGGTTCAACACCAATGGAAGCAGCAGTGAAGACACCAAAAGATGTATTGTATTAGGCAAATCTGTTGCAAAAGATTTCTCTCAAATGCTGAAGAGTGAAGACACCTCCTTGAAGACTAAGATGTGCCTAACCCAAGCCATGGAATTTTCAATCACCTCATGTGCATGTGAGAGCTGGACAATGGATAAAGAAGACTGAAGACGAACTGATGCTTTTGAGTTGTGGTGTTGACAAAGAAAGGGGAAAGTACCATGAACTACTGCAAGAACTAACAAAACTGTCCTGGAAGAAGGGCAGCCAGAATGCTCCTTGGAAGCGAGAATGGCCAGACTTCATCTCACCTACTTTGGTCATGTTGTTAGAAGAGACCATTCTCTGCAGAAGGATATCATGCTTGGTAAAGTGGAGGGTCAACAAAAAAGGGGAAGGTCCTCAAAAAGATGGACTGACACAGTGGCTGCAGTGATGGGCTTAGGTATAGTAGGGATCATGAGGCTGGCACAGGACTGGGCAGTGTTTCGTTCTGTTGTACATAAGATTGCTATGAGTCAGAGATGACTTGATGGCACATAACAACAGTATCTCCTTGTTCTATATGAAGGACTGCTTCTTGGTCTATGTACAGGTTCAGCATGTGCACAACTAAGTGTTCTGAAATTCCCATCCTTCACAATGTTATCCATAATCTGCTTTGATCCACATAGTTGAATGCCTTCGCATGGTCAATAAAACACAGGTAAACATTTTTCTGGTATTCTCTGCTTTCAGCTAAGATCCATCTGACATTAGTAATGATATCCCTTGTTCAACATCCTCTTCCAAACCTGATTTGAGTTTGTGGCAGTTTCTATTGATATACCACTGCAAGTGTTTGAATTATCTTCAGCAAAACCCACCAGTGACTCCTCAGAAGGAAGACTGGGCAATCTACTTCCGTAGTGATACTGCCTTGGAAATCAAAGGGGGAGTCCACTATGAGTAGGATCTGACTCTACAGCAATGAGTTTGGTCTTTGGAATATTAACCATATGGTTTGATAATTTCCGCATTGTGTTGCATCACCTTTCTTTGGAGTAAGCACAAATTTGGATCTCTTCCAGTCAGTTGGCCAGGTAGTTTTCTTCCAAATTTCTTGGCATAAACAAGTGACTGCCTCCAGCACTGCATCCATTTGTTGAAAACACCTCAATGGGTATTATGCCAATTCCTGAAGCCTTGTTTTTTACCAATTCCTTCAGTGCAATGTGGATTTCTTCCTTCAATACCATAGGTTCTTGATCATATGCTACCTCCTAAAATGACTGAACATGGACCATTCTTTTTGATAGAGTAACTCTGTGTATGCCTTCCATCTTATTTAATGTTTCCTGCATTGTTCAATATTTTGCCCAAAAAAGCCTTCAATATTGTACTTCAAATTGCAATATTCGCATCTTTTCTTCAGTTCTTTCAGCTTAGAAATGCTGAGTGTATACCTCCCTTTGGGTTTTCTAATTCAGATCTTTGGACATTTCACCATAATACTTTACTTTGTCTTCTTGAGCCACCCTCTGAAATCTTCTGTTTAATTCTTTTATTTAATTTTTTTCATTCACTTTAGTTACTCTACATTCAAGAGCAAGTTCCAGAATTTCTCCTATCTATTTCGGTCTTTTCTTTCTTTCCTGTTTTTTTAATGATTTTCTGCTTTCTTCATGTATACTATTCTTGATGTCATCCCACAACTTGTCTTGTCTTCAGTACTGGTGTTCAATGCATCCAATCTATTCTTGACATGGTCTTTAAATTCAGGTGGGATATACTCAAGTTCACACTTCGGCTTTGATGGACTTGTTTTAATTTTCTTCAAAATGACCTAGTACATAACTTTATTTACAGCTTATAACGTGTTATTTTTAGTTCAACTGACTAATAAATCTTGATATTCATAGCACTGAAAATTGTGATTAACACATAATATGTTGTTGTTGTTGTTAGGTGCCATCGAGTCGGACCTGACACACAGTGACCCCTCCTTGGGTTTCTGAGATGGTATCACTATGGAAGTAGATTGCCCCATCTTCCTTCCAAGGAGTGGCTGGTGGGTTTGAACCGCCAGCCTTCTGGTCAGCAGTCAAGTGTCTCAGGCACTGTGCTACCAGAGCTCCTAACACATAACATAGGCTTAAGAAATATCTGTTAAAATAGTGAATGAATGAATGATAAATAAGTGATTCTAGGCAGCAAGTGTTCTGAAGACAGAATTTTCAAAACCTCATATTATTCACATTGAAAATGACACGCAGACTTGCAGTAACCCCTTAAGAGTTTCTGACACCACATCATATATATTCACCATCAGAGACTATCCTGGCATCTGTCTTTTGACCATATAATGACTCCTTTGGAGAACACGGTGATCTATTCTCCACGAGCACTTAAAACATTGCAATATTCTACCTCTCTTTGTCCTCCTAAGCTTCCTTCCTCTCACCAGGACTGTTATGGACTGAATTATGTTCTCCCAAAATATATGTTGTAAATTCTAACCTCTTTGCCTGTGGTCATAACCCCATTTGAGAATGGGCTTTCTTTGTTATGTTAATGAGACCGGGTTAATGTAGGGTGTGTCTTGAGTCAATCTCTTTTGAGATATAAAGGAGATTAATACAAGCAAGAAAAGAAACTGAAATGGGAGAAGAGAGATGATAAGCCATGTGAAGATTGCCCAGGAGCAGAAACACAAAGAAACAAGGAATTTTCCTCCAGAGCCAACAGAAAAAGACAGCCTTCCCCTAGAGCCAGCACCCTAAAATCAGACTTCTAGCCTCAAAACGGTCAGAAAATAATTTTTTGTTCACTAAAGCTACCCATTTGTGGTACTTCTGTCCTAGCAGCACTAGATAACTAAGATATGGGCAATAGAGAGAAAAAATGTTCATTGTAGACTTTCACACAGCCTCTATACACAGCCTGTCATAGTACACAAGTCTCAAGAGGAATGAACCTTACCTTTCTTCATCCTTAAAGATGAATTTCCGAAGCTTGAGATCCCGCAGCACTAGGCCACCGTCGTGACAGTGGGCCACTGCAGAGGCAATCTGATAGAACAGTCTGGCCGCCTCTTCCTCCCTTAGCTTCTTGCAAGTGCGTACAAAGGAATGCATATCCCCATAGCTCCGCTCAAAGAACACATAGGCTTTGGTCTCCCCCAGGATAATTTCGGTGATTTGATTGATGTTGCTGTGGGCAGACAGGCAAAAACACGGAGCCAGGGACTCCTGGTAGCAGCTGATATCAAACACCTAGGACAGGAGTGACAGGAAGATCAAAAGTCAGAGGCACCTCTTACCAAATCACTGAATACTCTGATACCTCCTCAGGAATGAACTTTTAAGATGACAGAAAGAGTGCTGAACTTGGACTCATATGATACTGGCCCTGCCTCCTACCAGCTGAATGGCATGAACAAGTTACTTGAAGTCTCGGACCCTCCAAGTATTTACGTGTAAAATAAGCAACTGGTATTTGCTTTATAGTACTGGAAGCATTATATGAAAAACCAAAGGTAAAAATATTTTGCAAAGTGAAACACAAATGACAGGATTTATTATTTTTGTTATTATTATTCTCTCTAAGCCTAATCTCTTTTGTTTAGCTTAATTGAGGCAAAATCTGAAAGCTACCTACCCTAAACCACAGGTAATCCCTTACTTACTTTCAAAAACTAAAAATAAACTGCACACCAATAGCCACTATGCGACATATTGACAATCCATAGATTAAATATCTAAAATTTGCCTAATTCAATACCTTTACTTTATCAATGTGGGAACAGTGGCTCAGAGAACTCAAATGAAACTCAAGCACCCAGTGGCAGAGTGAGGAATAGGACACAGTCTTTTTAATTTGAAAGCAGACTCACTCTCTTTTCTCTTCCCTCCACAGATAACTCAATGAATCAGTTATGCAATGATTTTCTGTGAAACAAAATTAGCCTGGGAAACGCTGGCTCATTGTGGGGGTTGTTAAAAAAAAATGCATCATCAATACTTTTCTTGAATCAGACCCAACAGGAATTAACACTGAGAATTGTTGAGGCTGTAGGGAAAAGCTTCCATTCATTGCCATCCATTCACCTCCATTAAATCAGCAATATAAATCCCTGGGTCTGGAATGTGGTTTTAATATCTGCCCGGGAATGTGAGTAAGAGGAGTCTCTTCTGTGTGTGAAACAATGAGGGGCAGCCACAGTGAGTGTGTGCTGGGTGAGAAAGCATCTAGGCCAGGAATGCTCTCACAACAATACATTTAATGTTATCAGTTCAAAGTCATTTAGCATTTTTAATATGGTTTTCATCAGTGAGAACATACTTTCCTTGACTGTCACTTTGCAGGGTGGTGGGAAAAAAGCTGGGCTAGGAATCACTGAGTTTGAGGCTCTAAACCTGGCTCAGACACCAATAAGCTGAGGGACTTGCATAAAGCACTTAGGATCACTAAGCCTCCTTCCCCTTCATAAAATGAATAGATTGATTTAGAACACTGTTAACCATTTTTAGGAGCTCTGGTGGTGTAGTGCCTAAGCATCTGACTGCTAACCAGAAGGCTGGAAGTTCAAACACACCAGCCGCTCCTTGGAAGATTGGGCAATCTACTTCTGTAGTGATACAGCCTTGGAAACCCAAGGAGGGGTCGCTGTGAGTTGGATCTGACTCAATGGCAGTGACTTTGGTTTCGTTTTTTTGGTTAACCATTTTTAGGTCCAGATCCCACAGGAGAATCTGATAGAAGTGTTGTCCGCGCTTAACTGACAACGCCCATTCTCAAATGCATGCACAATACTGGATTCATTTTAAGAGGGTTTGCAGGCCTTCAGAAGCCCATTCAGAGGCACAGGCTACCATTTAAGAATCCTCAAGTCCCTCCTAGCTCTAAAAAATAAAGTTCTGTGAGTCAAACAGGGATAGCAGAACCTGGGGAGAGTTGGTGCTAACCCTGGGCGAGGAGGTAAAAGTAACATTGTGAATGAACCGTAATGAGGCATCTCAGGAAAGCGGCACAGCTGCTGCCACTATAACCTAGAATTTAAGAATGAATACTTCAACATCTCCAGAGACCACAAATCACACCCTGATACTGTCAAAGGATGACCTAAGAGCAGTGACCTCAGAGGCCTGTTCAATTAGGAATCTGAAATGCTTGAGTCAACTTTTAACACCCAGACTGCAGGCAACAGAAGCCCAGGCAAGCCTCAAAAATTTCACAGAGACTAATAAAGGCTTTGCAGTGGCTAATGTAAACACTATGCATTATATAATGAGGATGATGTGTTCTGAGGCACCACATTGCAGATTTTGTCTCCAGTTCTCATTGACTTATGATTATTTATAATGTATTCTTTGTTTCAACATGCATTTTCAAAAAATAAATGATGTTTTTCCCCCTCAGTACTTTTAGACTATTCCCCTGCCCCACGGATGAAATACTAGATGTACATGGAATGTAAGAACAAATAATAGTAATAATGAAATTTGTTCTTGGCAGCTTCAAAAGGCAGCCATACTCTTTGCAGAAGAAACCAAATTCCAAGATGGTGGACAGAGTATGAAAAATAAAGCTTGTGCTTACATTTTCCCAAATGGGAAGGAGCCAAACTTTTATTAGTAGCTATAACAGGCATTTATGGGCTTGGATTGGTATTTAAACCATCACCTTCAAGTGCAAAATCATGCCATAAGCCCAGTTGCCAGCTTCTTTTAAATGTTTAATTTGGAGCCTTGGTTATGTAATGCGACAGTTCAGATAAGGCAGTAAGATTAGGCCATCACTAATAACATTTGCCAAAAAAAAAAAGAGAAAAAAGTGCTCAATCTGCCAAGATAGTAATTATGTCAATCTGCACAGTAGCTAATAGCAGTTCCATGAAAATTATACAGCTAAGGATCCCTTAAAGTTCCCTTCCTTCATCTTTCTAGCTAATGCAGGCATTTGGAGTATGTAGACAATAAATAGGCCTGATTATATTGTTTAAATGGCCCTGGAACCTCCCTCTATCCAAATAGTATCATGCAGAATTCTCTATACAGATGTCTATTTATTGAACCTGTTTTTGCATATTTTTTTCTTGAGTCAACACAGAACTAGGAGATGTGAACTCTATTTTGAGACATCAAAAGAAATTTGATTCAATGTGTAGATTTAACTGAGCCTTGAAGTAAGCTAAGAGTCCACAATGTATACATCTCAGGGTAGTTGGTAGAAGCAGCCTTATAAAACTCACTTGGAGCTTCCTAGGATATATACAACTCTGCTTGCATAAGAAGTCACCCACATCACCTCTGGTTAAAAAAAGGCAGAAAAGCAGAAGCTGCTATGTCTTAAAGGGATGACCTATGTCAAACAGAACAATGATACTGCACTTAAATCCACTTGAAGCCATACTGTAATTGTTGAAGGGCTGATTCAATCTTGTAATAACCAAATCAACATATCAAGCACAGTTTTAGGCCAAAGAGCAATCTGCAAATGATACTGTGAGGGCTGCCCAAAGGAAACATGTCTTGAAGAATCTGAAGGGTGAAAGAATGAGCAAGGGGCAGAATCACAGCTCCCTTTAAACAAAGAAATAAAAGCAAGATGCTCCTGCAGTACTTGGCTGCAGAGCCTCTTCATTTAAAAGCATCTCCGGTCTTTGAAAATTATTAAAATGCTGTACCAAAGTTTAGCAAAAGGAGTGAAAACGCTCACTGCTAAGTGATTGTGCATATTTCATGTTAGAGTGGCAGCTCTGTGGAAATCATTCATTTCAAAGGATGACTATCCCATTGTGCAACATTGCAGGACTTCTGAGAATTCATTCCAGTTCTGAATAGCCCACTGAATTTTGGTTAACAGGGCACAATTGCTGTGGGTCTCAATTGCTTGGAGAAGACACAACATAGCAAATGATCAGTACAAGCAAAGAGCAGTATTTTTAAAGAGTCTCCAGTTTTCCCCTGAGGTCTGAACTGGACAATCTCAAAACCGATTGGAGACCTCCAGGAAACCTAGTTTTCACAATGAAATATTCTAGTCCCCTATGAAATAAAGCAAGCCCCAAAACTGCCTGTAGTTAATGCTAAAAGTGTGATGCATCATTTGTATTGCAACTGTGCAGAGTGCCCATTTCAATGGCAGCATGTGTCCCCACTTTTCCTCCTTCCCTACCCCCCCAAAAAAATCCAACAGTGAGCAAATTTAAAATTAAGTGAATTAATGAATTCTTGATTTATGTCCAATTCCTGGGTAGCAGTATACTCTACCGTATCCTTGTCTTTCTTCTTCTTCTTTTTTTTTTTTGGCAATTATTCCTGTCCTCATCCCCTTGTCTACAGCACTGCACGGGTGCACACAAAGGCACACAGATACACTCATACATACATGAACCAGTCACAGTTCAGGGTCATAGACAAAAAAGGAAAGTGAAGCGTCCATCCCTGTACCAGAAATCCCACCAGTCTCCAAAGGCTAGCCTCTAAACCATACCGGCAAAGGTGTGCGTTGAGGCAGACGGGAGATGGGGGAAGTAGGGGGTAGGCACGGAAGTCTAAATATGAGAAGAAACAGATAAGAGAAAGACTCAAAGGATTGACTTATTTCCTGCACTCAGAGGTGTGCCGGCGACTTTGATTTCAACCATTCAACCTTCCTTTCAAGGTTCTAGGCCAGAAAAGGCTCTTGGTAACCTCCTACACCTCGCTGGGCCCCCAGGCTCAGCCAGAGGGGATACCTTTGTGTGTCTCTTTTAAAGGGCACCTTTGGAACAAAGGTTTAACACCTGCACGCTGCTAAGAACAATGGCTAGGAAAGGAACTAAATCATCCGTGTCTTAAATTAGCGGGGATTCCCTACTTCCACATTGGAAAGGGAGGGGGCAAAAACAGGCAGAAATCCTTGCAGCAGCGGTATTCGGCCCCGCGCAGTCGATCTCTATGTGTCTTGAGAGCACGCGTGTCCGTGGCCGGGCCGCAGTCCTGCCGCTCCCCCGCCCTGGGCTCTCCCCAAAACACCCCCGCCGCAACCCGCCCCATTGTCTGAAACGGTCTAAAAACTTCGTAACTAGTCGAACATGATCATGAAATAAATAAACTTAAGAAGGACGCGGATATTAAACCGCGAATCTCCCTCCCCCAGACTCGAGGACTTGGCGACCTCAAGCCCCTCTCCCGCCCTCTTCAAAGGGCCGGAACCTTTTTAAAAGGCAATAAATAAATAAATAAATAAATAATCAAACCCGGGCTCTTTACCTTGCACACCAGCTTCTCTCCACTGTGCAGATGCACGGCACGAAAAACGTGGTCTCCCTCCAGAGGTTCCAACAATAAGTATTTCCCGATGCAAGAAACGCAATGCGACAAGTTCGGAGTCTCAGGCGGGCTCGGGGAGCCGAGGTTCGGGCTAAAACTCTGACTGGGCTCGGCGGACCTTATAGACGACAACTCTTCGAAATCCTGTGTTTTGTTCCGCGATCTCCCATATCTTGCTATTGTGATGGGGGTAGACCTGTGTATGTTCATGAGTGTGGGGATCACACACGACCAACAAAAAAACCCGCTGGCGAGATGAGTTGCTGGCGAGTGTGGCTGCAGGCGCCTCTGTGTCACGGATTTTTAAGAGGATGAGAGGGGAGGGGACGGGAAAAGGGTTATGTGAAGTAGTTAGAAGCCCCCAAATGGGCACTGCTGGCACCTTATCAGTTCTGAACCTGGTTCCCGGGAGTATTCGGTTGACAGGCAACTCGGATTCTTTTGTTACTCCAAAGCAGCCGGCGATTTGAAGAATCGCCTCACTTTTAGTTTCTCTCTCTGTTTTTCCCCAACTTGAATCTAAAGGAGCAACTGAATTGCTAAGGTGGGGAGCTGCAGCTCCGGCTTTCCAGAAGCGATCCCCGCACAGGCTTTCGAATTGCAGAAGGGGCGGAGGAGCCCTACTGTAGTTGTGCAATCTTCGCAGAGTCCACAGCAGCGGCTTAATCTCAATGCGTTAGACACCAAACAAAAAGAAAAAGGAAATAAGCAGGAGTCTACCGCCTCGCGACGCACCGCAGACAGAATCCGTGCTGCACCCCCTTTTTTGGTGGAAAGGCAAGGGTGGGGGGCGTGGAAGCGGGGGGTGCCGGAGAGAGCAGTTACCTACTTTTTAACTGTAGATGGCGTCTGAGTCTTTTCCAAGATAGTAAGCGCGCTCCAAAAATTAAACAAAACAAAACAAAAAAATTACGAGGGAGCATTTAACTTGGAGCGGTCAGCGCTGCCAACAAAAGATTGCAAAAGCTGGGCAGAGTTGTGGAGCGGGCCGGGCTCAGGTACCGCAACAAACCCCAGGGCTTGGCCCGCCTCACGGAGGGTCAGCAAAACCTCATGCTGCTGTTGCCTTGCTTTCCGCTCGCTCTGTCTCCTGGTCTTCAGAATAAAACTAGTAAATGCGGTCAGAGACGACGGCAGGTCAATGGTCTCCGATTTCCGCGGCACGAGTTTCCAGGGGTCCTTCTGGAGTTTTAAGGTGATGCACCTCCAACCCTACTAACTCGCGGCGTCCCTTTCCCGCTGAATAACTGGATCTTGCCTTGGGATAATTTGCAATCACTCCTTCCCCTCCTACCCAAAACCCAAAATTTCCTTGCGGTATTTGTTTTAAAGAAAATTGACAGTTTTTCTTCTTTTTTTTTTTTTTTTTTTTCCTTTCCTCCACAAAGGTAAGAGGAATGTGTATTTAAAAAATTAAAGGGGATGGCCGACGATCCCGGAGGCCAATCCCTTTGCTCAGCAAGCCCGCATCTCCAGGCGAGGCGGTATTAATAGTTACTTACGTGGCCGGGGAATCTCGGAGTAAGCGGGGCTGTGTGTGCGCGTGTGTGCGCGCGCGCGCCTCGCTCGCACTGAGTCTCCCCATTCAATGTCACCGACACATTTCCACGGAGCCTCCCGCCCAAGTCCTCCCCCATCACCCTCCAGCGGCACCCGGGACTGGCTCAGACCAGAGCCGGCCCCGCCCCACCCCACCCCCAGCCTAGGCCCCCCTCATTGAGTCCGTCGCCTATCAATCAACCTCGCCGCTGCCAGTCCTTCGGCAGCTCCCCCCAGCGAGCTGGCGGTGCGGCGGCTGTAACAGCAATTGCAGCTCCTGGCCGGGGGCTCCGGGCGCTGGCTACGCGGCTCGCTCGCTGGGCTTTGGAAGAGGTAAACAAATGCAATATCCTTCCGCGGCTGGTGGCCAGGGAGGCTTTGTGAGGGAGCGCACTGAATGCGGGGAGGAGAAGGTTTGGTAACGTTTTCGCTGGGCCAGACTGAGCTTCGCGACCCGACTGGAAGCCGCTGGACAAAAGTTATCGTCCCTCAACTACCACCTATTTCCCCCATGCCTCCTAACCTCGCAAAGTGCACTTCTTCCCTACCTAGTTCATCCTCCTGGCGTTTTTCACCTAAAACAGGCATCCTTTGAGTCTTAGACCCACCTCTGCCCAGATGTTGCACTGGGGGAGGAGTTGGCTTTGTTTTTGAAGAATGTGCTTGAATCAGTATTGCTGCCTGGGTTTTCAAGAGCTAGTTTCATTATTTGTCTCCAACACTCTCCTCCCTATTTAAGAAAAAATCAATTACTTGTTTCAGTTGGTGTTTTTTCTCCCCATCCAAGTTTAACCCCTAATTCTTTCTCTCCCAAGGCAGTGCCCAGAAGGCCCTGAGGGCCTAATGAGACAAACATTTTTGCACCCACACCTTAAGAGCTGTTGGCTGCCAGCCAGAAGGCTCAACCTTACAGGTCCTCCTCTCCTCTCCACGCGTAAAGTGCAAATGAATTCAATACTGTGAATAAGGGAAGGTCTGCAATTTCACCCCTGAATCATTCTTAACTTCTTTGAGACATTTCCAGTTGGCTTGATTGGATAGAAATGTACAAAGACAGAAGCTTGAACTCAGAGATTTTGAACTCCAACCTCAAACTAATGTATCCTGGTCAATCAAAAGCAGTCTAGTCTAGGTGAATTTCAAAATGGAGAAAGCAGGAAGAAGAAAAAAGAAAAAGAGTTAAGGGATTGACAACCAGGAATTTAGAAGATTCTTAGAGCTCTCTGAGCTGTCATAGGTATATATGCATATTTTTTACTGGGGGAGGGAAAAGGAAGGTGCTAAGTAGGGTTGACCATTGTATTGTATCATCTAACCCATAGTAGGACACTTTTCAGTGAGCAGGGGTGCTATTTATAAGTATGCCTAGTGGGACAAACTGAGTCACTCTAGTAATAAGGAGTTCCCTGGAAGTCAGCCAGAGAGGGAGACAGGAAGCCGAAAGGACAACAGGCTATCACAGGGACACAGAGTTTGAAAAGAAGATAAAGAAGTGGCTTTATGCCTCCTGTCTCATCTCATATCACATCCTATTCCCCATAAGCCTGCCTAGGTCTTCAATTCCTGACCCATGTTAACATCTGTTCCACTAGACTGTGATCACAAGTGCTCAGCAATGTCTCTTAATTCAGTCTTGCTCTAAGACAACAGACACTCTGCTCCAAGATGACTGATACTCTGTACCCTTGTGCCTAGCTGAGGAACAGACTAATGTCTGCTGATAAATCAGAAAGAAAGCTACCTGGCTTCCTCTGTTCAGTGGCCAACATCAATGTTTTGTAATAATTAGGGTTTGGAAAACCCGTGTTCCAGCACTCAGTGGGCCTCCAGTTTCAAATGGAAATTGAATTAAGCCATTTTTTTTTTCTTCCTCCCTGGGTCCCTGTTTCTTCATTTGTAAAATAAGAAGCATAACATCCACCCAGTTCATCTCACATGATTACTTTAGAATTATATTTTCAGTTCCAGGAAATCTATAAAGGTTTACCATAAACCAGGCCCTGTGTTGGATGTTAAGTATCCAAGTATGAGTAAGATTTGGTCCCTGCCACCCAGGAGCTCAAAGTCTAGTCCCAGTGAAAGTCATGGAAACAAATCATTTCATTGTGTAATAATGTAGCAATTGGAGTGTGTCTAAAAGATCAAGGAAGCACAAAGGGGAGAATAATTTTTCCTGGACTTCAGGGAATATTTCCCAAAAGCATGATATCTTACCTTGAATTAATGTAGCACAAATGTTGATTGAAACCTATTATGTTCCAGACACTGTGTATGAAGACACAATGATTTAAAATATGTATTTCCTGCCTTCATGGATCTTGAAAAAAATCATATGAGTCATATAATGAAATGAATAAGAAGTTGGCATTTCAGGCAGAAAGAAGGAATGTACAAAAGCAAAGGAGTGGGATGGCTTGAAAATTCTAGCAACTCAACATGGCTGGAGTACTGGCAGCTTGGAAAGAAGTTACTAAAGATGTGGCTGGAAAATGGATTGTGATTAGAATGGGAAGGCTTTGATAGATCCAACTAGAGAGTGCGGTCATTCTACTAGAGGAGATTATAGAGTGAAGGCCTTTGTTAAAATGGGAAGTGGTATAGTTTGATATGGTTTTAGAAGGATTATGCTGGAGGTCATGTAGAGTAAATACTACTGGGCTTGCGAAGGATGAGAGAATACTGTAGCATGGAGAGATCAAGAAAATTATAAACATATAGTGATGTGTAATAGGTGCAATAGAGGACTGATGGTATATTTATTACTTCTGATAAAATAATATATTCTCAAAGGCCAAATTCATGGTCTTTGGAAGCTCTTGTAGTTCAAGATACATTAGATAAACTATACCAAGAACCTTAAACATTTGTATGCTTACTGATTTAGCAATCCTTTTCAAGTGGGGTGGGGTGAGGATGCAGTAGGAAGATCTGGGTGGATATGTCCATTCATTCACTTTTTTTGGGGGGATGGAGGTGAATTAAGAATTTCTTAATCTATAAAGTAGAATTATAATGTGAATTTTGCCTATATGAAAATAATGGAAGATGTGTATAAAGTAATTAGCACAATATCTTTCATATAATTAAAATGCAATATGGTAACTATTGTCTCTGGTGGCATAGTACCTCAGGTATTTGCGTGCTAACCAGAAGGCTGGCAGTTCAAACCCACCAGCCACTCCTCAGAAGGAAGATTGGGCAATCTACTTCCATAGTGATACTGCCTCAGAAACCC
>NW_006921612.1:622610-640333 GCF_000298275.1 Orycteropus afer afer
GAAGAATGAACAAATCTATCCTGGAAGAAGTGAAGGTGAAATGCTCCTTAGAAGCGAGAATGACCATTCATCTCATCTACCTTTGGTCATGTTGTCAGAAGGGACCATTCTCTGGAGAAGGATATTATACTTGGTGAAGTAGACCAAACAAAAAACAAAACCCACTGCTGTTGAGTTGATTCTGACTCACAGTGCCCCCACTGGGTTTCCAAGGTGGTAAATCTTTACGGAAGTAGATTGCCTAGTCTTGCTTTTGTGAAATGGCTGGTGGGTTTGAACCACCAACCTTCTGGTTAGCAATTGGATGCCCTAGGCACTGTGTTACCAGACCTCCTTTGGTGAAGTAGAGGATCAGCAAAAAAGGGGAAGTCTCTCAATGAGATGGACTGGCACAGTGGCTACAGCGATGGGCTCAAGCATAGCAAGGATTGTGAGGATGGGACAGGACAAGGTGACTTTCATAGGATCACTATGAATTGGAATCAACTTGATGGCACCTAACAACAATGACAACATTATTATCATTATTAGAATACATCTACAGAAAACAATCCAACTTTCAAAATAATAATAATAAAATTCTTATTGTATTAGTTAAAATGTATTAGAGTTATTAAACATCTAGTCATATAAATAGTTGAATACAGTATGAACCTGTGATCAAATAATATGTGGCAATTAAGGATCATATAATTTCAGGGAGATACATTTTATCTAGTCTACTCTGTAGGGCAATCTAATCCAGTTGACTGTGTTCACTAGCCTGCTGTGCATGCTTTCCAGAACACTCCATACCTGAAATTCAACTGTTCCTACATTCATGATAGCATATAACAACAACAATACATTCACTCTATTTATTAGTTCATTCATTTACCAAATATAGAGTGGGTACTGCTAAGTGTGAAGCCCTAAGCTAAGTGCTCTATTTATTGATCGAATACATAGTGTTTGAGGAGGAGTCATAAGACTATCATAAAACTTTAAATGCAATATCTACCACAGCTGACCACATTCATCTTTCTTAAATAGCTCTTACAAGTCACACGTAAGGTCAGATATCTGTGACAAACTTCTAGGAGAAGTTTTAGAGAGTGTTACCTCATACTAGTATATAGACTATCATACCCAACTCCAGAGAATTTCATTCCCATTGAAGTATTTGTGAATAGCATCCCTGAAGTTGTGCAAAACACAGTCATAGGCCATAATTGGAGCCTGGGATATAAACTCATGGGTCTAAAATTCAAGTATTTCCCAACAACTTTATCTCCCACTCTTCTTGGTTACACACCCATCAGCTGCTCACTGCTCCATGGACTCCTGGTTCCAACCTCTGTGCCTGTGAATCAGAACCTGTGTCTCCATGTTTCCTTGAAATTATTTCATTCCACATCCTTCCCTCCACCTTGCTTCACTCCCTCAGCTCAATTTCCCTTATATGGCTTTGTGGATACCTCAGATTTAAAGGACTTGTTCAAAATCAAGGAGGCATGGATGAGCTTGACCACTAATGAGGAGGTTTGTGATGTTAATGCATGGATTATAATCTGGATACTCTTGATAACGGATTCTTGAAGATTGCCATCAAAATCAATAAAGTAGCCAAGAAGGTAAGTGGTCCTAATTTCCCTATCATGCAAGATTTAACTAGCCATCATATGAAAAAAAACAAATCAGGATACCATTCTAACATCCTTTTCTATAAGATTTTTTTCCAAGGCCCCTGCCTTAAACTGAATTCTACACTATTGTTTTAAGTTCCACCATTAGTGTTCTGTTACTTTGCGTTCTAAGATGTTGGTGGTTCAGCGGTTGATTTCTTTTCTTCCATGAAGGAGCCTGGTTCAATTCCCAGCCAATGTACCTCATGTGCAGCTACCGTCTGCCTGTCAGTGGAAGCTTGTATGTTATGATGATGAATAGGTTTCAGCAAAGCTTCTAGACTAAGACAGACTAGAAAGAAAGTCCTGATGATGGACTTCCAAAAATCAGCCCATGAAAACTGTGTGGAGAGTGTAGTAAAAAAATTACACTTTTTGAATAAAGTCAGCCTTCTCCTACTCCATTTCCGTTTTTCTTTCCTTTCCTACATGCTCACTGACACACGCACACACACACACACACCCTACATAGCCATTGAATAACTGGGCTACCAAGGATAAACATAATCTCTCTGGGTCCTGATTTCTTCATCTGTAAAATGGGGACTAGTCTGATCTAACCAAACCAGATAACATTTCTTTCCATTTTGCATGGGCTCGTCAAGGCAGACTACACAGCAGCTAACAACAACAACTTTGTGTTCAACTTTGCTTCCTCTTGTTGCCTTCTGTGAACAATCTGCTAACTCTGGAAAGGATTTGGGTCATCCATTCCTATAAGGAGGAATCAATCCAGGAAACAGAGTATGTGCCTTCTCAGCTGCAGCCACTGGGTAGGCATTTGGCCAGGTTCACAGTGATCCTGGACTTTACATATAATCACGTCGTGTAGATGCATTCTGGATAGTTATGAGGCCTGTGACTTGTTTCTAGGCTCTGCCTTATGAGGACTGTATTAACTCCATCTCATAAATTGCCTCATTATTCCAAGAATCTTCTCTATTACTAACTTTAATAATAGTTACACTTTAACTATTAACTTTTAAATCAAAGACTAACCACTTTCCCTCTGATTCCTACACAACACTTCAAAGTAGGTATTACTTCCATTTTACAGATGAAGAAATCAGGACCCAGGGAGATTGTTTATCCTTGGTAGCCCAGTTATTCAATGGCTATGTAGGGTGTGTGTGTGTGCTGGGGAAGGAAGAGGAAAGGAAATGGAGTAGAAGGCTGAGTTTATTCAAAAAGTATATATATATATTTTTTACTATATCATATTACTTATCAGGTTTTTAAGGGTTTACTAAACATTTGCTATGAATGGCCCACATAAAATCTTCCCATAGTGATAATCTTCTTTCTCAAATTTTCTTTTTTCAAGTAGCCCATATTGAAGAACAGCCATTTTTTTACAAGGTGATTCTTAGTAAACCAAAATAAACCAAACCCACTGTCACTGAGTCCATTTTGACTCATAGAGGCCCTATAGGACAAAGTAGAACTACCCCACAAGGATTTCAAGGCTATAGTCTTGTGAAAATGGACTGCCTTATCTTTCTCCATCAGAGTGAACGGTAGGTTCAAAACACTGACTTTTTGGTTAGCAGCTGAGTTCTTTAACCACTGTGCCAACTCAAACTCAAAACCAAACTTACTCTCATCAAGTAGATTCCTACTCATCTCAACCCGCATTGGGCTTCCAAGGCTCTAGATCTTTACAGAAGTAGATTGCCTCATCTTCCTTCCGAATAGTGGCTGGTGGGTTTGAACTGCCACTAAATTTAGCAGTTAAATGCCTTTACTACTACATCACCAGAGCTCCTTACTGTGCCTCCTGTTGTTGTTGTTGTTATGTGCCGTCAAGTCAGCCCCTACTCCTAGCGACCCCTCCTTGGGTTTCCGAGGCGATATCACTACATACCTATTAAAAGGTGACTTTCTGTCTGTTTTGCCATGGGTGGACTAGAGATCTACTTTTCTCTTTGGATAAATGGTTCATTTGGGAAACTCCAGTATATAAATACAGAAGAAATTCACATGATAGAACCATTCCTCACACCCCCCACCCTGCAGCCAACTTCCAAAAGCTCTGGTTTTGTAGCTCTTCTTTTTATATAGGAAAATAGTTGTTGAGTGCTCACAAATAAAGTGAGATGCAAAAGAATATTTTTGCTTTTTTTAATTAGAAGAGAGTGGGAAACCCAGCATATGAGAATTTTCTGGGGATTGCAAATTATCTACCATCTTGTTAAGTATTGCTTAACAACTAATAGACAAAAATGAAAATTGGTAAAATGAACCAGCTAGTCCAGGAAGTACTATAAATTTACATATTATCTAGAGTGCTCAATTACTGTAAAAATAGATTCAGTTTCAAAGGTGTTCTGGTAAATTTAATGTGTATTTCCATGCCAGAATACAGACAGACCTCAAGGGAGAAGACAGATCTAGGTTTAGGTCACCCCTTTGTTTCAATAGTGGCTTTAGGGGCCTTCAGTGACACTTAATTAACTTCTATGCCCTTTGTTGCCTCTTGGGTAGAATGGAGATAATAATAAATATCTTTCTTACAAACAGAGTGGGCTAAACCAAATGGTTACTTAAGTCCCTCCTGAACTTTTAAAATCTAAGCTTCAGTGTGAGAAAAATGGGCTTGTGACGATTAGACCAATATCTCAACAGTAATGCATTGAGTTTTCATCCTATTTAGGCCCCAGTTCTGCCAATTAGTAGCATGGCTTTACAAGGCCCTGAGAGCTCAGACTAAGGTGTTTAAGTATTAATATGGGTACAAAGCTTGCCAATTTACAAAATACTCTTAGGTGTTTTGTCTCATTTAATCCCTACAACAATTCTGCAAAGTAGGTTTCATTATTAACCTCAGTAGATAGATGAGAAAACTGAGTCTCAGGGAAGTTAAATTTGAGCCTATGTGTCTCACTCAGCCTCTACTAGCAAATGCTGTGTTCCTTTCGTGATATTAGTTTTCCTTCCCACCACTCCCTTACAATCCTTTTTGTCCTCTCTGCTTTCATCTCTTCTCCTCCTCTCTTTGCACCTCTTTCGATTCCCTTCTGGGTTCTGGAATCATTCAATATTTAAAACAATTTTTGGGATCATGTGCTGGGGCTCTTTGTATAGAATTTCATTTGACTACAATGATAACAGGTGCAAAACAGGAAGGCATGTCAGAACAAAAAGGAAATATCTACAGAATAGCAGTTGTTTTCAACTTGTGAGTTATGGACCCCTGGGCAGGCTTACAGCACAGCATGTATAGCATGGAGTCTTGGCTATGTATGGAGCAATCTACTATGTAAATTATGCCAAAGAACCAAACCACCGCCATCGAGTTGACTCCAACTCATGGTGACCCTAAAGGACAGGGTAGAACTGCCCCATAGGGTTTCCAAGGCTATAAATCTTCATGGAAGCAGACTGCCTCATCTTTGTCCTATGGAGTGGCTGGAGGATTCAAACTGTCAGCCTTTTGATTAGCAACCAAATGCCTTAACCACTGTGCCACCAGAGCTCCTTGTAATTATAGATGTAATAAATATGCATTACTCATATCTGCACAGTTAAGCTTCAAATATGCTTGCATCTTTTATGGTTAAGAAAATTCAAAAATTGAACAAATAACTGATTTTATAGGGTTTTTTTTTTTTGTAATTTCAGTTAGACAATTTAAATATATAGGTGATATCTAAGTGTAATTGCTGTCTCTCAGGGCAAGAAGAAATTTTTGTGTTATTCACAGTGGGTCCCAGTGCTCAATGTTTGGGGCTTGCTTTTCATTACACGGGTAGTACCTAGTGTTTAGTCCAATATTTTGGAAAATGGGCTTTTATGTGTGTGTGGCCCTGGGATAAGGGAATGGTTTATGGTCCTGAGTGTGTAAATTAGAAGACTGAATGACAAAATAAAGGCGTCAGACTTCATTTTTTTCAGTTGGAGCAATAAAGGAGCCTGCTAACATAAAATTTGTAGGGGATTGATGCAAGAAAATGAACAGCCTTCTAAATGGCACAGTTTCTCAGTGGCACCAGGTCTTGAGCTCTGACAGACATTGGACAAAATGCAGCTAGAAAAGAGATGAAGTCAAAAGTCAAACCAACCATCATTTGACAGGCCAAGAAACATTTACTGAGCACTTACTCTCAAATGCAGGTGCCCTGGTGGCACAGTGGATAAACGATCAAGTGCTAACCAAAAAGTTCAGCAGTTCAAACCCACCAGCTGAGAAAGATGAGACAGTCTGTGTCTGTAAAGATTTACAGCCTTGGGAACCTTATGAGACCATTCTACTCTGTTCTGTATGGTGGGTTCAAGTCGGATTTGACACGATGACAATGGATTTAGTTTTATTCTCAAATGTGTTGGCTCTGTGACCTTAGATAAAGTACTTAATATCACTACACTTTAGTGTATTATCCCACCTTAACAACAAACCTCATAGAGTTCTTGTGAGGATTAAGTGATAGCATGCAGATGAGATGTTTAGCATAGCACCTAGTTGGTAGTGAATGTTAGCGCTTATCATGTAGTAGTACCACCACCATCTATAGCACTGTGACTACTACCAATGCAAATTTCTCTACCTCCTTCCTTTTCTTTTTCTTCCCCTACTACCCTTCATGGTTCTTTGTCATCTTTCCAATTTTCTGGCTGGCTCTATGGTAGCCAATGAAGACCACATCCATTCACTCTTGAAATTCTCAACATGGTGCATAGAAATGGGAGCCTCAACTTGCATGTGTATAAGCAGGAACTCAGGGATTTCTAGCCAGAAAGCAGGGATTTATCAGGAGCTTTCAAGGCTTTACCAAGGTCATTCACAGACTCAGGGGCTGCTAATACACTCCCTTTTTTCAAGTTCACAAAAATTGCTCATGAAAACATAGCCAAACTGATAAACAATCACATTTTGGAAATGTTTTATTTAGCACTTTTCTCCTCCCCCTAGGGTCCCTTTCCTAAGTCATCTGGGAGAGAAAGAAAACCAGTTTTACCCTGTTGTCTATAAGCAGATGCCACAGTTCCAAATGACAAGAGAGAATCATTCTATATTGCAGACCAAAGTGTTCTATAAACAACCTGCCAGAATCTGGGGTGCAGAACCATTTCAGAGATAGGGATGTTTAAAAATAATTCTAGTGAGCTTCCTACACAGGCCAAAAGAACTTTCTTGAGGAGTTCTGTAGCTGTGGCCTGGACTCACTTACCTCAGGGACTAATGATGCCAAAAAGTCAGTAATCAAGATGAATAATATTTTAATGCAATATTTGACAAAATAAAAATGAATGCAAAATATCCATGATGGAAAAAAAGTCAAAATTTAAAATAGAGATTGGGCCAGTATTACTGATTTTTCATTTTGCCTCAATCTCCAATTGGCTTTGCCTGGCCTGTTACTGAGCCCAACTTTCCCTGAGGGAGGAAAGAAATGAAAGAAATAGGAAAAAAAGTATTTATTTATTTATTTTTTGGCCCCTAGTTCACATCAACCACTTCATATGCACCACCTTACATAACCCTTATGATGATGGTGAAATACAAGAATGCTTGACCTCATTTATAGAAGGAACACTGAGGTTTAGCAAGGGACAGTGGCTCGTATTAACAATCACGGAATAGAGGTAGAATTCACACTTGGATGAGTCTGAGTCCACTGACCATGTCTTTTTCACATTATTAGGGATCTACTCAATCTATATCATTGCTTATCAAATGACAATTACTGTGCTCTGGGCCTCTGTTACTATAAACATCCCACAAAGAATATTAAAACCATCTTCTTGTTTTCAGAATTATAACCCAGTTGAGACACACAAGATTTATGTAAACTAATCCCACCACAAACTCGATTGTAGAAACTAGTTATAAAATATAACTAAGACAGGGAATTTTGTTTGCCACTTTGTCTCCACTGATTGGTCTTCTGGTACTTAGTAAGGCACTCTGGTGGTACAATGGATGAGGCATTTGGCTGCTAACCAGAAGGCAACTGTTCAAACCCACCAGCTACTTTGTGGGAGGAAGATGAGGCAATCTACTTCTATAAAGATTTACAGCTTTGGAAACCCAATGGGGGTCACTCTGAATTGGAATTGACTTGATGGCAATGGGTTTGGGGTTTTGCACATAGTAGGAGCTCAATATATTTAGAAGTAAATGTCAAATCCCCTGCCATAAGTTGATTCTGACTCATTGTGATTCTATAGGACAGACTGGAACTGCCCCATAGAGTTTTCAAGGCTGAAAATCTTTATGGAAGCAGACTACCTTATCTTTCTCCCACAGAGCAGCTAGTTGGTTCAAACTGCTGACCTTTTGATTCTCAGCCAAATGCTTTAACCACTACAACACCAGAGCTCTTTTGATAAATGCATACCAAAACCAAACTTGCTACCATCAAGTCAATTCCAACTCCTAGCATCCTCTTTTTGGGTTTCCAGGGTAATAAATCTTTACGGGAGTAGATTGCCCAGTCTTCCTTCTGTGGAGTTGCTGGTATTTAAGCAAGTAATAAATAATAAATACATTGTTGTTGTTGTTGTTGTGATGTGCCCTCGAGTCGGACCCAACTCATAGTGACCCCTCCTTGGGTTTCCGAGGCGGTATCACTATGGAAGTAGATTGCCCAACCTTCCTTCCCAGGAGTGGCTGCTGGGTTTGAACCGCCAGCCTTCTGGTTAGTGGTCAAGTGCCTTGGGCACTATGCAACCAGAGCTCCTAATAAATACATAGAAGTCAAAAATACGTTTGGAAGCTTTGAAGAAGAAAAAATTATTTCTCTGTTAAGGAGTTCAGGGAAAATATTTGATCTGGCCTTGGAGTTGGAACAGAATATCAGCAGATCAAGATGGGAGAGTGTTTCTAAGAGACGATTCCATGGACACCATGTTTTAGAGGGGAAGGAATGAGCATTCTGGGTTAAGAGGAAGTAGTCATGTGTGCCTGAGACAGGGTCCAAGGCTCCAGGAAAGGGAGGCAAGGCTGTGATAAGAACTTTGGGGCTGTGAATCAAGGACTTCATTCTACTTAACAGATTCTTCCCTGATATCTGGATGAAGAATGCTTACTGGTCAAAAATCATATAGTATAAGAGGAAGTACACTAGATCAGGAGATGAAATATTTAGAATTTTATTCTACTTTTATACACCTGTATTAGTTATCTTCATCAATAAGTGATTCAAGTTCTCTTAACTGTCAGCAAGTTAGGTTATGTCATCTGCATATCACAGGTTGTTAATGAGTCTTCCTCCAATCCTTATGCTACATTCTTCTTCACATAGTCCAGTTTCTCAGATTATTTGCTCAACACACCAATTGAATAAGTATGGTAAAAGCATACAACCCTGACACACATCTTTCCTAATTCTAAATCATGCAGTATCTCCATGTCCTGTTCAAACGGCTGACTCTTGGTCTATGTACAGGTTCTTCATGAGCACAATTAAGTGTTCTGGAATTCCCATTCTTCAAAATATTATCCATAATTTGTTAGGATCCACACAGCTGAATGCTTTTGAATTCAATAAAGCACAAGTAAACATCTTTCTGGTATTCTCTTCTTTCAACCAAGATACATCTGACATATCCCTCATTCCACATCTTTTTCTGAATCTGGCTTAAACTTCTGACAGTTTCCTATCAATAGATTACTGCAATCATTTTTGAATTATCTTCAGCAAAATTTGACTTGTGATATTAGTGGTATTGTTCTATAATTTCTGCATTCTATTGAGTCACCTTTCTTTGAAATTGGCACAAATATGGATCTCTTCCAATAAGTCTTCCCAATTTCTTGGCATAAATGAGTGAACACTTCCAGCATTGCATCCATTTGTTGAAACATCTCAACTGGTATTCCTGATTGATTTTGCTGATGAAGGTAAAAGATTACAGCCTTCAGTATGAATTACACCTCAATATAAAGAAAAGAAAACGTATTGGTCACAACTGGACCAATAAGCAATATGATGATAAATAGAGAAAAGATTGAAATGATAAAAGATTTCATTTTGTGTGGATCCACAATGAATGGCCATGGAAGCAGTGGTCAGTAAATCATATGATGTATTACATTGTGCAAATCTGCTGGGGGAAAAAAAAACCTCTTTAAATTGTTAAAAACCAAAGATGTCATTTTGAGAATTAAGGTGTGCCTGACCCAAGCCATAGTATTTTCAATCACTTTATATACATGTGAAAACTGAACAATGAAAAGGAAAGATTGAAGAAGAATTGACATAGTTGAACTATTGTATTGTCAAAGAATAATGAATACACCATGGACTCCCAGAAGGAGCAACGAATCTGTCTTGGAGGAAATACAGCCAGAATGTTCCTTAGAAGCAAGGATGGTGAGACTTTGCCTCATTTATTTTGGACATGTTATGGTAGGGACAACTCCCTGGAGAAGGATATCATGCTTGGTAAAGTAGAAGGTCAGCGGGAAATAAAAAAACTCTCAATGAAATGGATTGACACAGTGGCTGTAACAATGGGCTCAAACATAGCAACAGTTATGATGATGGCATGTTGTTGTTATGTGCTGTCGAGTCGGACCCAACTCATAGCAACCCCTCCTTGGGTTTCCAAGATGGTATCACTACGGAAGTAGATTGCCCAACCTTCCATCCAAGGAGTGGCTGGTGGGTTTGAACCGCCAGCCTTCTGGTTAGCAGTCGAGTGCCTTAGGCACTATGCTACCAGAGCTCCCCCTATGATGGCATAAGGCCAGGCAGTTTTTCATTTTGTTGTACAGAGTTGCTATGCGTCAGAACTGACTTGATATCATGTAACAACAACATTAGTTATCTGTTGCTATTAGCAAATTACCCCCTTCCCAAGTGAAAAAGCAAAGCAAAACAAAGAAACTGTTTTTTTGTGCCTTAAAACAATACAAATTCATTATCTCTATGGGTCAGGAATCAAGGAGCAGCTTAGCTGGGTCATCTACTTCACAGTTTCTCATAAGACTGCAATAAAGATGCAGTCCAAGGGTCTGGGGGGTCAGCTGAAGGCTCAACTGGGGAAAGATTACTTTCTAATGTCAATGATGTAGTTGTTGACAGGATTCAGGTCCTTTAAGGTAGTTGGATGAAGGATAATAATTTCATCCCTGGCTGTTGCCTGGACATCACTCCTAGCCATGTGGATCTCTCCATACTGTATCTCACAACATGGCAGCTAGTTTCACCAGAGCAAACATGGGAGGAGAACCAGAGAAAGAGTGCAAGCAAGACAGAATTCAGCCTTTTACGGTCTAATCTTGCAAATCACATCCATATATGTTTGCTATATTCGTATTAGAAAAAGCCACTCAGTACAGCCTAAGCACAAGAGCAGTGAATTAGCCAGGGTGTAAATCCCAAGAGACAGGGATCATTGAGCCATTTCAGAACATTCTCCGTGGTAGCATATCAGAATCTTGAGATGGGGAGAGTGTTTATTTTGTTTAACAGGAAGAGGCAGAAACTTAAAAGTGTTGAGCAACAATGAAAGAGTTGGTATAATTTATTCTACAAGAATTGTTCCCTCTGGCATAGTGGTTCCATGGTTAGGTAATGAGTTATCTCGGCCTCTGTGGTCCCACCCCACCCCATTTTAGTCTACCACATTGTGATACTCAAGAATTACTCTTCACTCTAAGAACCAGGGCTCATGGAGATGGGGAGGTCCTTGAGGCCTAGGGCCATTTTTTTTTTTTTTTCCTGTATCTCCAAACAGTGCTTAGGATTGTGATGGGCAGATGGTGGGCATGATCATTACTTACTGGATAAATGAATCTATGAATGGCATTATTTTAGAAGCCTATATTGTAGAAAGAGGATGAACTGTGTACTATGGCAGAGATATCTGGGATTGAAGACCAAATCTGCCTGTGCCTCTTCATTTGGTTCCCACCAAGACCCTCATTCTATGCTTGAGTGAAACAAACTGCATCTTGTCATCTGGTCTTCAAATACTTCCTGGGTGTTTCTAAATTATTATTTTATAAGTCTTCATTTCACAACTGAAATGATCCCATTGTGTTCTGAAAAATCTCCTTAATTGAATGTTCTCTTTGTCAACCCAATAAACTCCTAGTTTTGCAATAAAATTCCCTGGCACCCTTCCTGGGAGGTTTAGTGTGAGAAATCCGCTCACATAACAACATTTATAGTAACAAAATCCTGTCAGTTAGCTTACTTCTGACTATTGAGCACCTTCTATGTGCCAAGAACTGTAGTAGCTGGTGGGTAAACCACAGTGGGTCATAATATAATGACAGAGACTCTCCTACGTTGTATCACTTTCTTATCTGAGATCTTTCTTTCTATTTCCTTTTACATTCTTAGCTGGGCCAAGAATCATCAAGATTTGCTAATACACATGAAAAGACCACTGTAACAAGTGGCTAATTCAAAAATGGGCACAAACTTTCTGACACTCCTCTCATTAGAAGGTGAGATTTATTCCCCCTACCCTTGAATATGGACTGGCCTGAGACTGGTTTGACAAGTATAAAATGGCAAATATGATACTTGATTGTTACAGGCCTTGCCTTTGTAAGGACTAGAAGCATCTTCCTTAGTCTCCTGACCTGCCAGTTTATAAGTCTAATGATTGGCCTTGCTGGAGAGAAAACATGGAAAGGCCATAAGACTATTGAAGACGGTAAGGGGCCAGAGTAAGCCCAACTTCTAGGTAACACTGTCAAGACTTTGTACATGTCAATAAAGCCATCTTCATTCTAGACAAGCCTCATATCTAACAGAATACCACTAAAGGACTTAAGTTGATGCCACCTGAGATCCAAATCCATGCTCACAAAAATCATAAGATATAATAAGAAGATTATTGTTTCACTCCATTAAGTATAGGGTTCATTTTTTTCAGCAACAGATAATACGAACAATGTGCTATAGTTGTCTTAAACATTCTTTGAGGCCCAGTTCTTCTAAGAAGCCATACTCATACCAGTTAAAAAAAAAAAAAAAAATCCTTTCCCTGGAAAATAGTAAGATTTTAATTAATAAACATTGTGTGGATGACTCTCAAATCTTCCTTCTCCTGACATATCCGGATCCAGCTAAAGGACTATTTTCTTTTCTAACCTGCATCACATCATTTGGCAATGATTTTATAATAAATTCCAATTAACCAGATTCCCTCAGTGAATTAGTAGCTCCCTGAAGGGAAGGACCTCATTTTCTTCTCTGCTTCTGTGTAGCACTTTTCACAATGTTGGGTACCAGTATGCTTTCAGAAATGCAGATTGAGATCCTGCAAATCCATTAATAACACAATGACTGCTTTTGGCTAAGGGCTTAAGCATTCACCCAGTCCTTGGTAGAGTCCTTAAGGGCGATTCCCAATTTGAAAGGTGCCTGTGGTCAAGCTCATTTCTCTCACTAGACTACAATCTAAAATAAGAGCATTAGATTTAATGATAATCCAGTCCCTTCCAACTCTGATAGTCAGTATTACAATGAGTGTTTGTTTATTCTTTCATTTCAAGCACTGATAGCCCAACTGCTCAGAAAACTTCACTCAAAAAAACCAAACTCACTGCTGTCAAGCCAATCCTAACCCATAACAACCACTCCTTGGGTTTCTGAGGCAGTATCTCTATGGAAGTAGATTGCCCAATCTTCCTTCCAAGGAGTGGCTGGTGGGTTTGAACAGCCAGCCTTCTGGTTAGCAGTCAAATGACTTAGGCACTACACCACCAGAAAACTTCACTAGGACATATAAAGTAACACGTTTCTATAAGAACGAGACAATGCTATCTACTGAAGACAGTACAGTGGTTTCCTTTCCTCAGGGATTTGCATACTAAAGACCATCCACATAAAGCAGGAGAACTCCTTTTTCTTTTTTTTTTTTTCCAAATTCTAGTAAATTCAGCCTTTTTATGGCATAATATGATTTCCTGTATTGATGAGCTCAGTATTTGCAATGGGCTGTGGGGAAAAGTGAGTTGCTGCTGTCATAACATGCAAACTCTCTTAGCAATCTCTTCCTCATTTGTCAGATAATACTAATGCTAAAGTAATACTAATAAATACATTTTTAAAAATATTTGTGAATGTAACCTTATTTCCTGCCACTTTGTGCAATGGGTTATATTCTCTACTGACTAATGTCCATGTTTGTGATTGTCTAGAATATCTTTCTCACCTCCATAAATCTTGCTCTTCATTCAGGATTCATCATGGACACCAGCCTCTTCAAGAACTCTCTGTTTGAGCTAAGAGTCTCTTTTCTGTGCATAGCTCTATCTGAACCAAATCATATTTTATTGGAGCCTTCTCAGCATACTTCTACTTTCAACTTGTAAGTTCACCTTCAGTGGAAGGAAGGTATAAATTGTGTCTTAGTTATGTTTGCATATATGCAGTTTAGACACTTCCCACACATTATAAATGACCAAAGTAGTACTTGCATGGTGCATTACAGTTTATAAAGAGTTTTTTATTATTATTCTTGTTGAACAATTGAACTCACTCTCTGAGAGGAAAGTGCCTTTCTTAAGATCATTCAGCCACAGGATCCATGTATAGAAACTTGCTAATTTTCTTCTCTACATCCTGAGAGTTTAGGGCTTCTCCCTGTTGGGAAGGAGAGATGTCAAGCCCTGTCCTCCCCATGGATACATATCCTTTGTTTTCAGTGTCTGGGAAATGCCCCAGGATTCCCTGTTGCATTACCCTGGGAGACTATTGCTCAATACCAGCAGCTGTTCTGGAGAAAAAAAAAAAAAAAGCAGACATTCTGAACATATCATACATACAGTGCAATATTGAATTGAAAATTGCTAATGAGATAAAACTCTTTTATTGTGCAATCTACTTTCAGTGAGGTCTAGCTCTTAATTTTCAGTGGGTGTAGCAGGAAGTACTAGTGTAAAAAATAAAACATATATATTACTAATACTGTTGCTATATAAAACAATGTTTGGCCAAGATGGTTAAGATATGATTCAGTCCTTGTTCATCCAGTTGCTAAATATTATTCTGTGAGTAGAGGCACCATATGTTATAATTGAGCTTTCTTGTGAGCTTGGGTAAAATATTGTGTTGGATATAGAATTTTGAATTGTGCATGTCTCTGGTGGATAGAGGGTGGGTTCATGCTGCAGACAGCTAATTCCATTAAGCCCTCATTCAAAGATTAAAATGCACGTGGCAAATGAAAATAGCATAGCCCTGCGTGTATCACAAGGTCACTTTCTCTCAGAAACTGACACAGATGCAATCTTTAAAGAAAAATGTGTGTGGGCAAGTACAGTACCAGCTGGGAAAGTCTAAATGACTGAAACCTATGACTCAGAAATCTTAAATTGCCTTAAAATTAATGAAGCACTGTTAGGATGACTTAATTCATTCATGTCTATAGCCTTCAGAATCAAAAGCTTGCAGAAGGAGCCATTGTCCAAAGTTTGGAAGATCTGACCCCAGAGAGGAAACTGATCACATAGAGGGTGGTGGTCTGAGGGTCCATGTAACAAGAGCGTGGCTGAAGCAGCAGGGAAGCTGATTCTCATCCTTACCCTGATTGAATGACCTCAGGTGGTGAAGGCCCTGTCTGAGCCTGAGTTTCCACTCCTGTAAAATGAAAAACAATGATGATTTCTATGTTTCCTCAGCTTTGAGTTTCTGATTAGCCATGTCCAAGCAGGAAAAAGAATTAGCCCTCAATGGTTCAAATGAAGAGACTTTAATAAAGGACCTCCTTACAATTGAGAAAGGAGCTCTGGTAGTATAGTGGTTAAGGCATTTGGCTGCTAACCAAAAGGTTGGTGATTTGAGCACATCAGTCTCACTGTGGAAGAGAGATGAGGCAGTCTGCCTCCATAAGGGTCGATAGCCTTGGAAACCCAACAGGAGTTGCTATGAGTCAGAATCAATTTGATGGTAGTGAATTTGTTTATTTATTTATTTATTTATTTTTGTTTTACAGTTGTGTGCATGCCGAGTTAAGGTAATAAACATGGTTTGGCACTGAGGACTTCCAGTAAGATGGAGGAATAGGCAGACAAGCGGCACAGACCCTCTTCTGTGAAAAACCAATTGACAGAGATACAGAAGATAACCCTGGAACCCTGAGCTTTGAAAGAAACTATACATAAGTGGATTAGGCACCAACTAGTGGAAAAACCTGAACGAAAGCAGTGAGTACAAAGACAGTCAGAGCTGTGGACTGTCATCTACTCTGAGGGAACCAAGAGCGTGAATATTTCCAAGTGGTATTGGGACCTGAGAATTGATCTAAACATCAGCCCTGGTTGCCAAGGGCTGCAGGGAAGACTGAGTTGGTGGCCAATGACTAGGAAGGGAAACAGCAAGGAGGGAGACAACCTGAGCTGTTAACTTTCCATTGTCTGGAGGGTGCAGCCATTTTGATTGTTTACATGTGGCAGCCATTTTGGATATTTAAAGTGAGTGAGGGTGCAGCCATTTTGAATGTTTATAAACGGCAGCCATTTTGGATATTGAAAGTGACTGAACGTGCAGCCATTTTGAGGTGCAAATACAAATACAGGTGGCAACCATTTTGGATTTTAAAGGGATAGCATTCTCATTTAGATTCCAGGGACCTAGGAATAGGCTCTGTTTGCCAAGATCAGCAGGGACATATGAGAGGCTGACAACACAAAAGGATACAGGTGGTGAATATATAAGTGCTGTCAACTAGTGAATAGAGTAGCACACCACAATACCCTGTTTGCATAGATAACATACAAACAAAACAAAAAAATGAAAATTGTGGGCAAGTCACTCCAACATACAATCACCAATTAAATATAAACACAAACACATCACAATGCCTCGGAGACAACAGAGCACCACAGTCCACACAAAGAAGCAAGATAAAGCAGGAGAAACAAGGGACCAGGATACAGACCTAAAACATATCCCTGAGGAAGATGTAGCATTGGCACTCCCTGATAAGGAATTCAAACAAATTATATTTAGGTATCTTCAACAAATTGAGAGGCAGCTCAAGAAAAACACAGAGAAACTCCTAGAACAATTTTGAAAGACAATGCAAGAACAAAATGACAAAATAAATGAAAAATTAGAAATGTTACAAAATCTACACATAGAAATCCAGAAGATTAATACTAAATTTTCAGAAATGGATAAGGCATTGAATGGGCAAAGGAGCAGAATTGAATCAATGGAAGACAGAATTGGTGAGATTGAAGGCAAATATCTGAACACTTCTTTGGAAAGGAATCAATCAGAAAAAAAAAAAAAAAATCAAAACAAAATGAAGAAAGCCTGAGGTTCATGTGGGATACCATCAAAAGGAATAACCTATGTGTAATCAAATTGCAGGACAGGAAGAGACAAATAAAACCACAGAGAAATTGTTGAAGATTTGTTGGAAGAGAATTTTCCTGGTATGATGAAATAAGAGAATATATCCATTCAGGAAGTCCAACATACCCCAAACAAGGACAGACCCCAAAAGAAAATCACCAAGACATATCATCATCAAACTCACCAAAACCAAAGACAAAGAAAGAATCACAAAAGCAGAATGGGAAAAACGAAAAGTTACCTACAAGGAACAACCAATAAGACTAAGCTCGGATTTCTCAGCAGAAACTGTGCAGGTGAGAAGACAATGGGATGGTATATATAAAACTCTGAAAGAGAAAATTTCCAACCAAGGATTATGTACCCAGCAAAATTGTCCCTTAAATATGATGGTGAGATTAGGACATTTCCAGAGAAGCAGAAATTAAGGGAATTTGTTAAAACCAGAGCAACCTTACAAGTGATGCTAAAGAGTGCCCTTTGGACAGAGAAGCAACAACAGCCAACAACAGACCATTAACACACATAATGATATAATCCAGAATCCAATCCAGGTATGGAAGTATTCAAAGTAAATACCTACAAGATTTTAAACAGGGAACGAGAGACATCAGTTGACAAATGAAGACAACTACAAACCAAAAAGAGGGAAAAAATTGTGTCATTACAGAACTTCTAGATGGTAGGGAAGTCAGGACAACTACAAGATAGAATGGACTGTTCTAAACTTGGGAAGAAAACTATAAATCACAGGGTAACCTCAAAGAAAAATAATAAACCTTCACATCAA
>NW_006921612.1:640943-644486 GCF_000298275.1 Orycteropus afer afer
GCCTTCCTCCAATCTTGATGCTGTGTTCTTCTTCATGTGGTCCACCTTCTTGGATTATTTGCTCAGTATACAGATTGAATAAGTATGGTGAAAGAATACAACCCTGAAGCACACCCTTCCTGATTTTAAACTGTGTAGTATCCCCTTGTTCTGTTCAAACAACTACCTGTTGGTCTAAGTACAGGTTCCTCATGAACACAATTAAATATTGTGGAATTGCCATTCTTCTCAATGTTACCCATAATTTGTTATGATCCACAAAGTTGAATGTTTTTGCATGGTCAATAAAACACAATTTTGCATTGACCCATGTCACTTTAGTTTTGTATATTTCACTGTACATAAATTATATTTCAATAAAATGCATTAAAAAAAGAAAGAAATTAAGCACTGACCCATGTCACTTTAGTTTGGTGTATTTCACTGTACATAAATTATATTTCAATAAAATGCATTAAAAAAAGAAAGAAATTAAGCACTGACAGATTACTAAAAATAGAAAGCCACTACCACCTATAGAGACAAAAAATGGATAAAAAGAGTATTACTGGAGCCCAGTGAGAACTGAAACTCTGGCAGAGAGGCCCCACGTTAAGAGCTCTAGTCTGGTGGGCAGTGGGCAGCCCCAGCCTGAGACACGATGCTGAAGCAAGGAAGGAGCAGAGAAGAAATAGCTTGAACTTCATCTTATCCCACCCTGTAATTTTCCACTGGTACTTCATTTGGTAGAACTCATCAGAAAACCAAAGGAGCCCAGATTAAGCTGTCCAAAGAGGTTGGCCTCAGGTGACACAGAGCAGTGGAGAAAGGAGTGAAGGGTGGAAAATGTATCAGGTATGGGTAAAAATAAATAATAATCAGCACCCATTCTATGAATTTACATATTTTGTTATGCTTTTTTATTAGAGAAAAGAGCAGAATCTATTTTTCTGGAATGGTTGAAGAATGATTCTCAAGGAGTAGAGTTCCCGGTGGCAGGAAGTAGATTTTGCTTATTTCTTTAACCCATCACAATGTCTGGCATATTGTAGATAAGCAAGACATATTTGTTGAATTAAAACACAGTTGCAAATCAACATTTATAAACATCTACAAGTGTGCAGGACATGATACATGGTGGTTGCTGGGCTAACGTGTTGAATGAATAATGAATGTGTACGTTCAAAACGAATTATGTGATATTTCAAATGAAAGGTTCAGAAAACCTCAGGCAAACCCTTGGTATTTTAGTTCTTATAGTTGTGAATTTGATTTATGGTTACAGTTGTACAATCTGAGCAAATTTCTTGGATTATGAATATGGAGCCTACAGTGTGAGGCCCAAATGACATAACAAATTAATAAATAAGGCAGAGCTTAATGGAGACATTCTCTGCCTATTGTCAGTACTAAGAAGTTTCACAGGCCTAAGAATCCACAGTGTAGAATATTTGGCATATTCAAATACTCATTAAATCACCTCCTGATGTGTAAAGGCACTAACAGATCTACTTTATAGAGTCAGACATACTAAGGATGGATGTCTAGTTATACTATGTCTCAGATCTCTGACTTGAGACAAGACTTGACTCAGTGAGGCTCAGTTTCCTTTTAATTCCTACTTCATGGGGCCAATGTAAGAACTGAATGAGGAAGCATGTGTAAGTTTGTAGGAAATAGCCTGATATGTAGAAGACGTTCACCTCCTCCCAATTTCTAGCAGGATGACTGCTTTTTTTGGAATTAATGTAAAGAATAAGAGCAAGAAAGAAAAAAGATGATTTCTGCATTACTAGGAATGTTCTTGTTGTTGTTGTTATTTGCCGTTGAGTCAGACCTGACTCATAGCAACCCCTCCTTGGGTTTCCGAGGCAGTATCACTACGGAAGTGGATTGCCCCATCTTCCTTCTTCCTTCTGGTGGATTTACTAGGAATAGGATATTTAAAAAATATATAGTCATTTATTTTGTTATGGGGAGATCCTGAGCATGAGGATGTGGTAAAATTTACAGAACACATCTAAACTCTTTTAGAAATCAAAGTATATACATGTCACTTTAGCATATGGTGGAACAGCTACTTCATGTGTTGCTGATTCCTCTTCAGCATTCACTTAGCTCGTGGGATAACACTGTAGTTTGCCTGTCTGGCAGCCATTGTCCCACCCACTTTCCAGGATGATTGAATTCAATTCCCTCTATAATCACTGTCCTCGAGTCGGATCCGACTCATAGTGCCCCCTCCTTGGGTTTCTGAGGCGATATCACTAAGGCAGTAGATTTCCCAATCTTCCTTCCCAACAGTGGCTGGTGGGTTTGAACTGGCAGTTTTCACAGTCAAATGCCTTAGGCACTATACCACCAGCACTCATAATTCCCTCTGTAGAGGCTAAAATGTCACATACTTATTTTCTCAGCTTTCCTTGCTGAGAAACAAGGCTGTGGGATACAATCTTAACTAATGGATGAGAGAAAAGTATACTTGGGGAAACTTTGGGAAACGTTTCCCTCCCCAGTAAAACAAAGGGGTTCATGAGGAGAAGCTCCACTCTTACACAGTATACTATTATGTGAAAGAACAATACTTGATACTTTGACAGCATCCTGAGACGGTGAGAGGAAGGTGCAGAGAACTCTGGAGAAGTTGCCTAAAGTCCTGGTGTATTAGTTTCCTAGGGCTACGTTATGGCAAAGTAAGTGGCTTGAAACAACAGAAATTTATTCCCTCACAATTGTGGAGGCTGGTAGCATAGTGCCTAAGGCACTTGACTGCTAACCAGAGGCTGGTGGTTCAAACCCACAAGCCACTCCTCAGAAGGCAGGTTGGGCAATCTACTTCCATAGTGATACTGCCTCAGAAGCCCAAGGAAGGGTCACTATGAGTCAGGTCCAACTGGATGGCACATAACAACAACAACAACAGAAGTCAGAAATCAAGGTGTCAACAACGCCATGCTTTCTTTAAAGGCTCTAGGGGAAGAATTCTTTCTTGCCTCATCTAACTTCTGGTCTTCCTTGGGTTATTGTTATAACAGTAAGTTATTGTGTAACTCCCATGTATCTCCATTGCCACATGGCCATCTTCCCTCCACATCTCTGTGTATCTTCTCTTCTCCTTATAAGGACATCAGTCACATTGGATTAGGGCCCACTCTACTCTAGTATGCACATAACAACAACAACAACACTACTCTAATATGACTTCATGTTAACTAATTACATCTGCAAAGACTCTATTTCCAAATAAGATCATGTTCACAGGTGTTGGGGGTTAGGACTTGAGCATATCTTGAGACACAAATCAACCCATAACACCTGGCATCACTGAGCTATAAACTAACCAAACCACTATCTCTCAAAGAGTTAATAGAAAATCTCTTTTCAAATTTCTTTTTGGAATAATATGAGTTCTGTGTTTCTGTATATTCATTCCAATAGGTAATTGGAAACCTAGAAGTCAGAGACCACATATTAAACAAGTTTTATTCCTCATCAAGTGATTTATTTATTTTCATTGTGATGAAAACATACAGAAAAAGACATTTGCCGATATAACAATTTCAT
>NW_006921612.1:644885-645453 GCF_000298275.1 Orycteropus afer afer
ACAAATATATATATATATATGTAATTATTTCAAACTATCAAGGAATTTTCCCTCCCCTCCTTTCCCATCCCTGGTTACCAACAAAGAAAATTTCCTTCCATGTATAAACCTTTCCTTGCCTTTTTACAACTTTACAACAGTGGACTAAAACAGTATTTGTTTTTCTGTGATCGACTTCTTTCACTCAGCACAATGTCCTCCACATTATGCAGTGTTTTACAGGGTTCTAAGTTATTCTTTAGGGTGGTGTAGTATTCCGTTGTGTGTACGTACCACAGTTTACCTGTTCCTCAGTTGATGATCACTTAGGTTGTTTCCATCACTTTGCTATTGTGCATAGTGCTGCGATGAACATGGGAGTGTGTATATCTGTTTGTGTCCTACGTCTCACTTCTTTAGGATATATACCTATTAATGGGGTTGCTGGATCAAATGAGATTTCTATTTCCAACTTTTTGTGAGTGGCAGGTGACTGCCTTATGCCTGAGGCCAATCCCTAAAGCCTCTATTTCCAACTTTTTAAGGAATCGTCATACAATTTCAAGAGTGGTTGTATCATTTTACAGTC
>NW_006921612.1:652713-678561 GCF_000298275.1 Orycteropus afer afer
TCACTACGGAAATAGATTGCCCAACCTTCCTTCTGAGGAGTGGCTGGTGGGTTTGAACCGCCAGCCTTCTGGTTAGCAGTCAAGTGCCTTAGGCAGTACACTACCAGAGCTCCTCTTTTTTTATGGGTCTGTTCAAATTTTCTACCTCAGTCTGTCTTAGTTTAGGTAAGTGGTTTCTAGAAATGTGTCCATTTCTTCTAGGTTTACAAATTTGTTGGAATACAGTTCTTCATGATATCCTGATATTATTCCTTTTATTTCTGTTCTTTCTGTTGTAATGTCACCTCTTTCATTTCTTATTTGTGTTATTTGCATCTTCTTCTTTGCCTTTGTTAAGTTTGCCAGTGGTCTGTCAATTTTGTTAATCTTTTTGAAGAACTAACTTCTCATCTTGTTAATTTTTTCTATTGTGTTTCTATTTTCTGTTTCATTTATTTCTGCTTGAATCTTTCTTGTTTCTTTTCTTCTGGTGACTGTAGGCTTTTTTGGCTGCTCCTTTTCTGATTGATGAAAATGTTGGGTTAAGGTTTTGGTTTTGGCTCTTCCTTATTTTTTTATGTATGTATTTTTTGCTATAAATTGTCCTCTGATCACTGCTATTGCTGTGTCCCAAAGATTTTGGTATGTTGTGTTTTCATTCCCATTTGACCCAAGGAATTTTTAATTTCATTTTTTATTTTTCCTTTTACCCAGTCATTTCTGAGGAGAGTGTTCTTCTGTTACCATGTGTTAGTTCTTTTCCCGTTGGTGTTCCTAGTGTTGATTTCTAATTGTATACCACTGTGATCTGAGAAGATGTTTTGCAGTATCTCAATGTTTTTCAATTTATTGAGGCTTTCTTTGTGGCCTAACAGATGGTCTATCCTGGAGAATGTTCCATGTGTGCTGCAAAAGAGTGTATATTTTGCTGTTGTTGGGTGAAGTGCTTTGTAGATGTCTATAAGGTCAAGTTGATTGATCACATTGTTTAGTTCTTCTGCCTCTTTTTTGAGTTTCTTTCTAGTTGTTTTATCTTTTATTGAAAGCAATGTATTAAAGTCTCCTACTATTGCTGTGAAGTCATCTATTTGTCTTTTCAATTCTGTTAAAGTCTGCTTTATATATTTTGGGGCTCTTTCATTGGGTGGGTAGATGTTTATTATGATTATGTCCTCTTGTTTAATTAAGGCTTTAATCATTATATAATGCCCTTCCTTGTCTGTTGTGGTTGTTTTTGTCTTAAAGTCTATTTTATCAGAAATTAATATTGCTGCTTCTGCCCTGTTTTGGTTTCCATTTGCTTGATATATCTTTTTCCAACCTTTGGTTTTTAGTGTAGTTTTGGCTTTGTACCTGAGTCTCTTATGGACAGCATATTGATGGGTAATGTTTTCTAATCCAGTCTGCAACTCTCCATCTCTTCAGCGATGTTTATAATCCATTTTCATTCAGTATAATTATCGACAAGTATGAATTTATTAATATCATTTTGTTAAGTGCTTTTTCATGGAGTTGCTGATTTCTTTGTTCCATATATTTTTATGCACAGAGCTCATTTTGTTTATAAATTGTGCTCTCTCTTTCATTGCTATTGTTATAATATTTGCTAAACATTTGTGCTTATCTTCTTTTTTACTTTGATGTGATCTTTTATTATTTTTCTTTGAGGTTACCCTATAATTTATAATTTTCTTCCCAAGTTTAAAATAATCTATTCTATTCCACAGTTGTCTTGACTCCTCCACATTTAGAAGTTCTGTAACTAGACTAATCCCTCTTTTTTTGTTTGTAGTCATCCTCATTTACCATTTGGTTTCTCTGGTTCCTTTTTTTTACAGTCTTGTAAGCTTAGTTTTCTTTGGATAGTTCTATAACTTGGTTGGTTTCTGGGTTGCATCATCATGTGTGTTAACCACCCATTGTTGTTTGCTCTTGCTAGCTCTTTTCCCAAAGGACTCCCTTTAGCATCTTTTGTAGGGTTGGTCTGGTTTTAAGAAATTTCCTGAATAAGAAATGTCCTTAATTTCGGCTTATCTGGAAATCTCCTAATGTCACCCTCATATTTGAGACACAGTATTGCTGAGAATATAATTCTAAGTTTGACATTTTTTTCTTTCAGTATTTTATATATATCATTCCATTGGCTTCTTGCCTGAATGATTTCTGTTGAGAAATCAGAGCTTAGTTTTATTGGTTGCTCTTTGTTGGTAACTTTTCATTTTCTCTGTACTGCTCTCAGGATTTTTACATTGTCTTTGTAAATGTGATGATGATGTGTCTTGGTGATTTTCTTTTGGGGTCTATCCTGTTTGAAGTTCATTGAACTTCTTGAATGGATATATTCTTGTCTTTCATCATATAAGGGAAATTTTCTTCCAACAAATCTTTGACAATTGTCTCTGTGTTTTTATCTGTCTCTTCCTGTTCTAGAATTCCAGTTACTTGTAGGTTATTCCTCTTCATGGTATCCCACATGAATCTTAGACATTCTTCATTGTAATTTGATCTTTTGTCTGATTGATCCCTTGACAAACTAGTATTGAGGTATTTGTTTACAATCTCATTAATTCTGACTGCCATTTATTTGATTTACTCCTTTAGCCATTCAATGTGTTATCTATTTCTGAAATCTTAGTGTTAATCTTCTGGATTTCTATTTGTTGTTTTTGTATCATTTCTAATTTTTTGTTTATTTTGTCAATTTGTTCTTGTATTGTTTCCCTAAATTGTTCTAGAGTTTTTTCTGTATTTCCTTAATTTGTTCAGTGTTTTCCTTGTTATTGTCAGTGTTTTCCTTGATCTGTATCTCAATCCATTGCAGGTACCCAAATAGAATCTTTTTGAATTCCTTATCAGGGAATTCTAATGCTGCTTCTTCCTCAGGGATGTTTTCTGAGTTTTCATCATAGTCCCTTGTTTCTACTATTTTATCTTGCTTTTTTAAGTGGACTGTGATGATCTATTGTCTCCAAAACATTGTGGTATTGTTGTATTTACCTTTAATTTGTGGTTGTATGTTGGTGTGATTTGCCCAAGATTTTTTTTTCCCCTTTATTTTCTTTTGGTATATATGTGAGAGCAGGTTACTGTGCTCCTCTGTTCACTAGTTGTTAGCACTTAATTACTCACCAGTAATTACTCACACTCCTAGTGGGTGTGATAGAAAATGAGAGGATGTGCACAGATCTTGGTTATCTGTTAGTAAGAAGCAGTTGAGGGTGAGTTGCACTGGTATTGGCTTCTGTCAGTCTGGTCTGTTGGTGCAAAAGCAAGTGGTGGCTTTCAATCAGTGGATGGGGCTGCAAGAGGTGCAGATATGGTTGGGTTGTGTAGGAACGGTTGCTATCTCCAACTCAGAAAAAATTAAAAAATTAAAAAAGAACAACAACAACAAAAAAAACTCATACAGCATAAGCAAATGGGAACAATCACATAAAAAGAGAAATGCAATAAATAAGAAGAATAATTTTCAAAATACATTAGAAAAGGCTAAAAGAAAGATAATGAGAGAAAGAGAAAAAACAATCCACAATATCTGGGGAGGGAGGAATGAAAGAAAAGAGCAAGAATGAAAGAATAATAAAGAAAAAAATGGGAAAAACAAGGGATGAGAAGAACTAAAAGAGAAAAAGGAAGGGAACCAGGAAAAAGTAAGAGAAAAAAAGAAAGAAACAAATAAACAAAAGCCAGAGACGTGAAAGAGGAAAAAATAAAAGGAGGATGATACAAATAATAATTTACAAACCAACAAAAACAAAACTTTCTCAGGGTACAGATTAGGATGGAACCCCCACTAGTCAAGAAGATGGGTGGAGGCGGGGATGGACACAATCCTGTTCACCAAATGGTGTGGGGCACAAAAGAAACAAGGGGCCTATCACACCTCTCCAGTCATAAGTCTCCAGTGCAGTTGCTCACGCTGTCCTTGGCAGGCAGAGCCCACTTCCAGGTCTCAGTCCAGGTAAGAATGCCACCTGCAGACACTCAAAACTGCTGTTCCAGCCACTTGTAAACGTCCAAAATGGATACTCCATCAAGATAACTACTGGCAGTCCACAGGTCTACTTGTCCCCTTGCTTGTTCTTTCCTTCTGGGAGTCAGACACCAAGGCAGTCCCTTGCCATGCAGTCCTTAGTGAGCAGAGTGGATTCTTTGGTTGCTACTGGGAAGTATTCAAAATGGCTGTGCCCTCCTCAGGAAAGCCAGCAGTTCACTGCTGTTTGTCTCCTTACTCACTGTTTCATTCACTTTCTTCTACTAGTTGGTATTTAATCTACTTCTTTATTCTTCTTTTCAAAATTCGGGATCATCTTATGTATCAGTTTCAATTGGTTTCTCATTGTTTTGTTACAGAGGGTCTGTGTAGCTTGTCTGCCTGTTCCACCATCTGGCCAGAACTCTCCATCCACTGATTTATTCATCCATTCATTCAATCATTTGTTGTTTTTACTCAATCACTACAACATTATGCCTATCCTTCTTTTTCCCAATGGTTGGCATCTGCTAGCCTTTAGAACATTGTCCAGCATCATGACCTTGAAGATGTCTTCCAGGGGTGCAGATTTGACTACGTGTCCTTTCTCTACAAATACTAAACTGTCAGTCATGACCTGTAGTTTAGCATCTGTTATATTATATTGAAATGATCTGTTTATCTACATATCTATCCAACTAGAATGTATTTTAATAGGTTCTAGGACTTTCTTGTTTCTCTAGTGCTGCTACGACAGAAATACCACAAGGTGATGGCTTTAACAAACTGGAATTTATTCTGTTACCATTTAAGAGATTAGAAGTCCAAATTCAGAGTGCCAGCTCTAGGTGTTGGGTAAAGGCGCCTCGATCTTGGCTTTAGCTCTGCCTCTTGTTCCAGGCCCAATGGAGCTAGAAGCATCTTCCAACTCAGGCAGCTTCTGGCTACTAAAGCTGATAAGATCAGCAGGTAAAATGAAACAATGTCAAAATTGTCAGGCATCATGGCAGGCCACTGGTTCAAGTCTAGGAACTAGAGATGAAGACTTGGCCAAATGCAGGAATGAGATGTGCCAAAAAGCTCAAGACTTTCCCAAAGCTTTTCCATACATACTAGAAATTGGCTACACTGCAAAGGTAATAACCCTTCAATTACTTAGCTGCTCATAGAAGATTCCACCCTGGAGATGATTACAATTTCATTAAGGGTAATAACTATATCCAGTTGCCAAGCCTTTCAAAACCAAGGAACAGCCAAGTTGACACACAACCTTAACTATCACAGGGACTAATCAGTAGTCCTTCCTGCCTGCCTGCCTACCTCCCTTCATTCCTCCCTTCTTTTCTTACTTCTTTCCTTCCTTCCTCACTCCTTCTCTCCTTCCCTTCCTCCCTTCCTTCTTTTTCTTTTCCTCCTTGTCCTTCTTTTTGTATGCTCAGGGCATAGTGAAGTTCTTGTCCATCAATGAATACTCAAAACTATTTATAATAAATATTTGAACTAGATACTAGGGAAAAATACAGAAGAATAACAGAGTTGATCATTAAGATCAGAAAATACGTTTTTTTTACCATTGCCATCCCAGTGTATGACCAAGAAAAGGACTTAATAAATGTTTGTTGTTGTTGTTGTTGTTATGTGCCGTCGAGTCAGCCCTGACTCATAGCGACCCCTCCTTGGGTTTCCGAGGCAGTATCACTACGGAAGTAGGATTGCCCAACCTTCCTTCCGAGGAGTGGCTGGTGGGTTTGAACCGCCAGCCTTCTGGTGAGCAGGCAAGTGTCTTAGCCACTATGCTACCAGAGCTAAATGTTTGCTGAATGAAAATAATGGACTCAAGGAAAATAAATTTTACTGAAATCACTAAACTGACATAAGACCCATTTTGGATACGAGTCAGTTCTGCTTTATGTAGCATTAGTCAATAGTGATGTTATATAAATATGTATTAAATAAATTAATAATTTATATCCTTAATGCATTCAGAATTTAAAATTTTGTATGTTAGGAAGCATGACTCTTTTTCAAATTGGATGGCTAACATCCCTGCCTCATTTTCTGAATAGTTTATTCTTTCCCTGATGATATGAAATAACAGCTTCATCAATTTATCATATGCTAAATACTCATGTACATAATGGACCATTTTCTGAAATCTTTATTTTGTTATCTGGAACCAATGCTGCACTGTTTTAGTTGTTCTCTCTCTCTCTTTCTCCACAGAAGTAGATTGCCCAGTCTTCCTTCTGCAGAGTGGCTGGTGGGTTTGAACCAGAGTTCCTATTGATCCTACAGGACAGAATAAAACTATCTCATAGGGGTTCCAAGCCTGTAAAACTTTACAGAAGCAGATTGCCTCATCTTTCCCCCACAGAGCAGCTGGCAGCTTGGAATCACTGACTTTTTGGATAGAAGTGAAAGGTTTAGCTACTATACAACCAGAGCTTCTTTTAGAATGTATGTAGATAGATAGATAGATAGCTATAAATAAATAAGACCAGTTGCTGATTCCAACTCATTGTGATCCCATGTGTCGCAGAGTAAAACTATCCTCGTGGTATTTTCAAGGCTGTGTCCTTTTAGAAGCAAATTGCCAGCCCTTTCTTCCATGGCACCTCTGGATATGCTTGAAAGGCCAATCTTTAAGGTAGTGATTAACAATTTATGCCACCCAGAATTTCCTTGTTGTTGTTAGGTGTTGTCAAGTTATTTCTGACCCATAGCAACCCTATGTACAACAGAATGAATCACTGCCTGGTGTTAAATGATCCTCACAATCATTGCTACATTTGAACCTATTGTGGCAGCCATTGTGTCAATCCATCTTGCTGAAGGTCTTCCTCTTTTGCACTAACCTCTGCTTTACCAAGCAAGATGTCTGGGTAATTCCTAGATAGTATATAAAACCAACCAAACAAACAAACTCACTGCTGTCAAGTCAGATTTGACTCATAGCGACCCCTCCTTGGGTTTCTGAGGTAGTATCTCTACGGAAGCAGATTGCCTAGTCTTCCTTTTGAGGAGTGACTGGTGGGTTTGAACAACCAACCTTCTTGTTAGCAGTCAAATGCGTCAGGCACTATGCCACCAGAGCTCCCCAGATTGTATATAATAGAGGTTAATTAGACATATGTATTTGTGAATTGGAGCAAATTGACAATTTTACAATACTGAGTATTCCTATCTTGGAACGTAGTATATTCTTCATTTGTTCAAATCTTTGAAGTTAGGACTTATTAAAGTATGCCCATTCTTATCACCATTTTCCAACATTGTCCTACAACTATCCACACTCCCATCCATACCTGATTGGACGAAGGTTGACAATATAGCACAATGAAACCAACTTATAGAAAGTGTTGAGCCATTCGTATTTTCTATGTCTTTAGGAAACATAGAAATTAGTTAGATGACAGTGGATACTAGAACCGTGCAGTTATATAAAGGGGGTAGGGGGTGCCCAGTATGTTGTGCCCTCAGGAAATCAATGGAGTCAGATAAGAGATGGAGAAAAGCAGAAATAGAGAAGTCAAGATGACCTTGGTGAAGATAAACTTAGCTTTCCATCTTATTTCTTATGAAAATGAAATAGGGATGATACTAGTCCATAAAGTTTGGAAATGTTACCCCTATAACACTTTTTTCCCTTTAACTGGCCAATTTGCATGATTTCATTCCTTTACAACAGCAATCTTGGTTGTTGTTGTTGTTGTTGTTATGTGCTGTCGAGTCAGCCCCGACTCATAGCGACCCCTCCTTGGGTTTCCGAGGCAGTATCACTACGGAAGTAGGATTGCCCAACCTTCCTTCTGAGGAGTGGCTGGTGGGTTTGAACCGCCAGCCGTCTGGTTAGCAGGCAAGTGTCTTAGCCACTATGCTACCAGAGAAGGGATCTAACTAACTTTTATTTCCATTTTCCCGTTAAGTTGTTTGCAGGATCAAATGAAGCAATGTGAAACTTGAAAAGTACCTTTTTTCTTACTTTCTCTCTCTCTCTCTTTGTTAGTTGCCATTGAGTCAATTCTGACTCATCGCAACACCATGTGACAGAGTCGAACTGCCCCATAGGGTTATTTATTTTTTCTCCCTGAATTATGACTTCAATGAAAGTTTACATAGCAAATTCATTTTCCAGTCAACAATTCATACACGTTTTGTTTTTTGACTTGATTACAATCTCTATGATGTAACAGCTCCTTTCCCACTTCCTCCCTTTGGTTACCCTTTCCCTGTGTCCTTCTTTCCTATGCATTCCTGCCCTCTGAGCTATCTCCCTGTGCAAATGCTGCCCTTCTGATCTCCCATGGTTGATTGTTCTAAGGAGTGTACCCTACCTGGTGTAACTGTTCACCTTATAGGCCTGTCTATTATTTGGCCATGAGCCACAGGAGTAAGTTCAATTCAAGGTCTGAAAGGTGATTAGGAGTCATAGTCTGGGGTTTTCATCAGTCTCTATCAGGCCAATGAGCCTGGTCCTTTTTTATAATTTTGAATTTTGTTCCACCTTTGTCTCCCACTCTATCCAGGATCTCCTATTTTGATCCCTTTCCCAGTGGTTGACAGTGGTAGCTGAGCACCATCTAGTTCCTAATTGTTTCCATATGTCTTTGATTTTCTTCATTCTTCTTTACTCCAGATGAGTAGAGACCAATGGTTGCTTCTTAGATGACCACTCAAAGGCTTTTAAGACCTCAGTCACTATTCACCAAAGTAGAATTTAGGACAGTGTTATTATGTAGCATGTTATGCCAATTGAGCTTAATGTTCCCCATGACAATGGTCCTGAGGGTTTTTTTTTTTTTTTTTTTTTAAATATAGAAATAATAGAGTTAATATACCATTGGTCTGTCCTCCTCATAAGGAGTTTTTTTTTTTTTTTTTTTAAATATAGAAATAATAGAGTTAATATACCATTGGTCTGTCCTCCTCATAAGGAGACCTTAAAAATTAACTGATGTGATCTATGTACAAGTGTTGTCTAAAATGAAGCATCACAGCACTGTGATACTAATGATTGCAGAGCTCACAGCTGTACTCAGCCCTAAAGATTGCATGAATAAATTGCTGTGATTTTTTTTTTTTTAATTTTCAAATTGCCATCATTTTAGCTTCAAAATTTTAGGGAGTATCTATGACCTTTGGAATATGTGCATTTATAAATAGAAAATATGTTCTAGGATCCAAAGATACATGCATGACTCAGACACTGCCACATTTAATTGACCTCAGCATTCTTGTCAGAGCTATTTTTAAAAGGTATTAACCCTCAAGCATTAATGGTTAAACCTCCAATAAAGATAGAAATGACTAATAGAAGTATGTGGTAAGGGAGTATATTTGTACTATACATGATTCACAGCTTATGAAAAACACTTTGTAGCATGTTTATTTGCTGTGAGCTACTCAGCTTCACTTTGAACGATGAAGAAGTACTGAGAATGCTTGGTCTTTGGGCCAGAAATCAATCATATAGTGTTTTCTATAACTCTTTGCGACCATTTCATTCTGACATTCTATAGCTGCATTCTGTGACAAAGGCCCTGAGACTTGTTACTTTTTCCCTAGACCAGTGTAATATAATACGGACAAACATCACACAGCATTGTCACTTGTGATACTGTTTCATAGCTTTCCATTTCACTAGTAGCTAGTAGCTAGCATATAGGCCTTAAAGTTAGGTGTTTGTTTGTTTCTTTTTGGTTTGTGACCACAAAAGAATATCTCATTAAAAACCAGTGTCTTGAAACAACAAAATACATAAAATTTGTTGTTGTTGTGTTATGTGCCGTCAAGTCAGCCCTGACTTATAGTAACCCCTCCTTGGATTTCCAAGGCAGTATCACTACAGAAGTAGATTGCCCAACCTTTCTTCCGAGGAGTGGCTAGTGGATTTGAACTGCCAGCCTCCTGGTTAGCAGTCAAGTGCCTTAGGCACCATGCTACCAGAGCTCCCACATAAAATTCAGGAAAATAAAATCAAGAAAGAATTTTAAAAAATACAAAAAATCAGCTTGTTGACATTTCTCCACACTTAACAGAGACGCACCTTCCCCTAATTAATGAGAATAGTGATTTGTTTAGAGGAGCTCTGGTAGCATAGTGGCTAAGGCACTTGACTGCTAACCAGAAGGCTGGCAGTTCAAACCCACCAGCCACTCCTCGGAAGGAAGATGGGCCAATCTACTTCCGTAGTGAAACTGCCTCGGAAACCCAAGGAGGGGTCGCTATGAGTCGGGGCCGACTCGATGGCAAACAACAACAACAACAACAACAACAAGGTCATTTGAAAGAATGGAAGTATAACCTAGTAAAGATATTAAAGACTTGTAATAATGCAGATTATTATTACAGATATTTACTCCCATCCTAAGCTCTAGACTTTTAAGAGTAGTAGATTTAAGGCCAATTGGAAAGGGGGAGAGAATATGAGAGAAAAAGACCAAAAAAAAAAAAAAAAAAACCTGAGGAAAAATGAGGAATTAGGAGATATCAGTAGTATGCCTTTGTTTCCCCATCTAAGATGTTCAGCATTTAGGTTACTGTCCCAGTGTGGCTGGACACTGGAAGGTTTTTTTTTTTTAATTTTTATAATTCTTAGTTTTGCACAATTTATATAAAAATTTTAGAGCACTCCTTGAATATCGTTGCTTACTATGGAAAACAATTACAAGAAGAATATTGAATCTAGAAGGGACCTTAAAGCAGAAAAAGCATCAAATTTATCATTCAAGCCAGAATATGTTTTGACTGAAATAGAGCATTAAAAATAATTGACATTACATAATTTGGGGGAAATTCTTTATTTACTGACTGACAAATTAATTTTATAATATTGATGGATCTATAAGATAGTTCTATCCAAAATCATTATTGAAGATAAAATTATTTTAAAAATAAAAATAACAGACCAATGGAAAATAATACAAGTCCTTTTACATTAAAGCAAAAATGAAAATATCCTTATACTCTTATATTAAATGTAAGAAATAGCCTGACTTAAATATTCTTGGAATGCATTTGTTGTTATTGTTGGCCACTACTGAGCTAGCCCCCAACTCATAGCAGCCCCATATGTTACAGGGTAGAATGGTTCCACAGGGTTTTCTTGGCTGCAATCATTACAGAAACAGTTTGCCAGACCTTTCTTCTGTGGAGATATTGAGTGGGCTTGAACTGCCAACCTTTATAAACTACTTATACCCCCAGGCTCCTAGAACATATTTGTTGTTGTTGTTGTTAGGTGACATGCTTTAAATCATATTTTAAGTTATTTATGTCTCCATAATTATGTCACAATAATTTTCTGAAAAAATTTCTTCAACTATTTTGAAATATTAATAAATTTGTCTTCGATATTTAAAATTAATAGATTTGAAATCTGACACAACTGGCTCATTTTTGTAGACAGTAATATTTCTAATTGTAAAAACACTCTATAGATGCTGATGTTTTGGACAAGATAAGCACAAATTCTCCTTAATGGAAGATATACTTAATAATTTTCTTCATAATGAGAAGTATAACTATTTCATTCCACATAATGTCCCAGGCCCTATCTTTGCCTCTCTTTGAAGCGCTTTTCCTCTTATAAAATTTAATTAGACACAACTCTTCAAATATTTATAATTCTTCAGACTGTTTTCTCAAACACTAAAGAATTTTAGAATTCAAACTCATACATCATTTATTTATACTTTCATCGTTTGGTTTGCTTAGTTCTTCCATGTGTCTGTAGAGATATTGTTGGTTGTCTTGTTATTTGCAAGTTGTGTTTTAGTAATTTCAGTTTGCTGAGCTTCAAAAGCTGAAAGGTTTTGTGCTGTTTTCTTGAAGAGGGGCATTCTATTCATTGACTGCTTTGGTTAAAGATTTCCAGCTAATTTTGAATAAAGAACACCCTCAAAATTTAGAAGCTTGTTTTATAAAAGTTTAACAGCATTTAAGACACTTCAGTTGATTTTCAGAGTAGCTCTGCATGAGTCAAACATTTCTAAACTCTGATTAAAGAAAGTGGATATAGCCATAAAGATTTTTTTCTTTTTAAATTCAACATTAATTTTGTTAAAAATTTTGTATTTTACTTACTCGAGATATATACCTTGTGTGTATATACATGTATTTGTGTCTGCATTTACTTATACATTTTGACAATTATAGCTTTTATTTTGATTGGTAGAGTATTGTAGCTTCTCTGAATATCATCATTAGCTATGCTTGCCTCACAACTAATTCCAAACACAGTTCTTCCTTCCATAGGTTTCTTAATTTAATATTCACATTTTGAAAAGAAACATGTGCTCTTTAATGTTGAACTTCAGACTGAATTTATAAAAATATGCAAAATATCTTTATTTGACTCCATGGATTGATTGAAAAATAATCCATTATTGAAATTTACTCAACTTTTTATTTTGTGTTTCTTTTATATAAAACTGGAGCCTTTGAACTTCTTCTGAACTTCTGCTAATAGAACTAACACAGTAATAATTATAGTTACACATTTAGTATTTGCACAAGAAAACTTAGAACCCAAATGAGCAAAATTAATTTGAACAGCTTTATATGTTTTCTGCTTTTCATGTGTTAAATCATAGTGTCCATGTGCTGTCTCTTAAAATAATTTTGAAATGAATGCTGGTGCTTCTTCTGCACATTTGATCTTCTAGTTTTCATGTGGTTATTGATATTGTAACAGTCTCCATGGTAGAAGATAAACGTTTTATTCCAGGTCATGGTTAACTTTATTGAGAAACAGAAATCTAATACACTAATTTCACTGAATATGCACTTTTTGAGTACACTGTTGCTAAAACAATTAATTGCAATTGAAAAAGTATTATCAAATAAAGTCATTAAAAATAGTTGTAGATTTACAGTATATAATAAATGGCAACCTCTTCTCTTTAAACATTTTAAGGCAAGATTTCTCAGATACTATTTCCTACATATATTTCATATCTAACCTATAATTTTATTTCTTTCTTATACGCCCCTCTGACTGGTGGAGTAGGAGCTTTGTGAATCTTGCATGCTTCACCATGGCTGTGACATAACTGCATGATATAGCAGTGATGGGAAGAAGTAGCTTTGAATTTCTCCTCCTGCCACTCAAGAATAGAAAGAGTTAGCTCTTCTCAGCTACTAGGGTCTGGGAACATTTTGTTTTATTTACAAATTGCTTGCACACTGTTATTGAAAGAGGTTGCTAGTTACATTCTGTCTGAAAAGAGTCTGGAAAAGCAAGCTAAGTTGTTTCTGATTATCTTTTGGATTTAGTCATACATTAAAGTGTGATCTCTCTTGACTGTACACATTTCATACTCTACTACACAGATCATAGCAGAAAATATAAGTGAAAAGTGAAGGTCTACCAAACCCATCTTAGTTTATTTTAATGCAACTAATGATAATAAAGGAGCTCTGGTAGCATAGTGTCTAAGGCACTTGACTGCTAACCAGAAGGCTGGTGGTTCAAATCCACCAGCCACTCCTCAGAAGGAAGGTTGGGCAATCTACTTCCATAGTGATACTGCCTTAGAAACCCAAGGAGGGGTCGCTATGAGTTGGGTCCAACTCGACGGCATATAACAACAGCAGCAACAATGATAATAATGCTCTGTGTTTAAAAATTGAAAATTCCAGAAAAATGTAAGTCAGATGAGACATTAAAACAATAGGAAATAAACCAGGGTAGTACTGAGCAAACTGAGAGTTATAATCATCTTACATAAAGAGAGAATAAGTTATCTATTCTCACAAAATTGCTGCTTAACAAACTTTTCTGAAAATTAACACCCCCAAAAAACAACAGCCAGGTATATTTAAGGATCTCCAGGTCAATTGAGGGTAGTTTGACTTGTGCAAGAATTACATGTACTTCTGAGAGCCACCTGGGCTCAGCTCTCCATGACTGGACTGTTATCTGTGTGTCTCTCATCTTCATTCTGAGACCAGAAAACTAGCCTAAGTGTGTTTTGCTCATGGCGGTTCTAGAAACAGAAGAGGGTAAACCTGCCCCACCAATGTTTCTCAAACTTTATGATGGTTAAGGTTGTGTGTCAACTTTGCTAGGCCATGATTCTCAGAGGTTTGGCAGTTATGATGCAGTCATCCCACATGATGAAGTCTGTAATCACCTCTGTGATGAGATCTACTATCATTTGAAAAGCAAGTTTCCTCAGGACTGTGGCCTACTTCCTATATATATGGAGATTCTGGCAAAAATCTCTGGCTTTTTGCTTGATCTGGATCTTGCATCTGGCTCATTGTTATCTGAGCTCTGGTTCTTTGGACTTGTGTCAGCAGCATTCCATATTGCCTGCCAATCTTGGGCGTCATCATCGTCTGTAACCATGAGCCAGCAGCTTGCCATCTAATCTGTGATCTTTATTTTGTCACCCCATGCAGCTATTTGAGTCAGGAAAAGCCTCCAGCCTGACATCTGACCCACAGACCTGGGACTTGCTAGCCTCTACAACCTTATGAACCATTTTCTTGAGATAAATTTTTCTCTGTGTATACACATTATAAGATTCACTGATTTTGCTTCTCTAGAGAACCCAGCCTAAGACATTTGGTATCAAGAATGTTTTATTGTTGTTGTTCTTGTTAGGTGCTGTCAAGTTGGCTCCCACTCATAGTGACTCTGTACAACAGAACAAAACACTGCCTGCTCCCACACCATCTTCAAAATCCTTGCTATGCTTGAGCCCGTCATTGTAGCCACTGTGTCAAGTCATCTCTTGAGTGCCTTTCCCTTTTTTATTGACCCTCTATTTTACCAACCTTGATATCCTTCTCCAGGGAATGGTCCCTTCTGACAACATGGTGAAAATACTGGAGATGAAGTCTCACCATTCTTACTTCCAAGGAGCATTCCAGCTGCTCTTTTTCCAGGACAGATTTATTCATTCTTCTGGCTGTCCATGTAATTTTCAGTATTGTTCTCCAACACCACAATTCAAAGGCATCAATTCTTCCTCAGTCTTCCTTATTCATTGCCCAGCTTTCACATGCATATGAGGTGATTAAAAATACCATGGCTTGGTTAAGTGCACCTTGGTCTTCAAGTGAGGTCTTTGCCCTATAACACTTTAAAGAAGTCTCTTGCAGCAAATTTGCCAAGCACAATACAGCATCTAATTTCTTGATTGCTGCTTCCAGGGTTGTTGATTGTGAATCCAAGTAAAATGAAATCCCAGACTTCTTAAATCTTTTCTCCATTTATTATGATATTGCTTATTGGTCCATTTGTGAGGATTTTTGTTTTCTTTATGTTGAGGTGTAATTCCATACTGAATACTCTAGTCTTTGATCTTCATCAAGTTCTCTTCACTTTTAGCAAGTAAGATTGTGGTATAGCAAGTTGTTAATGAGTCTTCCTCTAATCCTGATGCTATGTTCATCTTCATATAGTCCAGTTTATCAGATTATTTGCTCAGATTGAATAAATATTGTGAAAGGATACAACCCTGATGCACAACCCTCTTCAATTTAAACCATGCAATATCTCCTTGTTCTGTTTGAATGATAGCTTCTTGGTCTATGTATATACATACAAATGTGCACAATTAAGTGTTCTAGAATTCCCATTTTTTGCAATGTTATCTCTAATTTGTTATGATCCACACAGTTGAATGTCTTTGCATAGTCAATGAAACACAGGAAAACATCTTTTAGTATTCTTTGCTTTCAGCCAAGATCCATCTGATATCAGCAATGATATTCCTCATTCTGTGTTCTCTTCTGACTCCAACTTGAATTTTTGGAAGTTCCTTGTCAATAGACTGCTATAACCATTTTTTTAATCATCTTCAGCAAATACAGTGTTCTAGAGAAATAGAACTGTAAGGGTGAGTTTTCTAAATTGGATCTCAAACTGACTAGTCTTAAAGTTGCTGATTGTTCTGCCTTCATTAGTAAAGAGGGCTTTGCTAATCTCTGGTGTGAGGTGGCAACATTAATACATAAAATATCACCACCAATAAATCAAGTATTAATGAGAAGTGAGGCTCTAAGTGATCACATGTTTTATACTTTTCTGTAATTTTCTCAGAATGAGAAGTATATGTAAACTGGTTGGTTGGTCTTACGCATGCTAGACATTGTGGTGAAAGAACAAATTGAGCTCAGGGCTTTGGAGTCATGCTCAAGCGCTGCATAAGGGACTACTGTGTTGCACCTTGTGGCCTGAAAGAAAGCTTTATTTCTTATAGTAACAAGGCTGATATTGTAGAAAAACCAACCCAGAGTCCTTATTGTAAGAGTGGCTGAATTAAAACACCAATTGAATTTCCAGTCTCAAATGGTGTCTGAAGTTAAAGTGAGGGCATTGATTGGGAAGAAATAGGATCCTGAATCTTGAGATGGGGACATATGGACAGATACTCAGAAAGTTGGGACCATTGAGCCCCTAAATTCCACTGAATCATTCCTGCCAGCAGAACAAGCCCTTTTACCCCATCTGATGAGATTAACCCAGCTGTGGCAGAGATTTCACCTCGGGTGATGCCTGGGGCACTGTCTGGAGCATTGGCTAAGGCAAATGTCTTACAAGACATTGCTGAATGTCCCCAGGAACTACCTGCACTACTCATTTTTGCTTCTAGACCTGTAACTAGACTTATGTCCCAGCAAGCTTCAACAGGTGAAATACAGCATGTGACACGAGAAGAGATGAGCTACACTTCAAAAGAACTGCTTGATTTTTCTAATATGTACAACTAGAACCCTGGAGAATATGTGTGAGAATGGCACTTTAAGATGTGGCATAGTGGTACAAGGAAGATAAAGTTGAATCAGTCTGATTTTATTGATTTGGGCCTATGAAGCACAGATTCTTCATTCAATGTTTCAGCTCCAGAGGTTTGGAAGGGATCTAAGTTTATTTAGTTGGTTTACTGAAGCATGGATTATGCAGTGGACTTCACTAAGTCAAGATGAAGTACCAGAACTGCCTGGATATAGTGTAGAAGAAGGCATCCAGAGGCTTATGGAAATTGACATGTTAATGTGGATTTATCAGATTAGACCCATAGATCCATACATGGAGTGCCCAGAGGACACACCTTTTATCACAATGGTAAGGAACAAATTTGTGAAGGTAGCCCCAGGATCCTTGAGGACTTCTGTGATTGTTATTTTATATAAGTTAGATTTGAAAGTGCAAACTGCCCTAATTGAATTAAGACACTCAACTATAATAGGTCTGATGATGGTAGAGGCCAAGTGGCAGCACTTAATTGACAAAGACAAGATAGACATGGTTACCATAACAGCAGAGTTAAAGCACTAATCAGACTAATTTGTCCTGTTTGTACTTAAGATGTGGGCTACTTAGGCATGGTATTTCTAGGAGTGAAAGAGATGGGAAATGTACTACATATTTGCTAGATTTGTACAAGTAGAAGAAATCTAGTTCAAGTGAACAATAGTCTATTTTGAGTTGACAAAATAGAGAGTCATGGCCCCTAAATCAATTCCCAGACTTGAGCCAGTTTATAGACCCACAACCCCTTGATAAAGGAGAGACCAAGTCCCCTTGAGACAGGACCCCATTACGTTGCCCAAAATTTATACTATTAATCTTTTTCCTTGCTTTTCCCAAATGAATCTAAAGCCTTTTAGGAAAGCAACTGTTCACTGAGGAAAAGGAAATAATCACAATTTTTAGGGATTAGTGAACACTGATTGTACATTGACATCAATCCTAGGAGACCCAAAATTCACTGTGGCTCACCAATCAGAGTATGAGCATATGGAGATCAGGTTATTAATGGAGTCTTAACCTAAGTTTTTCTCACAGTGGGTACAGTGGGTCCCCCAAACCACCCTTTAGTGATTTTCCCAGTTCCAGAATGCATAATTGGAATAGACATACTAAGAAACTGGAATAATTCCCACAATGAATACCTAATATGTGGAGTAAGGGCTATTATGGAAAAATAGAAGCCATTAGAAGTGCACTTACCAAAAGCAATATTGCATTCCTGGAGGTATTACAGGGATTAGTACCATCATCAAGGATTTGAAGTTGTAGCAGTGGTAATTCCTACCACATCCCCATTTAACTCCTCTATTTTGTCTGTGCAAAAATGGATGGATCTCGAGGAATAACAGCAGACTGTTATAAAGTTAACCAGGTGGTAACACCAATTGCAGCTGCTGTTCTAGATGTGGTTTCATTCCTTGAGCAAATTAGTACATCTCCTGGTACCTGGAATGCAGCTATTGAGCTGTCCAATGCCCTTTTCTCAATTCTAGTATGAAGGATCACCACAAGCAATTTTCTTTCAGTTGACAAGGCCAGCAATACACTTTCATAGTTCTACCTCAAGGGCATACCAATTCTCCAACACAATATCATAATTTAGTCCACAGGGACCTTGATTACCTTTCCTTCCACAAGACATCACACTGCTCCTTTACATTGATGACATTATGATGAATGGACCTAGTAAGGAAGAAATATAAATGACTCTAGACTTGTTAGTAAGACATTTTCATGCTAGAGGGTGGCAAATTAACACAACAAAAAATCAGGTGCCTTTCACTTCATTGAAATTTGTAGGAGTCCAGTGGTGTGAGACATGTTGAGATATTCTTTCTAAAGTGATGATAAGTTATTACATGTGGCCCCTTCCACAACAGAAAAAGAGGCACAACACCTGTGGGACTCTTTAGAATTTGGAGATACTAAATCCTTCATTTGAGTTTGTTCCTTTAACATATTTATCAAGTGACTTGAAAAGCTGGTAGTTTGAAAGGCTGCCTTTTACAAAGGCTTTGTAACTGGTTTAGGCTACCTACCATACAAGCTGCTCTGCCACTTGAGCCATATGATCAGGCTGATTCAATGGTGCTTGAAGTGGCAGTGGCAGTGGCAGAGGCAGATAGAGATGCTGTTTGGAGTCTTGGGAAGATACTTATTGATGAATCCCAGTGCAGAAGCTTAGGATTTTGGATCAAAGCCCTGTCATTCTCTGCAGATAACTACTCTCCTTTTGAGAACTACTTTTGGCTTGTTACTGAGCCTTAGTACAGACTGAATGCCTAACCATTGTGCACCAAGTCATCACGTAGCCTGAGCTGCCCATCATGAACTAGACGTTATCTGACCCAGAGCATCATAAAGTTGGATGTGCACAGCAGCATTCCATCATTAAATGGAAGTGGTATGTATGAAGTCAGGCCAGAGCAGGACCTGAAGGCACAGGTAAGTTCCATGAGGAAGTGGTCCAAATGTAGATTGTCTCTACTTCTGTCACATTACCTTCCCTCTCCCAGTCTGCACTTATGTTCTCATGTGAAGTTCCTTATGATCGATTGACTGAGGAAGAGAAAACTCACACATGATTTACAGATGATTCTGCATGATACACAGGCAGTAGTAGAAAATGGACAACAGTAGCACTACTGCCCCTTTTTGGGATGTCCCTGAAAGACAATGGTGAAGGGAAATCCTCCTCATGGGCAGAATTTCAAGCAGTGGATCTGGGTGTTCACTTTGCTTGGAAGGAGAAATGGAATTATAGACTAATTTGTGGGCTGTGGCCAATAGTTTGGCTGGATGATCAGGGACTTGGAAAGAACATGGTTGGAAAATTGGTGACAAAGAGAAATGAGGAAGAGATATGTAAATAGACTTTTCTGAATAGGTCAAGGAAGTGGAGATATTTGTTTCTCATGTCAGTGCTTATGAAAAGGTGACCTCAGCAAAGCAGAATTTTAACAATCAAGTGAATAGAATGACACATTGTGTAGAAACGAGTCATCCTCTTTCCGCTGACACTCTTGTTATTGTCCAATGGGCTTATAAACAAAGTGGCCATGGTGGCAGGGGATGGTGGTTATACATGGGCTCAACAACATGGATTTCTATGCACCAAGGCCAATTAGGCTACAGACACTGCTGAGTGCCCAATCTGCCAGCAGCCGAGACTAATACTGAATCTGTGATAAGGAACAATTACTTGAGGTGATCAGCCAGCAACCTTGTGGTAATTGCATTGTACCATTTCCATCATGGAAAAGACAGCATTGTGTTACTATAATAGACATTAGTCTGGAAAAAGATTTGCCTTCCCTGGATGCAATGCTGCTGCCCAAACCACCACCCGTGGACTTACAGAACTCCTTCTCCACCATTGTGGTATCCAACACAGTGTCTCCTCAGATCAAGGGACTCACTTCACAGCAAATAAAGTGCAAATGGGCCTGTGCCTATGGAATTCTCTGGTCTTACCTTGTTCTTCATCCTGAAGCAGCTTGTTTGATAGAACAATGAAATGGCCTTCCAAAGACATAATTATGGTGCCAGGTAGATGACAATACCTTGCAAGGTTGGGACAATGCTCTCTAGGAGGCAATATATGTTCTAAAGCAGTACCCAATATATGGTGCTGTTTCTCCACAGCTAGGATTCATGGGTCAAGGAACAACTCACTACTACCCCTAGTGACCTACTCACAAAATTTTTGCTTCTCGTCCCTGCAACTCTCTGTACTATGGGTCTGGAGCTCTAAGTTCTGAAGGAAAGAGTACTACCACTTGGACACACATTACAAATTTCACTGAACTAGAAATTAAGAATGCTACCCAGCCATTTGGTAGCATAGTGCCTAAGGCACTTGACTGCTCACCAGAAGGCTGGCGGTTCAAACCCACCAGCCACTCCTCGGAAGGAAGGTTGGGCAATCCTACTTCTGTAGTGATACTGCCTCGGAAACCCAAGGAGGGGTCGCTATGAGTCAGGGCTGACTCGACGGCAAACAACAACAACAACAACAACAAACCCAGCCATTTTGGACTGCTCATATTTATGGATCAATAAGGAAAGAAAGAATTTACTGTATTGGCTGGTGTCACTGATTCTGATTACCAAGGGGAAATCTGACTGATATTAGATAATATTGGTAAAAAGGAGCATGTCTGGGATATAGGAGATTGCTTAAGACATCTCTTAGTCCTACCATGCACTGTATTATAGTCAATGGAAAACTACAGCAATCCAATTCTGACATGACTACTAATGGCACAGACCCTTCAGGAATAAAGGTTTGGTTTTTCCCCACCAGACAAAGAGTTATGACCAGCTGAGGTGCTTGCTGAGGGCAAAGGGAATCCAGAATGGATGGTGCAAGAAGATAGTTTTAAGTAATAGCTATGGCCATATGACCAGTTGGAGAAATGAAGATTGATTGTTATGAGTATTTCTTTCTTGTATGTGTGCATCAAAGGAGCTCTAGTAGTGTAGTGGTTAAAGCATTTGGCAACTAACCAAAAAAGTTGGCAGTTTGTAAGCCACCAGCTACTACATGGAAGAAAGATGAGGCAGTCTGCTTCCATAAAAATTTAAAGCCTTGGAAACCCTATGGGAGAGTTCAACACTGTCAAATAGCATAACTATGAGTCAGAATCTACTCAATGACAATGTTGTGTTTTTTTTTTTTTTTTTTGGTATGTGTACATCAAACATTTTTGTTTCCTTCACTTATAAAATATAAAATGTAAATATGGATTATGTGCTTTTGGTTGTATGCAGCTTAGTTGTAACATGTTAGGTTAAAATTATCTTTATTTAGAGATCGTCTAAGGTTTAAGGAGATGTATATAAGTGCCAAGTTGGGCAGAAGTGGAATTGTGATGGACAAGGCTGGGTGTCAATTTGGCTGGGCTGTGATTCTCAGTGATTTGGCAGTTATGATGTTGTCATCCCACATGATGATATCTGATATAATGTAGTCACCTCCACGATGAGATCTGCTATGAGCAGCTAATCAGTCGAAAGGGATTTTCCTCAGGAGGGTGGCCTGCTTCTGATATATATGGAAGTACTGGCAAAGATCTCTGGTTTTCTGCTAGATCTGAATTCTCAATCTGGCTCATCAACATCTGACCTCTACTTCTTTGGATTTGAGTCAGCATCTTGCCATAGTGCCAGCCAGTCTAGGGAGTTGTCATCATCTGCAGCTCATGAGCTAGATACTTGCCATCTGAACTTCAATCTTTATTTTTTCAGTCCCTGTAGCTACATGAGTCAGGAGAAACCTCCAGCCTGATGTCTGACCCACAGATTTGGGGACCTGCTAGCCTCTACAACTGTGTGAGCCATTTCCTTGAGTTTAATCTCTCTGTATATATACATATATAAGTGTCACTGGTTTTACTTCTCTAGAGAACTCAGCCTAAGACATGTTTAATGTTATATTTTATGTCACATCTATCAATATCCAATTAGAGCAAGTCACATGACCAGTTCCAGAATCAAAGGGGAAGATATAGTGTACTCTTAGATGTATGAAGAAATTGAGGTTCTCTATAGGGAGCTCCACTTGAGTTTTAATCTTCTATTTTGGATATTTCTTATATACCATCTTTGTGTTTTAGATATATTTACACATTTAACCATCACAATTCTAGTAGGTGGACATACTATTATTTCTAATTTACAAATAAAGAAACTGAGGCTTTGAAGATTTACCCTAAGACCACAGAGCTGGGGAACGACAGTCAAATTTCCTTAGGTCTGCATGACTGAATATCCTCTCCTCTTAAATTCTATGCTAAAATACTCTACATAATTATCTGGCACAAAGAAAAATTTCTTTTCCTGACTGTTGCTAGAGGTCCTGCTAGCAGCCTGGAACACATAATCATTCTCATCTGAGCAGAATGTAATTATTGATATAATTTTCAGCTGCTGCAATTTCATTCTACTAAAAAAATCACAGCATGAATCTGAAATACTAGGAAGACTTTGGGGCTAAAGAAAAAAAATAATGTCTAGAAAAATTCTGCCATATGTACCAGAATCAAGTGGCATCTGTGTGTGCTCATTATACCCCATCACTCTGTATCTGTTCAATTTGTTCTTCAGGTAACTCAAACGACTCATGGGGTTGGAACTATGATGTATCTAAGGCCCTCTGCTTGCTTCCAGCTTGTACTAAACAAAGAATTTTATTATTTTACTTTGTATCATGTATGGAGACAGTATTTCTTCTCTGAGACAACTGAATAAATATTTTCTCTAGGTATATGTTCTTTATTTGCAAAGTAACATACTTATTATAGGGTATTCAAGGATCTCTCTCTCATGCTTTGGAGACCAATGATGTCACCTTAGAAGTTGTCTGAGAAGGGAGAGAGTGGTCAGGAATGAACATTTGGATAATTTTGACAGTGAAATATACAACTGAGGGTCAGGGAGAGTGTTGAAAAAAGTGAATGAAGTTAGTACAATCTATAATCATATATATTATAAATTACAGAATCTGGAGCATCTTAGAATCTTACAGAGAGTTTGAGCCAAGCTTTTTTTTTTTTTTTTTTTACAATTGAAGAAATTAAAGGCAGTTTGAATTGCTGTTATGTCATGTCCACCATAACATAATAAATGTTATACACCATTATTAGTCCTAAACAGCTCAATACCAAGCAGTAAGCCCTGTATAAGGTACAAATAATAACAAGATAAATAAGACATGATGCTTCCCTCAAGAAGTTGGCAAATTAATCAGGGAACTACAGCTTAGGTAGGTAAAATTTTGTTGACAGTGAGATGAGAAGTTGGGTACATGCTCGAAGGGAGTCACTGTGGTATAATGGGGAGAAAAAAAAAAAAAAAAAAAAACACCACATGGCCCTGCCACTCCTTGATCCTAGGATCTTAAGCAATCTGTTTTGACTCCTTGGATCCTCGTATTTATACTTCTTAGAACATAGATAGTATATTTACCATACTCAATATACAGAATCATCCAGGATGGTGCAAGGCACTTAATTAATGAATGTTAGCTACTTTACCAAATCTTGTAAATGTGTATTTTTAACAACATGTGCCAGAAATTAGAAGTGTGAGGTCTGTGTTGATAGGGAAGGTTTACTGGAAAAATTGTTGCCTTAAAGATGAGATTAATATAGAAAGCTGGTAAGAAGGAGCCCATTCTAGGAAAGCAAACTCTGCAGCCAAAGATATTAAGCTGGGATGAATAAGCAACTACTAAACTCCTATTGTGTACTGAGAACTGTAGGCTACTTGTATCTCATTTAATTAAAAATGTTTACCAGCTCCTGCAGTTTGAAATTGATCAAACATGCAATGATGATGCATTGATAGTCAGTGGTGATTGGAATGTGAAGTTGGAAACAAAGAAGCATCAGTAAGATGAAATATGGCCTTGGTGGTTGAAGCGATGCTGGAGGTTGTATGACAGAATTTGTCAAGATCATCAATTTATTCACTGATAATACCTTTTTTTCAACATCATAAATGGTGATTACATACATGGACTTTGTGAGATGGAATACACAGGAATCAAATCAACTGCATTTATAGAAGGAGATGATAGAGTAACTCAATATTTTCAGTAAGAACAAGGCCAGGGGCTGACTGTGGAAAAGGCCATCAATGGCTCATATGCAAGTTCAAGTTGAAACTGAAAAAAAATAAAATAGATCCACGAGAATCAATATTCAACCTTGAGTATAGTCCATCAGAATTTGAGATCATATCTAAGACTAGATTTGATACATTGAACACCAATGACTGAAGACCAATGAGTTGTGGTATGACATCCAAAACTTCACACATGAGGAAAGCAAAAGATCAATAAAAAGACAGGGAAGAAAGAAAACATAAAAATGGATGTTAGAAGAGTCTCTGAAACTTGCTCTTCAGCATAAAGTAGTTAAAGTGTATGGAAGAAATGATGAAGTAAAAGAGTTGAAGAGAAAATTTCAAAAGGTGGCTCAAGAAGACAAAGTAAACTGTTTTAATAAAATGTGCAAATACCTGGAGTTAGAAAACCAAAAGCAAAGAACGTGCTCAACATTTCTCAAGCTGAAAGAGCTGAAGAAAAAACTAAAGCCTCAAGTTACAATATGGAAAGATTCTGTATTTTAAGATGTAATGCATACTGAAGGCTGTAGTCTTTGATTTCCATCAGTAAGTGCTCCAGGTCTTCTTGACAGTACTTAATAAATCCGAATACCAAACCCACTGCCATTGAGGAGTTGATTCCAACTCATAGTGACCCAAAGGGTTTCCAAAACTGTAATTCTTTATGCAAGTAGATTGTCTCATCTTCCTCCTGCAGAGCAGCTGGTGTGTTTGCACTGGGGCCTTCTGGTGAGCAGCCAAATGCTTTAACCACTGCATCACTAGAGTTCCTTTAACAAAAATAACATGGGCAAAATATTGAATGACTGAGGAAGCATTGAAAGAAGATGGAAGGAATACATACAGTCACTGTACCAAAAATAATTAGTCAACATTCAACCATTTCAGGAGATACCATATGATAAATAAATGATACTACTGAAGGAAAAAGTCCAAACATCACTGAAGGCATTGGTGAAAAACAAGACTTCAGGAATTGATAGCAGACCAGTTGAATTAGTTCAACAAACAGATTATGGTGGTTAGGATTGTATGTCAACTTGGCTGGCCCTGGTTGAGTGGCCAGGCAGCTGGATGTAGTTATTCCCCATGATGAGACTGGTAATCAACTCCATGGTGGAATCTACTGTGAGCATCTGAGTAGCTGTCTTGTATAAGAAGCACTGGGGAACACTCTCTAGCTTATGGCACTAGGTAACTAGAACACAGATGTAATGCTGGAAGGACCCATTCACCTTTACCAAGAAATTTGCAAGACAGGTACCTGGCCAACCAACTGGAAGAGACCCATATATGTGTCCATTCCAAAGAAATGTTATTGAACAGAATGCAGATATTATCAAACAATATCAATATCACATTAAACTAAAATTTTTCTGAAAATAATCAAAAAGAGTTATAGCAGTACATAGACTGGGAATTGCCAGAAACTTAAGCCAGTTTCAGAACAGGACATGGAATGAGGCACATCACTGCAGTTGTCAGATGGATCTTG
>NW_006921612.1:686560-693948 GCF_000298275.1 Orycteropus afer afer
AAGAGGGTCTGTGCAGTCTTTCTGCCTAGTCTGCCATCTTGCTGGAACTGTCGTGAATTCCCTTCTATTTCTGTATCTCTGTGATTTTAGGATACATATAAGTATTGGAAGAAGCTCTGGTGGTGCAGTGCCTAAGGCATTTGACTGCTAACTACAAGGTTGGCAAATCAAACTCACCAGCCACTCTGTGGAAGAAAGACTGGGCAATCTACTTTTGTAAAGATTTACTGTCTCCCCAGTGGTGGTCACTATAGTCAGAATCAATTCAATGGCAGTGGGTTTGGTTTTATAAGTATTGGTTACCTGATTACTTTTATCAGCAAACAAACTCCCACATTAATTCTCATCTCAGAGACCTCATATAGAAACATAGGACATGGCTCACTGTTGTGGATAGTCTTCAATTTTTGTGAGTCTAGTAGTTTAGATAATTTATTCACTCATTTGTCTTTTCCTACAGACTTGAAGATTTTAAAATGGGGAGTGGGGAAAGGCCACACAAAAGGGAAAATAATTAAATGAAATCAAGATAAAGTCCAAACTCTGAACAACAGAAGTCTTCTCACATTTGGGTTATGTCTTTGCTGTGAGCTTTGTAATGATCAGCTTTTCTAACAGACAGAAACTCAATGGGAGAGGTTTAATTTCATACATGCATGGTTGTGGAAGCTGGGAGTTTGGGTATGTGGAGGCAGGCCTCAGTAAGCCAGCCCTGGGACTAGTGGAAGGTGGAAATTTGGGTGCATTGGGGCAGAAGGCGGGTACTTTCACTCTGGGGGCAGGCCAATTAAGTAAGCAGGGCAAAGGAGACTAGAAAATGTGCAAAGCCATTTGGAACAGCTAAGAGAGACAAACTTGTCTGTCAGTTTATTGTACTGTGGTGGCTTGAGTGTTGCTGTGAGGCTAGAAGCTATATCACTGGTGTTTCAACTGCCAGCAGCCTTGCACATGGCAGACAAGTTTCAATGGGGCTTCCAGATTAAGACAAACTCAGAAGAAGGAAGAGGCCATCCACTTCTTAAAGAATTGGCCAGTGGAAACCTTTTGAATAGCAGTGAAACATTGTCTGATATATTACTGGAAAATTTTATGAATAGCCCTGAAACATTGTGTGATATAGTGCCAGAAGATGTGCTCCTCAAGGTGGAAGGCACTCAAACTATGACTGGAGAAGAGCTGCATGCTAAGAATAGAGCCAACCTTAATGATATGAATAGAGTAAAGCTTTCGGGACCCCCATTTGCTGATGTGACACATCTCAATATGAGAAGAAAAAGCTACAAACATCCATTAATAATCAGAACAGAAATGTACGAAGTATGAAACTAGGAAAATTGGAACTTATCAAAAATGAAATGGACCACATAAAGATCAATATCCTAGGCATTAGTAAGCTGAAATGGACTGGTTTTGGCCATTTTTAAGTCAGGTGATCATACGATCTACTGTTCCAGGAATGACCAATTGAAGAAGAGTGGCATGGCATTCATTATCACAAAGAAAGTATCAAGATCTATCCTGAAGTACAATGCTGTCAGTGAGAGGATAATATCCACACACCTATGAAGAAGACCAGTTAATACTACTATTATTCAAATTTATGCACCAATCACCAAAGCCAAAGATGAGGAAATTGAAGATTTTTACCAACTTCTGCAGTCTGAAATTGACCAAACATACAATCAAGGTGTGTTAATTATCACTGGTGACTGGAATGCAAAAGCTGGAAACAAAGAAGAATCACCAGTAGTTGGAAATAGAAATGACACTGCAGATCAAATGATAAAATTTTGCAAGACTAATAACTTATTCATTGCAAATACTTTTTTTCAACAGCACAAATAGTGGCTAGACATGTGGACTTCACCAGATGGAGTACACAGGAATCAGCTTGACTACATCTGTGGCAAGAGGTAATGAAGGAGCTCAATATCCTCAACCAAAACAAGGCCAGGAGCTGATTGTGGAAGAAATCATCAACTGCTCATGTGCAAGTTCAAGTTGAAGCTGAAGACAATTAAAAGAAGTCCACAAGAGCCAAAATATGACCTTGATTATATCCCTCCTGAATTTAGAAACCATCTAAAGAATGGATTTAATGCACTGAACACCAATGACCAAAAACCAGAGGAATTATGGGATAACATCAAGAACATCATCCATGAAAAGAGCATAAGGTCATTCAAAAGACAAGAAAGGAAAAAAGAAAAAAACACAATGGTTGTCAGAAGAGACTCTGAAACTTTCCCTTGAACAGAGAGTAGCTAAAACAAATGGAAGAATCAACAGGATAAAAGAGCTGAACAGAAGAGGTCAAAGAGCAGCTCGAGAAGACAAAGTAAATTGCTATAATGAAATGTGCAAAGACCTGGAGTTAGAACACCACAAAGGAAGAACACACTCAGCATTTCTCAAGCTGAAAGAACTGAGGAAAAAACTTGAGCCTCGAGTTGCAATACTGACAGATTCCATGGGCAATATGTTGAATGATGCAGGAAGCATCAAAAGAAGGTGGAAGGAATACAGAGTCACTATACCAAAAAGAATTGGTAGATTATCATCCATTTCAGGAGGTGGCATATGATCAAGAACCAATGATATTGAAGGAAGAAGTCAAAGCTTTACTAAAGGAAGTGGGGAAAAATAAGGCTCCAGGAATTGACATAATACCTATTGAGATGGTTCAATAAACAGATGCCCCTCTGGAGGCACTCACTCAGTTATGCCAAGAGATTTGGAAGACAGCTACCTGGCCAACTGACTGGAAGAGATCCACATTTGTATCCATTGCAAAGAAAGGTGACGTCACAAAATATGGAAATTTTCTAACAATATCATCGATATCACATCCAAGTAAAATCTTACTGAAAATGATTAAAAAACTGTTACCACAGTGTATTGACAGAGAACTTCCAGAAATGTAAGCTGGATTCAGAAGGGGATGTGAAGTGAAGAATGTCATAGCTGAAGCCAGATGCATCTTGGCTGAAAGCAAAACTTACCAGACTATGCAAAGGCATTTGATTGGGTGGATCATAACAAATTGTGGATAACATTGAGAAGAATGGGAATTCTAGAACACTTAATTGTACCCATGAGGAACCTGTACATAGAACAAGAGGCTGTTGTACAAATAGAACAAGGTGATAGTGCATGCTTTAAAATCAGGAAGGGCTTGTGTCAGGTTGTGTCCTTTCACCATACTTGTTCAATCTAGATGCTGAGCAAATAATCTGAGAAGCTGGACTATATGAAGAAGAATGTGGCATCAGGACTAGAGGAAGGCTCATTAACAATCTGAGATATGTCAGATGACAAAATTTTGCTTGCTGAAAGTGAGAATGACTTGCAGCACTTAGTGGTGAAGATTAAAGACTACAGTGTGCAGTATGGATTACACTTAAATATAAAGAAAACAAAAATACACACAACTGGACCTATAAACAGCATCATGATAGATAGAGAAAAGATTGAAGTTGTCAAAGACTTAACATTACTTGGTTCTACAATCAACACTAATGGAAGCAACAGTCAAGATATCAGACATTGTATAGCATTGGGCAAATCTGGTGCAAAGTCCTCTTTCAAGTGCTGAGGAACAAAGATGTCTCCTTGAAGACTAAGGTATGCCTGACACATGCCATGGTATTTTCAGTCCTCTCTTATGCATGTGACAGCTGGACAATGAAAAAGGAAGATCAAAGAAGAGTCGATGCTTTTGAGTTGTGGTGTTGGTTAAGAATGCTGAAAGTACCATGGGCTGCTAAAAGAACCAACAAATCTGTCCTGGAAGAGGTACAGTCAGAATGCTCCTTGGAAGTGAGAATGGCCAGACTTCATCTCACCTACGTTATATATATTATAAGAAGAGACCATTCCCTGGAGAAAGATATCATTCTTTGTAGAGTGGAGGGACAACAAATAAGGGGAAGACCCTCAACAAGATGTATAGACACAGTGGCTGCAACGATGGGCTCAGATATAGCAAAGATCATGGAACTGGCACAGGACCGGTCAGTGTTTCATTCTGCTGTACATGGGGTCTCTATGAGTTGGTTTTCTTGTAACCTAGTGCTGCTCTGACAGGAATATACTACAAATGGGATGGCTTGAACAAACAACAGTTTGGGAGGCTAGAAGTCCAAGTTCAAAGTGCCAGTGTTTGAGAGAGGTCTTTTGCAACAGACTTGCCCATTGCAATACATCTTTTGGAAGCAGCAGTCAAGACATCAAAAGAAGTGTTGCATTGGGTAAATCTGCTGCAAAAGGTCTCTTTCAAGTGCTGAAGAGCAGAGATATCTCCTTGAAGACTAAGATGCACCTAACCCAAGCCACGGTATTTTTCAATTGCCTCATATGCATGTGAAGTTTGACAATGAAAAAGTAAGACTGCTTTTGAGTTGTGGTGTTGGTGAAGAATGCTCAAAGTACCATGGACTGCTAAAAGAACTTACAAGTCTATCCTGGAGAAGTGCATCTGGAAAGCTCCTTGGAAGGGAGGGTGGCCAGGCTTCGTCTCACCTACTTTGGTCATGTTGTCAGAAAGGACTATTTTCTGGAGAAAGATGTCATGCTTGGTAAAGTGGAGGGTCAACGAAAGAAGGAAAGGCCCTCAATAAGATGGATTGATATAATGGGTACAATGATGGGCTCAGGTATAGCAGGGATCATGGAGCTGGCACAGGACCAGGCGGTGTTTCATTCTGTTGTACATATGGTCATTTTGAGTTGGAGATGACTCGATGGCACATAAGAACAATGAGAACAACATGGTTGCAATTTACCACGAAAGAATGATGGAAGCTAAGCAGTGAATATGGACTTGATATCACTTTGCGGGTAAAAAAATCACCCTGACTTGGAGTAAGAGACATCCTCCTGCCAGGTGGAGGCCTATTTGGGCTGGGGAAAACTAGACAAGACACAGGCCTCAGCAGAACTTGGGCAGCCCCTTACCTGTGGTATTAGCATTTGGAGCCATTAGACAGAGACTGACAGATATGCCTTTAGGTATGTGGGAGGCAGAGGTTGGAGGCAGCATTGTTGAGGGTAGGAGATGGGAGTACTGGCTACTGAAATTGGAAGCACAGACTGTTAACTTAAAATCACTCTGTTGATCACAGAAGTTGACTGAGAATTAAAGCCAAGCTTAGAAGCCAAATGGGGTTGTGGAACCTGGAAAGAAAGCAGAATGCAAGCAGGTAAACTGGAGATGGCCTCGGGAACAATTCCAGAGTCAGAATGCGAATGACTGGTGTCTTTTTATGTTGGCCCCACATGGGTTGGGAACCATGCAGTATCTATTTAAGGAGCTAGAGTGGTGAACACTCATCATGTCTGGCAGCGTGTCATGCTTGATTGGTCCATCACCTTCTCTTGGGCCCCCAGCAAGGAGGGGTCCTTTCCAGAAGCTGCCTCAAAGCCAGCTCTCAGTCTGTGAGGCCCTTAATCCTCTGCCCCTCACCACTTCCAAATGGTTTCACCAGAAGCCTTGGCAATAGTTTTAGCATACGAACTGAAGACTGAAGACTCATTGAGAGCTGTGGACTTGAATGAATAGGAAGGAAATAACTTTTTGCTTTTAGGATTTGGCTTTTTTTTGGGGTGGGTGGGAGGGAGCAATGCTCATAGATGGGCACACCACTATCTGTCTTTATGCTTGACCGTAGGCACATCTGTTTATTGGGCTTACCTTTCCTTATGAACAAGGAGTGGTGGTGCTGCTGTGATTAAATCATTGGGCTAGTGACCAAAAGTCTATGGTTTGAACCCACCAGCTGGTGTGCAAGAGAAAGATGAGTCAGTCCAAGATTTACAGCCTTGGAAACCCTACTCTGTCCTGTTGTGTTGTTATGTGCTGTCAAGTCGGACTTGACTCATAGCGACCCCTCCTTGGGTTTCCGAGGCAGTATCACTATGGAAGTAGATTGCTCCATCTTCCTTCCAAGGAGTGGCTGGTGGGTTTGAACTGCCAGCCTTCTGGTTAGCAGTCAAATGCCTTAGGCATTACGCTACCAGAGCTCCTACTCTGTCCTACAGGGTTGCAATAAGTTGGAATCAAGTCAGTGGCAGTGGGGTTTGAAGTTTTTTTTTTTTTTTTGATTCCTTGTCAGCACCAACTTTCAAATTTCTTGCTTCAAGTGTGGCGTGATCAGTGTTCATGGTGTAAATCAGATTGCAGTCCTGATGAAGGTCATCGTCTTCTGCACCAAAATGTGTGAGCTTACTTTTCTTTGTTCAGATGCAGAATCAATGTACTTTCCTAACAGCTGTATTTCCATTTCAGATCCTTGGAGAGTACCAACTCCTTTAAAATTGAGTCAGAGTTGGCAGGAGTCTTCAGTGGAATAGTTCCTATATACACATGATTTTTCTTTCTCTCTCACTCATATCATCATTCAGAACACTCTGTAAGCTATAAAGCCCTAGTAAATATCAATTAATATGATTTATTCATTTATTCAACAAATATTTTTGAGCACCTAATATGTGCCAAGTGCTAGACTAAGTACTGGCCATACAGATATGAGTAGCACATAGTCACTGTTCTCAAAACTGCATTGGCTTGGGGGAGATAACCATGTAAATATACAATGACAAATAAAGTGATAGCAAAAGTTAAACTGTATGAGTGTCCTAGTGCTGCTATAACAAAGTACCACAAACTGGGTGGCTTACAACAACAGACTTTGTTCTCACACAGTTCAGGAGTCTAGAAGTCTGAATTTTGGGTGTTGGCTGGGTCATGCTCTCTCTGAAGGCTCTAGGGTAAATTGCTTCCTTGTCTCTCCCTAGCTTTAGTAGTTCTTGGCTGTTTTGGTTCTCTAGTGCTGCTATGACAGAAATACCACAAGCAGATGTCTTTTACAAACAGGAATTTATTCTGTTACATTTTAGAAGTCTAGAAGTACAAATTCAGAGTGCCAGCTCTAGGGGCTGGATGAAGGCTCCTTGACCTTGGACTTCAGCTCTGCCTCTTATTCCAGGCCCAGTGGATCTAGAGGCTTCTCCTAACTTAATCAGCTCCTGGCTGCTGAGGCTGATGAACCCAAGGTCAACAGGTAAAATGGCGCAATGTGGAAGATTGGCAAGTAACATGGAAGGCCCCTGGTGCAAGTCTAGGAACTGGAGATGAAGACTCCAGGATCTGGATGTGCCAAAAAGTACAGATCTTTCTCAAAACTTCTCTTTATATACTGGATGAAGGCCATAACCTGAAGGCAGCTACTTACCTTCTTACTGCAGATTCCACCATGGAGGTGATAATAATCTCATCATGGGGAATGTTGTTGTTGTTATGTGCCATGGAGTCAGATCCGACTCATAGTGACCCCTCCTTGGGTTTCCAAGGTGGTATCACTACGGAAGTAGATTGCCCAACCTTCCTT
>NW_006921612.1:694448-706313 GCF_000298275.1 Orycteropus afer afer
GGCAATCCTACTTCCGTAGTGATACTGCCTCGGAAACCCAAGGAGGGGTCGCTATGAGTCAGGGCTGACTCAAGGGCACATAACAACAACAACAACAACTCCAGTATGATGTTATATTAACTAATAACACCTTCAAAGATTCTATTTCTAAGCAAGGTCATATTCTTCTTTGTGTGTGTGTGTGTGTGTGTGTGAGACTTTTTATTCTGATTTGGGTGAAATTTTACAGAGCAAATTCGTTTTCCATTGAACTGTTCAACCACATTTAGTTTCATGACATTGATTTCAATCCTCACAATGTAAAAGCTCTTTTCACACTTCCTCCCTGTGGTTATCTTTCCGGGTGTCCTTCTTTCCTATGCATTCTTGCCTTCTGAGCTTTATCCCTGCACCAATGCTGCCCTTTTGATCTCTTTTTGGTTACAGTGGGAGAAAAATGTGGACCAAAACTCAACACATCTTTTTAGGGACACAACTCAACACAAAATAAGAGTGCTGATGAAAGCATTGGTGTCTGGGTGGGGGTGGAATGTTTTAAGGGGACTTTTTGAAGTAGGTGTTGAAGAGATACTCAATTGTTTTTATCAGGGAGTGTTTTAACTTTCATTTTGTTTCATTTCACTTCATTTCTCTTGAAAGGGCCCTCTGGCCACCAGAGAGGGTTCTCAGCTCTGAATGGTATGAGAAAGAGCTGTGGAGATTAAAAGAATGTATGTGGCTGGACATCACTCCAGATGTAGTGAATTAGGGCATCATGATGTAGGGCTAAGGTTACTCTCATAGGAGCCAGGATAGAAGCCTGCTGGAGCAGGGCCAAAGATGATGAGAATGAGAGAATCATTAGGCAGCCTTTGTAATGATGTCAGAAAAAGTCTTTATGGTCTCAATGAGAGAAGTTCATATAACTGTACAGACACATATATGGTCTGGTATACTGCAGGGATGCCTGGGCTATTGCTATTAAAATTGTGTGTTTATTTGATAACTTGAATTCAATTCACTAATCTCCAACTGATTTATGAAGCACCCATTGGGTGGGATTCGGTGGTTACTGGGAAATGCGCTCTAAGCAGTGTGTGTGGTCCTGTGCAGAAGGCTTTATCTTGGCTGCATATTAGAATTATCTAGAGAGCTTTTAGGAGCTCTGGTGGTGTAGTGCCTAAGGCATTTGACTGCTAATCAGAAGGCTGGCGATTCAAAACCACCAGCCACTCCTTGGAAGAAAGGTTGGGCAATCAACTTCTGTAGTGATACCACTTTGGAAACCCAAGGAAAGTTTGCTGTGAGTCAGATCTGACTTAATGATACAGTGTGTTGTATTGTTGTAGAGAGCTTTTAAAATATATCCATGGCTGGGCCCTACTCTACCAGATGCTGTCCAGTTGTCTCAAAGTCATAGCAACTCATGTGCTTCAGAGTAGAACTGTGTTCCATAGGGTCTTCAATGGCTGATTTTTCAGAAGGTGATTGGCAGGCCTTTTATCTGAGGTGCCGTTGGGTGGACTTGAACCTCCAACCTTTTGGTTATCAGCTGAAACTTTAACATTTTGCTCCACCCTGTGACTACTGGGTCCAACCCAAGACCAATTTAAATTAGAATCTCTCACAAGAGTAATACGTAATTCCCAAATGAAGTGCAAGATAGGAGAAGAGGATGTGTCAAAAGTTATTAGGGAAAATGAAATGCATTTTGTGAATATGCAGAGGAAGTAGGCTGCTGGAGAAGGTGGCTTGTGAGGGGAAATGATAGAAACTGTGGTGACCAACAAAAAGTCTGTGGCTGGCACAAATGTTGTGCGTTCTACCACTAACCTAAAGGTCGGCAGTTTGAATGCACCCACAGCATCAAGTGAGAAAGGTTTGGTAATATGCATCCATAAAGACTTAAGAAAAACCTATGGAGCAGTTCTACTTTACATGGGGTTGTCATGAGTTGGAACTGGCTTGATGGTGACAGGTTTTTTGTTTTGCTTTTATGGTGGTAACCATACATTAACCCTTGACTGAATCAAGTGCTCTTGCTAAAAGACTCTCTGCCTGGAGCCTGAGCAATTCAGTTCTGACTCTCCTTCCCCTTACTGCTGAACCATCACTGGGCATGTTAACATCTCTATTCCTCAGTTTCATCAAAAGTGAACTTATAATGAAACTTATTCGTTATTATTATTACTATTACTAGTAGTAGTACTATTATTTCTACTCATTTTTGAGAATCATGTGCCAGAATTCACATAACATTATCTTTTTAATCCTCTCCCCAAATACTTGGCAATAGATAGTATTGACTTTATTTTAGAAATGAAGAAACCAAGCTACAGAGAGCTCATCTGGTGTCACTACCAGGAAGCAAATGGTGGAGCACTTTCTACCCAGGTTTAGCTGTATGTTACCCAGTATGTTCCCACGAAGGATGGGACAAGTCTGAGTGAGCTCTTAAGGCCCTTTCAGGTTTCAGAGATCAGGGTTTTTCTGTAGAGGAAAGACTGAAAGGCTTATTTGGTTTTGCCATTCTGGAGAATATGCAACTCTGCAGGACTCACGGGAAAGGTATGCATGTATTGAATTAGTAACAAGATCCTGAAGTACCAGATGTCTTTCTTTATTCATAGCTTTTCAGAGCTGGAGGTACAGTACAGTGCAGCAGGAGGAGGAGGAGGAGGTAAGAAGAGGACAGGAGATTGAGTAATTCTTACAGGAAGAAAGCCAAAAAGAAAAGAAAAAATGCACACTGCGTCTGCAAACAGGCGACTTTACATAAATGAGATGAATGTTCAAATGTGTCCTGAAATGGTCATGAAGCACAGGACTAGAGGGACTGTTGCCTTTTGCAGTTTTGCTGAAGGCACGCACCAGACTTCATAAATTATCAGCCACTGTGCTCAATCTTAAAGCCAGCTCGGTCCAACTTTGTTCAAAAGCCATATACTGAATAGCTATTTAGGCTACACACTCACATATGTGAGATAGGATGGTACTCTATAGGAGTTCAGAGTCTATGGCCATAACAGACAGACCCACAAAGAGATCACCTTGTTACCATGCACAGAAGAAAGCAGAGGGAGCCAAGGGATCACTGAAAGGAGGCATGGGGGGGGGGAGGAGTCAAGGAGGCCTTCTCTTCTCAGAGAGATGGTGGCTGAGCTAATTTTCAACAATGAGTACAGGATAGAAAGGTAAATATGAAGAAGAGAGCTGAAGGCGAGTTTGGTGCTCCCAGAAAAAGCAACACCATGAGCAAAGGCACAAATGAGTGGGACAGTGTGAGTGGTGACCAGCCGGGGAGGGCATTTTACTTTGTGCTAAATGTGTTTATTTATTTATTTTTTTAAAAAAATGTGTTTTTGGTGGTGACATGAATAATGCAGAGTGTTCCTTCCGGGGGTAAAGCAGCATGCTTTCCCAGCCTCTTCTGCTAGAATATCTTGTGGACTGGAAAACGACATGACCCCTCCAACATTACAATTTTGTTTGTACAATAGATTTAGACTTGCCAAATATATATTTTGCTGAATATGAATCAGAAAAGCCATAGCACTTTAAGCAAAGGATTAATTTTTAAGAACATATCTATTAAAGCTTAGCACTTAGAAAATAGCTACAAATTTGTTCTGAACAGAGCAGTGAAGGAAACTGGGCATATTCATTAGGCTCTTGTGCTGTAACATCTTGCAAAGTGTTAGCTGACCCAGGTAATAAAAAAGAAGTTCACGTAAGCCCTGCTAAGTATTAAAATTCTTCCATTACCTTCTCTTGAGATCACCCCTAAAGATTAGCCAAACATTAGGGAACATATCCTGCTGCTGCAAAGTTTTATGTACTCTGTTTGCCTGCTGGTGAAATGATGCTTAGTTTGTAAAAGTAGCAAAGGGCAAACATTTGGGAAAAAAGATCTGTTGCTAGTATAAATAAACTTCCCTTCACTGTACTATGCTAATAGAGATATCAGATAAAATAACCATAGCATAGAGATGCATTTTTCCTTAAAATAAAAGTCTGTTTTCTTTGTGATGTTAATTCTAATGCAGTTTTTAGAAGAAAATTATGTATTGATGAATGTTTTAGAAAATTTGTGGTTAATAATATATCTTAATTCCTTACAAAACTTCTAAAGAAACTGTTCTTTCAAAAATATCTTTTTGACTGTATAACATACTAACTTCTATTCAAACACGATTGTTACTGTTAAATTGTATATCTGAAATGGAACCTGCCTTTAAGGCAGATATTTTTAAAATTTAATACTGCATTTATTGTTTTTTGGGTGGCATATTTTCAGTGAATGGTTTTGTATTGTTTGAAGATATGCTATATGTCATTCAAGAAAAACAAGAGCCACTTGAAATATTTAAAACAGAAGGAATTTAATCCAGCGGAGTAGTTACACTGGTGAAGGAAGAACAGAGAAATAGTATAGAACAAGGCATCCCAAAGGTTAGCTCCCTAAATTGGACAGCAGAAGGAGAAGGCTGTACTACCCAAACCCAGGGCTGCATAAAAGCCCAGCATTCCTTGCTGGGGTGGAAACTGGAGTCACAGAGACATTGTGGCCACTGGTGAGGCAGGAGAGGGAGAGGGTGAATCAACTCAGCTTCTCACTTCCCTTGCTTTCCTATCACTTATCCAAGACACTCTCTGGCTGACTGGAGCCAAAAGCAAGATACTCTTTGGTCAACTGGAGCCAAAAGCAAGATACTCTTTGGCCAATGATGCAAAAAAAGCCAGCTAAGGGGGGAGCCTGAGAACTACAGTCTGTAATTTTATACAGACTACAACAGATAAAAGGCCAGAAATAGATCTATGGGCAAACAGGCCTAGGATGTGCAAAGCTTGTAAGCTTTTTATTGACTTATTTGGCGAGAAAGAAGGGGTAAGGCCATATGACTCTTTGCTGAAGACTAGTGAAGGGAGAGAAAGAGATGGAGTGAAAAAGTGGTCCAGGTAGTGAAAGAACCTAAGGTGTAACACTGATCTACTTCTTCCTCATCTCTCTCTTCACATAGGTTCACTATGAGTCAGAAACGAGCCCATGGCACCCAACAACAACCACAACAACAACCACAGTGAAATTTGGGTTTTTTCCTTCTGATTCTTCTGTGCCCTGCTTTACATTACTCTCAGTGCCCTTTGAAGTGATTTGCTGGGGGCAGATGGAGAAAGTCCTGAGGGAGGAGTGCAGGCTTTAAGCACAGAAGGACAAGCCTGCTCTTCTTGTCATTTTTCTTTTTGTATATGTGGCCTGTCCCATCTCATTAGGTGCTAGACTAGAGCTTTTTGGGAGCAGGGGTTATCCCATGTCTCACAAGGTGCTGCATATATTATGTACTAAAACAGTGCCTAAGCCCCGGTCCATTATGATAAGCATGTCTACCTTGTCTTTGTCAATTAAGTGCTGTCATTTGACCCCTACTCTAGCATAGTGACTAAGGTGCTTGACTGTTAACCAGAAGGCGGGTGGTTCAAACCCACCAACCACTCCTTGAAAGGAAGGTTGGGTAATTTCCTTCCATAGTGATACCACCTCAGAAACCCAAGGAGGGGTTGCTATGAGTTGGGTTCAACTCCACTACATGTAACAAGAACAACAACAATGTTCAAAGTCAGAATTTGAACCCTGACTCTGCCACTAACTAAATGTATGACATAGAGGAAGGTCTTAATTTCTCTGAATTCAGCTTTCTTATCTGAAAAATGAGTGAGAGGGACAGTTTCCAATATCTACTTTATATAATTTTTGTAAGAATAATGTGTATAAACTATCAAATATATGCTTAGAACATTATATGCTTCAATTATTATTTTCAGTGTCACATTTGTGCATAGACCACTGCAATAGCTCCCTAATGGTTTCCAGCTACTGTGGAGTTGACTCTGACTCATGGTGAACCATGTGTGTCAGGGTAGAACTGTGCTTCATAGAGTTTTCAGTGGTTGATGTTTTGGAAATAGTTCTCCAGGTCTTTCTTCTGAGATGCCTCTGGGTAGATGCTAACCTCTAACCATTTCATTAGCAGCCAAGCTAACCATTTGCACCAGCCAGATACTCTTCCTAATGGTTAGTTACTCTGCTTCTATTCTTACTTTCCAGTGTCTAATCTCAGCATAAGAGCCAAAGTAATAGTTTTAATACATAAATTAAATCCCCATGTCACCCTCATTCATAGTCCTGCAATGGTGCCCAGTTCACTCAGAATGAAACTCAAAGTCCTTACAATAGCCTTATGATTAGGGCTCTGTCTTCTCTTAGTCTGCCTCTCACTACCTGTGCTCCAGCCATACCAGCCTCTGTGATATTCCCTGGTCAGTCTTACTCCTGTCTTAGTGCTTTTTCATTGGCTTGTCCTGATGTCCATATGACTAACTCCTCATCTCCTTGAAGCCTTGCTCAGATGACACCTTCTTATTGAGAATTCCTCTGACTCTTCCATTTAAAATTGCAACTTACACCTCTACCCCAGCACCTTGCTCAGCACCTTGACATTTCTGATCCTTTTTCATCTGTTATACTTTTCCCTTTGACATAGCACTTAGCATCTTCTTACAAACTGGGCAATTGTCACATGATTAGATATGATTCCCCACACATAAATTTCAGCTGGTGAGAGTGCTGGACTTGCAGATAAGAGACTGGGGTTCCGACTCTACTGTTGTCACAAAGACAGCAAGGTCCTCATCATTCACCATGAAGGGGTTGGACTAGATGAGCTATAACTTGCCTTCAGAATTTAAAACTCTCATTATTTTAGCCCATGCACAAATCTCCAGGAGCCATCTGCTCTGGAAGAGAAGCACACCTATATTTCCCTTCACACATCTGTCCCCATTGTCAGCATGCAGACAGCAGATTAATGATGGGAGAAACTAAACTCACATACGAGGGAAAGCAAAGTGAAGAGACTTCCAAACAATATTTCCAAAGGGGCAAGTGTCCAGGGCCCCTCTACAATACCTAGCAGTCTGCTTCACTGACAGCAGAGGGAGACAAGGATAGTGACATCACCAGGGTCCAAGCCAGACTTCTACCCCTCATAGAATAATGTCTGAGCTCCTCGGTCATATATGATAGTCCATTCATTTATTTATATGCTCATTAAATGATTTATTCATACTTTTCTTCAGCCTCTTTTCCTTGAGGTACTAGACACTTATAATCTATCTCCGAGTTTTTTTACTTTTCTTCCCAAATACCTCATCTTTTTCCCTCTCTCAAATTTTGATCTCAGCCCTCCATGATTTTGTCTATCAAAATCTTGAATATCCCTTAAAATGGCAGTGGCAGACACCAATAGTCTCACTAATACTTGTGGGTTCCCTGTGTTTCCCAGCTAGTCTTGCATTTAGATAGTTGTGTGGCTTATTGTGGTTGAAAGACAGTGGGTGAGAATTATATGTATCACTTCCATGGTGAGGTGCTCTCCTGATGTACTATGCTCCTAGTTGGCTAGCTGATGATACTAGATCAACTCAGGTCATGAGATAAACGAGTCAGAAGATAGAAACACACAGGTCCCTAAGTGGCTACCTAAAGGACAGTCATCTTGAGGAAAGCTGCTGAAAGGAGCTGCACAACTATGTGATAGTGAGAAATAAACTTGTGTTAAGCCACTGTGTATTTTGTGGTTGCTAGTAAATAAGTTTGCACACAGGCTTATCCAACCACTCAGCTGTGTACTCTGCATCTTTTCATTATTATCATTCTCAGAACACTCTGTTCTGTATCAGGTTTTATATCATAGGTCTTTCCCATTAAAAAGTGAGTTCAGTGCTTATTCCAGCACAAAATTCTTTATGTATTTTATTGAATAAATACATCTGTGCACATCCAACTAGGATTATAAAGTGGTAGCTATTAACAAACCACTGGGGCTTTTATAAAGGAGCTCTGGTTGTGCAGTGCCTAAAGCATTTGACTGCTAACCAGAAGGCTGGCATTTCAAAGCCACTAGCCATTCTGCAGAAGGAATGTGGGTCATCTACTTCCATAAGATTTACCACCTCAACATTATGCTGAGTGAAATAAGTCAATCACAGAAGGACAAATATAGTATTAGTTTGTTGTTGGGGAGGGTGAAGGAAAGGTTTTTATATGGAGGGAAACTTTCTTTGTTAGTTGCCAGGGGTGGCAGGGAAGGGGAGGGAACACTGCAAAAAAAAAAAAAAAAAATGCATTGACCCATGTCACTTTGGTTTTGTGTATTTCACTGTACATAAATTATATTTCAATAAAATGACTTAAAAAAAAAACTCAGCATAAAAAAAAAAAAAGTTTACCACCTCAGAAACCCAATGGTGGCTGCTATGAGTTGAAATTTACTCGATGGCAGTGGGCTTAGTTTGTTTTTGGGGTGGTCTTTATAAGGTGTCTCCTAAAAAAGCATCCACCACTGACTGTCTTTACTCATTCTATACTACCTTTATCATAGTGCTATCACACTCTACTGAATCTCATTTGTTTAATTGTCTATCTTTTTACTGAACTGTGATTTTAACAGTCCAGGAATAATGTTTTCATTCATTCAGCAAAGACATTGAGCATCTACTATGTGCAGGTAGTGTGCTAAACACAGAGGTTATAACAATGGAAAAATTAGCCCTAGAAATCACACAGACCCTTAGAAGTGAGAATAGCAAGACTTTGAATCTCTTACTTTGTATACTTCATCAGGAAAGACCACCTGCTAGAAAAGTAAGTCATATTTTATAAAGTAGAAGGCTAATGGAAACAAAGGAAACCCTTCATGGAATGGAATGACATGATACCCTCAACAAACTCAATCATAACAATAATTTGAAGAGGGCACTGAACCAGGCAGCATTTTGTTCTGTTAAATATAAGGCCACTATGAATTAGATCCTACTTGATGACAACTAACAACAACAGCAGTAGAACTTGGCTACAGGGAATGTATAGTCCAGTATGGGAGAAAGGCACTACTCAACTAAAATTTGAAGTATAGAAAATTCTGGGGAGGAAATGTGCAGGGGTAAATGTAAGTAAGCATAGAGTGTGTATGCAGAACATGAGAGAGGACCCGTGGGTCTGGATCCAATTTGGAGATTCTGGAAGGATTCCCTGAAAAATAAAGTCTGAGCTAAGCTCCAAAAGATGGGAGTATTGACTGAGGGCATTGGCGGGAAGTTAGAGGCTTTTTAGGATGAAAGGATATGTTTGAGGCACCCAGCACAATGGGACCACTGAGTTGCTGAAGGAGGACCAGTAAGGTTATCTTTACATCCAATGAATTATCATTTCACTGCTAACCAGAAGATTGGTGGCTCAAACCCACCAGCCACTCTGCAGAAGGAAGACTGGGCAAGCTACTTCCATAAAGATTTAACACCTCAGAAACCCAAAATGGGGTCACTATCAGTCGGAGTTGAATTGATGGCAGTAAGTTTAGTTTGGTTTTTGGTTTATGATAGGGATAAGGAGCTCTTGTGGAGCAGTGGTTAAGGCATTTGGCTGCTAACCAAAACATCAATCATTTGAAACCACCAGCCACTCTGCAGAAGAAAGATGGGGCAGTCTACTTCTGTAAAGATTTACAGCCTTGGAAACTCACTGGGAGTTGTTTTGAGTTGGAATTGATTTGATGGTAGTGAGTTTGGTTTTTGCAATAGAGATTAATATATATTTGCTAAATCAATGAGACAATGAATGTGTCCACAATTTAATTAATAATAGGAAACAGAGGAATGAATTAGAAGCAAGAAAATGCATCAAAAAATTGAGATGAAAAGTGCCCTTTCAGGAAAGAAAAATGTTTTTATAAAAAAGATATATGGTGAGCATCCCTATTTAGTATCTCTCTTAACCGCAAACCTTTTGTAGTTAGAGAGAGGAACATGAAAGGCTTTCCCAATCCATCTTTTATAAGGTGAGGCTTCATAAGTGTTTTATTCTGCATTCATCTCCAGTTAGGAAAACCTCCTAGAGCTTGAGTCTTTCTCCATAGGCATTGGGAAGTTGTAGCTGGTTCATCAAGCAGAGGAGGGGAGAGTTTGCTTTTCACAAATGCACAGAATTAAAAAAAAAAAAAAAATGATTGGTACATCTTTATGGCCTATCTGGAGTGTTTGAGAGAAGAAATCTATTTCTAGTCTCCTGTACTGCCACAATCGACTAACTCTGTGAGCTAATCAGTGGATAGTGAATGAGTAATTTATATTTTATAATATAAACTGTCAGAGTTTCCTCTACACAATGACAATTGACTATGCACAACTACCTTTGTGGAACCTAAACACTCCATTGCTTGGGGCTGAATATAGTGTGCAATAAATAATTTAGCAACAAAGCTCTCTTCATTCTATTTACAGTAAGGTAGAATTCACTGTGTGTTGCACCTCCATGGCCAAGGTGAAACACCACTAAGTGGATTAACAAAATCCAAATACATCTCTAGTGTAACCTGATTCACACTGAAGGGACTCCAACAATTCGAAGGATACTTTTAGTACTTGAACCTTCTTCTGCCATCAGTATTAACATACCTTCTTTTTTCCCTCCTGTTTTTTTTTTTTTTTTCAATATAAATTAACTCAAAGCCTGATATGTTTATCTACACATTCATATTTTCAAATATATTTCACATCCCCCTAAATGATTTTGAATATGTGCTGTCAAAGTGAGCATCCCCTAAAATACTTTGGATGGAAACTTTGGCAACTCATTCCCTGGATGTGACATTAAAGTGCACTGAAAAAGACCTGCATCAAGTAGCAGAGGTCTCCTTCAAACCCATGCCTTTGCACTCCAACTGCCATGTTCTTTTGTAGTTACCATGAAGAGATCTTGTAGCCTTTGATCTGGTTGTGACCTGAGAAGACCACCTCTACCTTCTAGCAACAGGCTTTGCCACTCTTTAACCTCAGCCTTTGTTTGTAGGCTGCTTTGGGATATGAGCAACAGTTAGTAACAACTGCCATGGCAAAGATAAGCAAGGCCTTCTGAATACATGACAAACAGTAGCAGAATTTATTTCCTGGAGTATAATGGAAACAAGTAATGACAAAAACTCAATGAGTAGCTATTAACATGAACTCACATGTTTATAGCACAGTCCTCTATAACTGCTTTTCATGTTCACAAAAGCCACAAGAATGTTTAAAATCCTCCCATTTCACAGTTGAGGTTACTGATGTTTAGAAGATTAAGTTATGCTTCTGAGTTATTTGGCTGGACTTGAATCCAAGTCCTTTTTTCCCAACTATCATATTTTCTCCAACCTAGCATTTCTCAAATTCTGATCTGATTACTAGATTTAACACATTGCAGCTCTGTGATATTGAGGAAATCCCTTAATATCCTGGTACTTCAGCTTTCTCTTCTGTAAAATGGAGGCGATAATAGTGCTGACTCATAGGATATATGTCATAATTAAATCCATTAATATATGTAATATCTCAGAACAGTGCCTGGCACATCATAAAAGCTTCATGTTTTAGTCATATTATTGTTATTACTACTTACCACCAAAAAAAACAAGGATTGGTTATTTTGCTTTTATATTAATAGAATTTTACTCTTTAATCAACTTATTATAAAACTAATAATGAATAGATAAGATGACTAGAAAAGGTACTGCTTTTCTTTTATAAATGGAATCAATTATAATTGAATTAACAGACCTGGGATTTCATAGGAGCCATGTACCTTTAGACTAATGTGCCGTTGTTGTTGTTATGTGCCATTAAGTCAGACCAACTCATAGCGACCCCTCCTTGGGTTTCCGAGGCACTATCACTACAGAAGTAGATTGCCCAACCTTCCTTCTAAGGAGTGGCTGGTGGGTTTGAACTGCCAGCCTTCTGGTTAGCAGTCAAGTGCCTTAGGCACTATGCTTCCAGAGCTCCCTTAGACTAATG
>NW_006921612.1:711178-712592 GCF_000298275.1 Orycteropus afer afer
TAGATCAAGTAAATATTTAGTAGGCTTGCCATGTATTTCACTACTAGGAACACCATGAGCAAGTAGCCAATGCCATAATTCCACACGAGTCAGACTATTCTGATTAGTGTTCTGACTCTGCTGTCCATTATGGTAACCATGCCCACCTTCCTTTGTTGATTAACTATTGCCACTTGGCCCCTACTACCACGGGGTCCAATCAGCCCCATCGTAATTAAGTGTCTTAGTTCAATTAGGGCAGTTCCCAGTGTCAAATCAGATTTACATAAAATAGTAATCACAGCAGTCTTCAAGGATGCTGGAGCTCCCTTCTCAAATTTATTCCTCACCCTACTGGTGAAAGGTGTGTCTTCTGGACTCTCCATTTCTGGCTCTAGTGGTCTAATCTGATAAATCCATTCTAACAGGCCAGTTTCCCTAAGCCTCTGGATACTTTCTTCTACATTAAACCAAGGCAGGTCTGGTACTTCAAGTTGACTTAAGGTAGGCCACTGCATAATCCATGCCTCAGTAAGCCAACCAAATAAACTATTATATCCTTTCCTAAGCTCTCAAGCTGAGACATTGAATGAAGAATCCATACTTAGTGGGCCTAAATCAATAAACTCAGACTGATCCAATCTTACATTCCTTGCACCATTATCCTACACCCTCAGTAGCCATTCCCATACATATTCTCTAGGTTTCTGTCTGTACATGTTAGCAAAATCAAGTAGGTCTTTTTGGGTATAGCATATAACCTCCTCAGTCACATTTTCTATTTCACCTCTTGGGGCTCGCTTGGGCTTGACTTTAGTTATAGGTCTCGTAGCAACAATGGGTGCTTGAAGCAGTTCCTGAGAGCATTCAGGAATGTCTTCCATGGCCTCTGCCTCAATGACCCACCAGGAATAGTTGGGTTAATCCCATCAAACTGAGGGGGAGAGGATGATGGTTTTACAGTAATCCATTCAGATGGGAGGGATTCAACAGAATTACAGGCTCCATATCCTGATCTTCCTGATTATCTGTCCATATGTCCCCATTCAAGGTTTCAGGATTCCATTTTTTTTCCAATCAATGCCCTCACTTTAATGCCAGACACCATTCTGGATTGGCAATTTAATTGGTGTTGTAATTAAGCCACACTTGAAATAAGACTCTGGGTTTGGTTTTCAGCAATATCAGCTCTGTTACTAGAAGATACAAGGCTTCTTTCAGAGCACAGCTGGAAGCACTGAGGTCTTTTATGCAGCACTTAAGCTGAGACTCAGCAGCTTTGAGCTCATCTCGCTCTTTCACCACTTTATCCAGAGTAAGTAAGACCAACCAACCGCTTCCTTATACTCCTTATTCTGACAAAATTGCAGAAAAGTATGAAATATCCAATCACCCAGAGCATCACTTCTCACAAGTACTTGATCTATTGGTGGTG
>NW_006921612.1:713906-720627 GCF_000298275.1 Orycteropus afer afer
AAAGCAAGAGGTCATTAAAAAGACAAGAAAAGAGGAAAAGATCAATATGGATATCAGAAGATACTCTGAAACTTGCCTTTGAATGGAGAGTAGCTAAAACAAATGGAAGAAATGACAAGATAAAAGAGCTGAACAGAAGATTTCAAAGAGCAGCTCAAGCAGACAAAGCCTATTACTATAATGAAATGTGCAAAGACGTGGAATTAGAAAACCAAAAAGGAAGAACACACTTGGCCTTTCTCAAGCTGAAAGAACTGAAGAAAAAATTCAAGCATTAAGTTGCAATATTAAAAAATTCTATGGGCAAAATATTGAATGATACAGGAAGCATCAAAAGAAGATGAAAGAATACACAGAGTCACAGTACTAAAAAGAACTGATTGATGTTCATCTATTTCAGGAGATAGCATAAGATCAATTACCAATGGTAATGAAGGAAGAAGTCAAAGCGGCATTGAAGGACTGGCAAAGAACAAGCCTCCAGGAATAGAAGGGAATACCCATTGAGATGTTTCAACAAATGGATGTCCCGCTGGAGGAACTCACTCAGTTATGCCAAGAGATTTGAAAGACAGCTACCTGTCCAACTGACTGGAAGAGATCCATATTTGTACCCATTGCAAAGAAAGGTGATCTTACAGAATGTGGAAAGTATTGAACAATATCATTATTATCACACGCAAGTAAAATCTTACTGAAGATTATTCAAAAATGGTTGCAGCACTATATTGACAGAGAACTTCCAGAAATACAAGCTGGATTCAGAAGAGGACATGGAATGAGGTATATCATTGCTGATGTCAGATTGATCTTGACTCAAACCAAAGAATACCAGAAAGATGTTTACTTGTGTTTTATTGGCTATGCAAAAGCATTTGATTGTGTGGATCATAACAAATTGTGGATAATATTGAGAAGAATGGGAACTCCAGAACACTTAGTTGTACTCATGAGGAACCTGTACCTAGACCAGGGAGCTGTTATTTGAACAGAACAAAAGGATACTGCATGGTTTAAAATCAAGAAAGGAGTGTGTCAGGGTTGTATCCTTTCACCATACTCGTTCAATCTATAGGCTGAGCAAGTAATCTGAAAATCTGGACTATACGAAGAAGAACATGGCATTAGGATGGAGGAAGGTTCATGAACAACCTGCGATACACTGACGACACAACTTTGCTTGCTGAAAGTGAGGATGACTTGAAGCACTTACTGATGAAGATTGAAGAATACAGTCTGCAGTATGGATTACATCTCAATATAAAGAAAACAAAAATTCTCATAACTGGACCTATAAACAGCATCACGATAAATGGAGAAAAGATTGAAGTTGTGGAAGATTTCTCATTGCTTGGTTTTATAATCAATGCCAATGGAAGTAGCAGTCAGGACATCAGACAACATGAAGCACTGGGCAACTCAACTGCAAGGGACCTCTTTCAAGTGCTGAGGAGCAAAGATGTCTCCTTGAAGACTAAGGTGTGCCTGATACAAGCCATGATATTTTCAATTGCCTCATATGCATGTGAGAGCTGGACAATGAATAAAGAAGACCAAAGAAGAGTTGATGCTTTTGAGTTGTGGTGCTGGAAAAGAATGCTGGAAGTACCATGGACTGCTGAAAGAACTAACAAATCTGTCCTGGAGTAAGTGCAGCTGGAATGCTCCTTGGAAGAGAGAATGGCCAGACTTTGTCTCACCTACTTTGGTCATGTTGTCAGAAGGAACCATCCCTGGAGAAGGATGTTATGCTTGGTAAGGTGGAGGGTTGACAAAGGAGGGGAAGGCCATCAATGAGATGGATTGACACAGTGGCTGCAGTGATGGGCTCAAGTATACAAGGATCGTGGAGCTGGCGAGGGACTGGGCAGTGTTTCGTTCTGCTGTGCATAGGGTCACTATGACTTGGAGGCGCACAATGGCACCTAACCACAGCAACAACAATTTGTGGAATATTTGTTAAAGCAGTACTAGATAACTAGAACAAAGAGGATAAACAAATAAAGAAAATAAATAATATAATGCAAAATCAATAGTCCAATGCATAAGTTAGATGATGGTAGGGATTTGAGAAAAGTAAATAGAAAAAGAATGGAGAGGGCAGGTGTGATAGTTGGATCTGTGTGTCAACTTGGCTGAACCACAATTCTGTGTGGTTTAAGCAGTTGTGATGTGGGTCATTCCCATGATGGGATCAGATGTATATGTTTTGAGCAGCCAATCCATTGAAAGGGAGTTTCTCTAGGGATGTGGCCTGCTTCCAATATATTTAAGGACATCCTGGGAAAAGAGACACTCTTCTGTGGATCAGGATTCTGTTGTGCTGCCTACAACTGTCCGTGAATGAATAATCCGCCATTTGTCTTGGAAATCTTGAATTTATCATTCATTGGAGTCAGCAGCCGATATATTGCCTGCCAACCTTGAGCTCGTCAGTCCCTGTAACTGCCTGAGTCAGGAAAAGCCTCCAGCTTGACGTTTGATCCAAGAACTTGGGACTTGCCAGCTTCTGTAAGTGTGTGAGCCATTTTCCTAAGATAAATTTCTCTTTCCCTATATGTATAAAGTATAAGCTTTACAGGTTTTGCTTCTCTAGAGAACCTAGCCTAACACAGCAGGATAAGGATGTTACAGTTTCAAATATGTTGATTAGTGAAAGCCTCATTTGTGCCAGACTTCATGGAAGTTCAAGGACAAGCCATGCATCTATATGAGTTAATAGTATTCTAGGCAGACTATTTCATATGTGTTCTCTAATTGCTTCCTATTGATTTCTCTAGTTTGCTTGAGGAAAGAACTGTACCTCTACACTTGGTTAATTAATTAATGATTTTCATTCATTTGTTAAGCATTTTGTGATTACCTGCTTTGTTCCAGGCCTTGTGTTGTCTGGTATGGCTTCTGATGAATAATGCATAACCCTGGTTCTTATTGAGTAACTTTCAGTTTCACTGGAGAGAGAATAGTAAATCTACAGTGGCTATACTAATCATAAAGGCTATAGCCTAAGAACTATGAAAGCAGAGTTTTATCGCTAAATACCAAAAGAGAGAGAGAGAGAGAAGATCAGGGCCTCAGGCCTGGGGAAGTAATAGTTACAGAGGAAGTGACAGTTAAATGAGCCTCAATAAATGAGGGGTAGTTCATCCAAAGACCCAGCGAGGAAGGCAGAGAACCCGCATGTTCAATAACAAACACAGTGGTGTCACCTGGGAGCTTCAGGTAGCTTGGAGCCTGACCCAAGGTTGAGAAAGAGGAGTGATAGGAAGGAAGCTGCAAGGCATGCAAGGCAAGAACACATGGGCCTTTCATCCACGTAAAGAAATTTGAACTTTATCCTGGAGATATTAGGGGACCATGGAAGAATTTTGAACAAGAGTGTGGCATGCTCATATTTGTTTGTTAAAATGACTATTTTTATGTCAGTCTGTCTTGGTGGAAGTATAGAGAGAATGCCCTTTAGAAGTGAGGAAGGTAAGTCTTTGTCTTGCTCACTTTGGACATGTTATCAGGAGGGACCAATCCCTGGAAGAGGACATTAAGCTTGATAAAATAGATAGTCAATGAAAAAAGGAAGACCCTCAATGAAACAGATTGACACAGTGATAATGGGCTCAAACAAAGCAATGATGGTGAGGAAGGTACAGGACCAGGGAACATTTTGTTCTGTTGTGCATGGGGTCACTGTAAGTCAGAACTGACTGAGCTGAACCTAAGAAAACCAACAAGTTAGGTGGATTATTGACTTTACAATATCCTATCATAAAATTGTGTATTAGGAACTCCACTGATAATGTGAGAGATAATGAAGGTTGTGAGGTAGGGAGGCTTAAGAGAAGGCACTGGGCTCTAAACATGGAAATGAGGTTGATTCAGCAGGACATGATGATCTGTTAACTCAGAGCACGAGGGAGGAAACCAGGATGGGTCTTAAACTTTTGACATGGATGACCAGTGGGATGATGCATTCTGAAAGATTATAGGTTTAAACTTGGATATGTTGACTTTGAAGCTGTCCAAGGACAGCTACAAGACAGTTGACGATTCTTGGGTATTTGAGTCAGGAGCTCATTCCAACAAGCAGCATGCATAGTATTACAGGCCTATGACCAAGAGTGGTTGATTGGCCTGGAACTTCTCTCAGGGTTTCCATGACTTATAAAGGTCCTGCAGTACTCTGCTTTCCTCCCATGTCCTTCTTATAGCACAGAGGCAGAGATGACTTGACTTCAAAGTTCAAGCACTACTCTCATCATGACAATTTGTAGGGCATAGGCACATACATGGGCATAATCAAAATCACCTCCATGGCAACTAACAACAAGCCACATGCCAGACACTGTTTTGAGAATTTGATTTCAATTTTCACATTTTGATCTGCAAATTCTCTCAAAGTGTAGGTACTTATATTATACTCATTTCATAACTAAGGAAATCAAGGCTGTTGTTGTTGTTATGTGCCGTCGAGTCAAACCCGACTTATAGTGACCCCTCCTTGGGTTTCCAAGGCAGTATCACTATGGAAGTAGGATTGCCCAACAAGGCTAAGAGAAGTAAATTAACTTGGCCATGGCTACTCAATTAATAGTCAAGTCAGGACATAAACCTAAGTCAAGTAACACGGCATAGCACTCTTAGTCCTTTAAACCTTTATCACTTAGACTCCTGGTTTTTGTTTGGTTTGGTTTTTGACATCTTCACTTAAAATAACAGGGTCAGGTGGAAACTTTAATTTTGTGAAAATAAACTATCACTATCGAAATATTCAGTATAGAAATCATCTTGAAGTGAGACTGGTCTTATTTAAAGTGAGTTCAATAATGAGCTCATGGATACAACCAGTGATACTTTGCGCTACCTTGGGGCTCTCCAAAAATGTACATTTATTAACCAGCCATCATTACTGAGCTTCAGCAGGCACTAGGACTGTTCTGAGAATAGAGCTGTGACCAGAGAGATACAACTTGTGCCCTGAAGGAACATAGATTTTCTAGTTTCTAGGCAGAAGTGTAAACCAAAAATGAGGCTGCTGTATTGGCCAGCAAATGAGCTCCCATCTACCACATTTCAGGAACTAAAATCTCAAAAGCATTTGCCTAGCTTGTGCTTGGTGCCCTCAGCCCGCACGCCTTCTCTGACAGGACTCCTGGGAAGATTCTTTCAGAACCACACAGGTCTCTGGAGAGAAGACAGAGTAGGCAAGGAAATGGAAACTTGGAATGAAAAAACATGGTCAAATTTAAGGGAGGAAATGTTTATTGTCATTCGTAAAGATAGGTATCACTTTTATTAGTCTTTAAAAGTTACCAAAAAAAAAAGGATAAAAAAGGACATTATTTTATAGCAACTCTGTGAGATGATTGTCATTCCCATTTACTGGAGGATGACACTGAGTTTCACAGATGATTTTCTAATTAGCAGCAAAACTAGGAGTCAAACCCAGGGACTTTGCCCCCAAGTCCTTTGCCCTGTCACAATTCCTGGCTGCTGTTTTCTTTTAAAAATCTTGTTGAGGTTGTCCCCTTTTGAAATGTCTTGAGACACCTCTATGGCTGAGGGTAATTTGTGAAAGACTTTAGAGAAGGTTCCTTAGGAACGATTACCTTTACTTTTCAGCTACAATGACACCAGTTCTAGCATCCAACAGAGAAAGTAAAGGCTATTGAGGGACAGTTGTCTCCTCTGTTGTTATGCAGGTTAAGGACTAAGAAACAGCATCTCAGATCTCACTGTCTTATTTTTACTTTCTGAAGAAAACTGGCTGCCTTGCTTTGGGTTGATAGTCCCTTGATGACCCATTTTCCATTTCAGGAAGCTTATGGCTTAATTCAGAAGTAAAGTTGTCACAAAGTAAGTATAGAATGAATCTTCCTGAATTGTCATGTGCTGGAGTCTGGCTTACCCTGTTCATGCCACACGCAAGACTATAAAACTGCCTGGGGTCCTTCCAGTCATGATCATTCATGGATTGTGTCTTCTATGGCTTGATCTATGACTCCTCCTGTTTCTTGCACATGTCCTAGTGTGACTCAGTGGGTCAGAAGTATGCCTTTCCCCTCCATAGCATGGCAGAGGCTCACCCTCAGTCACAGACATGAGGCCCTCATTTTCCTGCCTCCAGATTGACAGTAAACTCATTTAACCCAGAATCAGGTTCCTGAGGACAAAGGGAAATGAAAGCCCTCACTTTTCCTTTGAAAGGTGATCTTTTTTTCTTGCCCCCTTTTCCTCTAGTATTCGTAAGTGCATACATATTTTCTTGATGAAATGGAAAAGGTACAGAATTGTGTTACACTAAAGCCACTGGCCAGGAATATCCCTAGAGAAATGTCAGGGGAAAATACTTCCTTCAGTTAGAGCCTGGTTATAGTTTATGATATTTATCATTTCATGTTATTTTCCTAAGCATTTTGTACCCAACTGTACACCACTAAATGTTCTCTTGGTAGGCTGTGTTCCACACAACAGGATGACTCCTTTTTTTCTTCTGCTTTGTCACAGAATTAAGCCCAGCAGTGGAGCACTACACAGCACTCTCCACTGACAAGTATGCTCTAGGTACGTTCCAAAGTGGTGGCTGCTATGAGCGAGTTAAGAAATCCAGTCCACTCTTTCCATAAACAGGATTAGCCTTGTTAGAATTGTACAATATGTCCTTATAAAGTAATTCTACCAACTCTGCTCTGGTAGCATAGTGGCTAAGACACTTGCCTGCTAACCA
>NW_006921612.1:720727-724663 GCF_000298275.1 Orycteropus afer afer
CCCACCAGCCACTCCTCGGAAGGAAGGTTGGGCAATCCTACTTCCGTAGTGATACTGCCTCGGAAACCCAAGGAGGGGTCGCTATGAGTCAGGTTTGACTCGATGGCACATAACAACAACAACAACAACAACAACCAACTCTGAGTCCCTGGAAAACAGGGCTTGCATTGTATTTGCATTTATACACCTTACACCTAGGGAGGGAAATGGATCTTAATACACATTCAGTAAGTATCCTTGAATAAATATGTAGTGACTGAGAACTTAATGTGTTAATATAATATTTAATACAATATATATCACTACATCAAAATGCTAAAATATATGGTCCAATTAAAGTATAGGACAGTTTAATGTAAGACACATTATAGCACACAAAGGAAGTAGTTCAGTTAGAATTTCTCTCTTCCCTCCATATAATCATTCCCTAGGTATTTGTTTTACTAATGTGCTCTGTTGTGCTCTGTAATAGAGACATGGAAATTAATTATCACCTTTTAACCAACATTTTTCTCCCTGCCTTCGTCCAAGAAATCCACCGAAACCCCCAAAACAACAAAAACAAAAAACTTCCATTGAGTCAGTTCCATCTCCAAGCCCTATAGGACAGAGTAGAACTGCCCCATAGGGTTTTCAAAGCTATAATCTTACTGCCTCATCTTTCTCCTGTGGAGCTGTTTGTGGGTTAGAACTACAGACATTTTCGTTAGGAGCTGAATGCTTTAACCACTGTGTCAGGAGAGGTCCTTAAGAAATACACAGTGTACTTGAAAAGAAAGGTAACAGAAATGAAAAACAAAAAACAAAACCAAATACCTCCATGAAAACCCATTGTGATCTAGCTGATTTTGACTCACAGTGTCCCTATGAGTTACAGAGTAGAAGTACACTTCATAGGGTTGTCTTGTCAATAATCTTTCCAGAAGCAGATCATCCAGGCTTTCTTCCACAGGGCTGCTGGGTGGGATAGAACCATCAACCTTTATTAAGTTAGTAGTTTAGCACGAACCATATGTGGCACTCAAGGACTTTTAAAGAAAGGCAAACAAGCAGGTAATTTCAATATCTAAAAGTGTTTTGATAGACAATTCCCGCTGTACACACACACACACACACACACACACATACTGTGTGAGCTAGGGGAGAGACGGACTAACTCCAAAAGGGACCTTTGTGGAATGATTCTCAGAGAATGGGATGTTTGAGTTGAATTCTGAAGGGTTATACAGTGTGTTCTCCTCGTACACTGCTGAAATTCCAGTTGATTTATGTTTATTTGTCTGCCTCACTAGATTGTAATCTCCTGGGACTGCAGGAACAAAATGTGATCCAACTTTTTTGTTTGCAGTGGTACCTTCCAGAGGCAACCCTGTGAGTCAGCATGTTGTGCTAAAATAATCTAGCATTTGAATACCACTTCTACTACCTACTGGTTCTTTGTTTTGTTCCATTGTGCATGAGGTCACCATGACTGGGGAGCTAACTCAGTGACATCTAACAACAACAACAACAAAGTGCTTGCATGTTTAGCTTTTTAAGACATTGTCATTTATTTTGTACAGCAGCAGTACCATTTATCCTCCCAAAAGGAGTGTATGAGTAGGATTTCTCAATAGGCAGTCCTGATTCACATTTTTCTGTTTTATATTACTGTATTGGCATTTTGACTAATATACAGTATGATAAAGGGTGCTACTCTTTAAAACAAAACAAATTTTCAATACAACTAAAAGAGATTTGTGGTTTTTCTGACTCTAAAGTGGCCTGGCTTTATGATGCCTTTGCAAACCCTGATCATCATAGCAGTGCTTCAATTTGCACATTGTTCTGCTTACATCTCATTTAATTTTAATTCTAACCTTGAATTTCCAATTACTGGTGATTTTTCATTTCCAACTTTTCCATTCCAATCACTATTAATTAATGCATCTTGATTCCATGGTTGGTCAATTTCAGACTGCAAATGTTAGTAAAAATCTTCAATTTATTCATATTTGGCTTTGGTGGTTTGTGCATAAATTTAATAATAGTAGTATTAACTGGTCTTCCTTGTAGGTATACAGATATTTTTCTATAACTAACAGCATTATACTTCAGGATAGATCTCAAAACACTCTTTGTGACAATGAATGCTGTGCCATTCTTCTTCAATTTGTCATCCCCAACATAGTAGGTCACATGGTTGTCTGGTTCAGAATGGCCCAAACCAGTCCATTTCAGCTCACTAGTGTCAGGAGCTCTGGTAGCATAGTGGCTAAAGCACTTGACTGCTAACCAGAAGGCTGGTGGTTCAAACCCACCAGCCACTCCTCGGAAGGAAGGTTGGGCAATCCTACTTCCGTAGTGATACTGCCTTGGAAACCCAAGGAGGGGTCGCTATGAGTCGGGGCCGACTCGACAGCACACAACAACAACAAGTGTCTAGGATATAAATCTATGCATTCCATTTCATTTTTGACAACTTTGAGTTTTCCTAGATTCATACTTTGTACAGTACATGTTCCAATTATTAATGGATGTTTGCAACTGTTTCTTCCCATTTTGATTCATACCACATCAGCAAATGGAGGTCCCAAAAGCTTTACTCCATCCACATTATTAAGATTGACTTTACTTTGAGGAGCAGCTCTTCCCCAGTGATATTCTGAGTGCCTTTGGACCTGAGAGCCTCATCTTCCAGCACTGAATAAGGCATTGTTTCAGGGCCATTCATTAAGTTTTCCATAATATACCAGATAGTGTTTCACTGCTATTCATAAGGTTTTCACTGGCCAATTCTTTGAGAAGTGGATGGCCCCTTCCTTCTTACAAGTCTGTCTTAGTATAGAAGTTCCACTGAAAAATTTCCTCAATGCATGACCCTGCTGGTATTTGAAATACCAACGTCATAGCCTCCAGCCTCAGAGCAACATGCAAGCCACCACAGTATGACAAACAGACAGACAAGTGGTGGCTGGCGATCACATAATCAAACTTTGTAAGACCAACAATATATACATTGCAAATACTTTATTTCAACAATGCAAACAATGGCTACATACATGGATCTCACCAGATGAAACACACTGAAATCAGATTGACTATACCTGTGGAAACAGGCAATGGAGAAGTGCAGAATCTTCAGCCTAAACAACGTCAGGGCCTGACTGTGGAACTGACCATCAACAGCTCATATGCAAGTTCAAGTTGAAGCTGAAGATGATTAAAACAACTCCATGAGAGCTAAAATATGAACTTGATTATAGCTCACCTGAATTTAGAGACTATCTGAAGAATAGATTTGATGCATTGAACATCAATGACTGAAAATCAAATGAGTTGTGGGATGACATCAAGGACATCATATAAGTAGAAAGCAAAAGGTCATAAAAAAGACAGGAAAGGAAGAAAAGACCAAAATGGATGATAGAAGAGACTCTGAAACTTGGTCTTGAATGGAGAGTAGCAAAAGAAAATGGAAGAAATGACAAGATAAAATAGCTAAACAGAAGATTTCAAAGAGCACCTCGAGAAGTCATAGTCAATTTTTGTAATGAAATGTGCAAAGACCTGGAGTTAGAAAAACAAAAGGGAAGAACACATTCAGCATTTCTCAAGCCAGAAGAACTGAAGAAAAATTCAAGCCTCGACTTGTAATATTGAAAAATTCTATAAGGAAAATTGAATGATGCAGGAAACATCAAAAGAAGATGGAAGGAATACACAGAGTCACTGCACCACAAAGAATTAGTTGATGTTCATATATTTCAGGAGGTAGCATATGATCAAGAACCAATGGTATTTAAGAAATAAGTCAAAGCTTCACTAAAGGAATTGGTGAAAAGCAAGGCTTCAGGACTTTTTAAAGTATTTCTTCAAATATTTTCTACAATTGATTGCTCTTCCTCTTTTTTTTTTTTTTTTTTCTCTCTTTTTGGTGATTATTCCTGTGTGTTT
>NW_006921612.1:725086-726060 GCF_000298275.1 Orycteropus afer afer
CAAAGTACCCTGCTTACTCAGATACATACAAACAACAACAACAACAAAATAGAAAACGAAAATCTTGGGTGAATCACTCGAACATAATAATCACAAATTAAATATAAATACAACAAAATGACAATGTCTCAGACACAATGGACTATCACAGTCCACACAAAGAAGCAAGATAAAGCAGGAGAAATAAGGGACCAGAATACAGGCCCAGAACATATCCCTGAGGAGGAAACAGCATTGGAACTTCCAGATAAGGAATTCAAAGTAATTATGTTTTGATACCTTCAACAGTTTGAGAGATGGATCAAGAAAACACTGACAAAATTAAGGAAAACAAACAAAATGCTAGAACAGTTTTGGAAGACAACACAGGAACAAAAGGACAAAATAAATGAAATATTAGAAATGATACAAATCTAAAGATAGATATCCAGAAGATTAATAGTAAACTTTCAGAAATAGATAACACATTGAAAGGCCAAAGGAGTTGAATCAAATTAATGGAAGACAGAATTAATGAGATTGAAGAAAAATACCTGAATACTCTTTGGAAAGAGATCAATTAGAAAAAAGACCAAAACACAATGAAGAAAGTCTAAGATTCATGTTGGAAAACAACAAAAAGAATGACTTGTATATAATGGTAATTCCAGAACAGGACAAGATGAATAAAACCACAAAGAAAATTGCCAAAGATTTGTTGGAAGAGCATTTCCCTGATATGAGGAAAGATGAGAATAAATCCATTCACAAAGTTCAATGAACCTCAAACAGGATGTTGTTGTTAGGTGCCATCGAATTGTGTCTGACTCACAGTGACCATATTATGCACAGCAGAACGAAACACCACCTGGTCCCATGCCAGCTACATGATCTTACTATACTTGAACCCATTGTCACAGTCACTGTGTCAATCCCTCTCATTGAGGGCCTTCCCTCTTTTGTCAACACTCCCCCTTACCAAGCATGACATCCTT
>NW_006921612.1:756861-804436 GCF_000298275.1 Orycteropus afer afer
GTGCTATATGAAATTTTCAATGGCTGATTTTTCTGAGGCACCTGTGAGTAGACTCAAACCTCCAACCTTTCAGTTTATAGATAAGCACAAGACTGACTGATACATGCAAGAACTTGGATATAGATAGAGATAGTGATAGATATAGATGATATAGATATAGATATATAATCATGTTGAGTGAAAAAGGGTAGTCCACAAATGCTATATACTATATGATTCCATTTATATAAGATTCTTGAATTGACAAAATTATAGAAATAGAAAACATATTAATGACTGCCTGTGATTAAAAAAGATGAGAATGGTGGTGGTGGTGTTGGTGGTGAAGTGTGCATTTGGTTATGAAAGGGCAACCCAAGGAATCCTGGTAATGTTGGGACTGTTCTGTATCTATGTTATAGTGGTAGATTCAAGAACTCAAAGTAAAATTGTGTAGATCTGAATACACACACCCACACATACTTGCTCACGCAAACAAATGGGTACAAATAAAACTGAAAAAATCTGAACAAGATTCAGGGATTGTATCAATGCCATTATCCTGGTCATGATATTGGACTGTAGCTTTGCAACCTGTTACCGGTGAGGGAAACTGGACAAAGATCACAGGATATATCTCTGTATTTTTTATTATCACTGCATGTGAACCTACAATATCTGAAAATAAAAAGTTTAATTAAAAAAATCCAATGCATGACTAAGATATAGTTGTACAATGCAAATATTAATTAGTGCTTGTTATTATGTGGTGTAGTGCCTAAGTCATTTGACAGCTAACCAGAAAGCTGAAGGTTCATACCCACCAGCCACTCCTCAGAAAGATGATTAGGCAATCTACTTTCATAGAGATACTCCCTGGGAAACCCAAAAAGAAGTCACTATGAGTCAGAATTGACTCAGCGGCAGTAAGTTTAGTTTTGGTTTATTGTTCCCCAAAAATATTTGTTGAAGTCTTAATGCTTGTAACAATAAATATGACCCTTTTTGGAAACAAAGATTTTCTTTTGTTACATTAATGAGGCCATACTGGAATAGGGTGATTTTAAAACCTACTCCCTTCTGAGTAGTATAATAAAAAGAGAAAAATAGACACAGACCCACACATTGAGGAAAATATCACACATACATCTATAAGCAGCAAAAGAATACCAAGGACTGCCATCAGTCACCAAGAAGAGAGGTCCACAGAAGAAACTGACATGGCCAAGACCCCAGTGTAGATTGTAGTTTCCAGATCTGTGAGAAAATAAATTTCTGTTCTTTAAAGCCATCCATTGGTGGGATTTTTTTTTTCTTTTTTTTTTTTTTTAGTGGCAGCACTAGGAAACTAAGTTAGTAATGCTATTAGAATTAAAAAGAGAGATTATAGGGAGAGTGAATATTGAATGAAAATAAATGTAAAAGAACTAAAAATATAAATAATTATCACCAGTCTTGGGATACTAATTTTGATATGTTTTTGGGCATTGAGGGAGTCAGTCTGAAAGGGCCAAATGATGTTTACTGTGCTCTCCTGAAGATGCTTAGGATAGCCTCTACTCCTGGGGAAAGAGGCAGGTAAGGTTATAGGAGGGATTAAGAGAGCACCCTCTTTGTTAAGCCACAATGAAGAGTCTCCAGGTATTTCCTCTTTGAAGTCAGGGAAGGAAGTGAGAATTAACAAACTTGCATAAGCAAGTGCTAGGGATGATCAGCTAGATAATGTTAGATCACTTGACTGAGGCCAAGAAGTCTTGGCTTCTTATAGGCAATGAGGAAATAGTGGGGCTGTTATAGAGGGAGTTATCTGAGGAAACCATACTCCACTCTGGCTGTGGTGTAGAGTAAGGAAGGAGTAGTAGATAGGAATTGGTCTCAAGGCTGGGTCAAGGGTCAGGTATTAATGCAGATTCCAGGTAAGAGATAAAAGGGATCCCTTATGATGCCCAGTCAGGAGATTCCTGTTTCAGGAGAATGACAGCAGTGGATATAGGCTGTTTTTACAGACATGTGTAAATGAGCAGAGGAGAAAGTTGGCCTGTGGCTTGTTGTGAAGATTGCCTAGAGGTTCTTATATTACATATGTGTGTGTGTGGGGGGGTGTAAATTCAAGAGGATTAATTATGAGGAAGATATTGGAAGAACTAGAGAGAGTGGTGGATGTTTAATGACTGGGATTCAGTTAGAAGGTCAGGTTAATCTCAGAAAGAAAAATACTTTTGTTTCATTGAGATGTGGAAGGTACATGAAAAATGAAAGAGAATCCAGGGAGAATATATTAAGCTTAGTGAAGTAGGCAGCAAATGAGGTTGAGAGAATAGGACAATGTTCTGCGTTATCCATCCCTCTGAGGGTAGACTCCAAATTTTTAGAATAGCCTCAGAATATTCCATTCTAAGATGCTCCAGTAAGAGGGAAAGAAAAATTCATAAGAGAAATGACTCCCCGTGGATTAGGATAATTCATTTTCTTTTTTAATAAATTAGTTTACAATGTGTGACATTAAGAAATTCAATGCCATTTCTCATATTTACATAGCATTTGCTTAGGTGAATAATTCTCTAAAGAGTGAATTTCTTCATGAAGGATTTGACAGAACACATCATGAATTCAGAAAAGCCTTTTGTTACTCATGTGTTCTTCTCTAATTCATAAGCTCTTACAACACTAAATTCAGAAGAACCCAAGCCCAACTTCCCCCCTAAAAGCTGCAGAAAATTTAGACCAATTTTAGGAAGGGTTACCCTAAATTTACAAAATATGTCATTAAGGCTAGAATCTGGATGTTCTGGCTCCAGACACTGACTTTCCTCAGTAGGTAAATCCAGGAAGAACACTCTTCAGGGGCTCCTAGGGCTGAACAATAATGGCATTACAGTTGATGCTATTGGAGTTGGTAGGGACCAAGGCTCAAGGAGAAGAAATGGGGCCAGACAGGTAAATCAGAAGTCAGTTGAAGAAAAGAACTGAAGAAGTTAAGGTGAGTTCAGGAATGGAGAAGGCAAAAGATGGCATGGGTTCAATCAAGGAGGCAGGTAAGGAGAAGGATCCATCTCTAAGACAGCAAATAATTTCTGTGTGTCAATGTATCAAGCTTCTCTTCTCTACTTTTATTGTAATCAACACTTAGCTGATCATGGAGAAATATACTACATAATATGTGCCCGTGGTTATCCACGTTTGTTGATGGTAGCAGGAAATAGAAAGCATAATTCTGTTAGACATTCAATAATTGTTTCTCTAGATTCTGATGTCTTGTTTGCTATAATTGCAGCAGATATGAGTAATTCTGGGAAAATGTGATTACAAATTCACTGGGTGACCCTAGGCATTTCCTTTTACCCCTCTTGGTGGAAAAATGAGAACATTAAACTGACCCATTAGCACCTATTTATTAATCTCTGACATGCTCTGATTATTTCTGTACAAGATGGACAGGCTAAATATAAGATAGACTGGTGAATTCTGTAAGTCTCACCTCTCCTTTTAAACCAGGCCCTACCTTCTACTCTGGTAGCATAATGCCTAAGGCACTTGACTGCTCACCAGAAAGTCTCAGGGTTCAAACCCACCAGCCACTCCTCAGAAGGAAGGTTGGGCAATCCACTTCCATAGTGATACCACCCAAGAAACCCAAGGAGGGGTTGCTATGAGTTGGATCTGACTTGATGCCACATAACAAAAACAACCTTCTGCAGCCACCTTCAGGAGGAGCTCAAGATGCTGTGAACGGGTTTCTTCTTCTCACATTTCGATCATCCCCTGGGAGATGCAGAGAGCTTCAGCATTCCTTCCCTGGTAGCCACAAGGACACATTTTATTTCTTCATGCTTTTAAAATCCTCAGTGTTAGCCTCATGAGCTGCGATGCCAAGTAGGTGTGCCCAAGGCTCACATGAAAGAAGTGGTCTCTGTCCATTTTCTGTTTCTGTTTGATTGGCACAGTATGCCCTTGTCTTGACATCATGTTATAGGGAATGACCTCTGAAGTCTCATAGTGAAGGGAACAATTACATAACTGGAGCAGTTATGCTGAAGGGAACAAAAACATAAGGAGATGGGCCTGTAGCCCAGAACAGAGAGGGAAGTAGTGAACACTGAGATGAGCACATTACGCTGTGGACGCAGTGTCCACACAATAAGACAAATATATTTTTAGGAAATTTTCCAGCTTATCCTAATATGTTCTTCTATGGTACCCCATGACCTTCTTCTGAGAAGACAAACATAGTGAGTTTTAACCTTACATGACGTGTCTTTAATATATATTTTATATTTTAAAGATTTCAAATTATCTAGATCTTTATAAAGATACATTTCTGATTATTTACCATAACTGAAGAAACTCTTTAAAAGGAAGTCTGATTATATAATGCACTTACAATGAGCCATCTAGAAAGGAATTCTCTCTGCTCCTTTCAATAATTGGCCCTGAACTCTGGGCAAGCTGCTTTTTCTGTCTGGATTTCAGGTTCCAAAGTAATAAGCTGGTTTTATCTGATTTCTTCATTTATTCATCAAACCTCTATAGAGTGTTGTCTCTGTCATAGACACAGAGAAAATAAAATAAAGCTACTGATTTCAAAGAAAAATAGTGATCTTCAGTTAATAAATGAGAGGCATTGACTATAAACTAGCCAGAATCACTTATTTAATTCATGTAATTGAATAAGGGATATGTTGCAATCTTGCTTCAGGATCACATATATTCAGAAGACATTGAAACACAGTAAAAAAAGAAAAAAAACATGAGTTTTACCTCTAGAAGGGCCTGAGTTTGGTCCTGGCTGTGATCTTAACAGCAGTGTAAAAGTGGATAAGGCAACAATAGTATGACCTGCTTCCCCCTCTCCCAATTGGAGATGATTGGAGGGTGGAGTTTGAGGACTATGTGTATGCTAAAACATTTTGTATGATGCAAAGTGATAAATATTAGGAGCTATTCACAGGATAAATCTGCTTATCATAGAGGACATACTGATACCTTGAAAACTAATCCCTGCCTGATGGTTAAGGTTCAAGATCAATCTGTGTATTATAGCTTGTTCAATCTTTTGTTGAATGCTATTTTTTATAGTTTCTGCTGGGCTTTGAATGAACCAAAGACTTTTGAGGAGGTAGACATAGAAATGAGCTACAGCTCAATGCAAATTTTAGACCCCAGATACATCTCAAAATATTCTTTAAGGTTGTTGTTGTTGTTAGGTGCCACTGAGTCATCTCTGACTCATAGTGACCCTATGCACAGCAGAACAAAACACTGACTGGTCCTGTGCCAGCCTCACCATCTTTGATTTGACATAGACCATTGTTGCATCCACTGCATCACTCCCTCTCATTGAGGGACTTACCCTTCTTTGTTGATCCTCCACTTTACAAAGCATGATATCCTTCTCCAGGGACTGGTTCCTTCTGACAACATAACCAAAGTAGGTGAGACGAATTCTGGCCATTCTCGCTTCCAAGGAGCATTACAGCTGCACTTTTTCCAGGATAGACTTATTAGTCCTTTTACCAGACTATGGTACTCTTAGCATTCTTTTCCAATGCCACAACTTAAAAGCATCAACTCTTCTTTGGTCTTTCTTATTCATTGTCCAGCTTTCACATGCATAAGAGGTGATTGAAAATACCATGGGTTCGGTTAGGTGCACGTTAGTCTTCAATGATATTTCTTTGCTCTTCAACACTTGAAAGAGGTCTTTTGCAATAGATTTGCCCAATGCAATACGTTTTCTGATGTCTTGACTGCTGGTGTTGGTTGCAGAAACAAATAATATGAAATCCTTGACAATTTCAATCTTTTCTCCATTTATCATGAAAGTGTTTATTGCACCAGTTGTGAGGATTTTTGTTTTCTTTGTATTGAGGTGTAATCCATACAGGAGACCGTAGTCTTTAATCTTCATCAGTAAGGGTTTCAAATCATCTTCACTTTTAGCAAGGAAAGTTGTGTCATCTGTGTATTACAGATTGTTAATGTGTCTTCCTCCAATCCTGATGCCATATTCTTCTTCATATAATCCTGCTTCTCGAATTATTTGCTCAGCATACAAGTTGAATAAGTATGATGAAAGGATACATCCTTGACACAGTCCCTTCTTGATTTTGAGCCATGCAATGTTCCCTGGTTCTGTTCCAATGATAGTCTCCTGATCTATGTTCAGGTTCCTTATGAACACAATCAAGTGTTCTGGAATTCCCATTCTTCTCAATGTTATCCATAATTTGTTATGAACCACATAATCTAATGCTTTTGCATGGTCAAAACATAAATAAGCACCTTCCTGATATGCTTCGCTTTCAACTAAGATCCATCTGACATCAGCAATGATATCCCTCATTCCACGTCCTCTTCTGAATCCAACTTGCATTTCTGGAAGTTCTCTGTCAATATAGTGCTGCAACCATTTTTAAATTATCTTCAGTAAGATTTTACTTGCATTTGATATTGATGATATTGTTCAATAATTTCCACATTCTATGGGATCACCTTTCTTTGGAATGGGTATAAATATGGATTTCTTCCAGTCAGTTGGCCAGGTAGCTGTCTTCCAAATCTCTTGACATGGCCGAGTGAGTGCCTCCAGTGTAACATCCATTTGTTCAAACATCTCAGTGGGCATTCTGACAATTCCTGGATCCTTGTTCTTTCCAATTCCTTCAGTGCAGTTTTGAATTCTTCCTTCAGTACCATTGGTTCTTGATCATATGCTACCTCCTGAAATAGATGAAGATTCTACAATTCTTTCTGGTACAGTGACTCTGTGTATTCCTTCCATCTTCTTTTGATGTTTTCTGCATAATTCAATATTTTGCCTGTAGAATCTTTTAGTATTGGAACTCAAGGCTTAATTTTTTTCTTCAGTTCTTTCAGCTTGAAAAATGCCAAGCATGTTCTTCCCTTTTGGTTTTCTAACTCCAGGTCTTTGCCTATTTCATTGTAATAATTGACTTTGTCTTCTTGAGCTGCTCTTTGAAATTGTCTGTTCAGCTCTTTTATCCTGTAGATTCTTCCATTTGTTTTAGCTACTCTACATTGAAGGGCAAGTCTCAGAGTCTCTTCTGACACCCATTTTGGTCTTTTCTTCCTTTCTTGTCTTTTTAATGACCTCTTGCTTTCTTCATGAATGATATTCTTGATGTCATCTCATAATTCCTCTGGTTCTCTGTCATTGGTTTTCAGTGAATCAAATTATTCTTTAACTGATCTCTAAATTTAAGAATGATATTATCAAGGTCATATTTTGGCTCTCGTGGACTTGTTTTAATTGTCTTCAGCTTCAACTTTAACATGCATATGAACAGTGAATTGTCTTTCCACAATTAGCTCCTGGCCTTGTTTTGGCCAAAGATATTCAACTTCTCCATTGCCTTTTGCTACAGATGTAGTCAATCTGATTCCTGTATATTCCATTTGGTGGAGTCCACATGTATAGCCATCGCTTATGTTATTGAAAAAGTTGTTGATCTTGCAAAATTCTATCATGCTATCTTCAGCATTATTTCTATCACCCAAGGGTATATTTTCCAAGTACTGGTAACTCTGATTTGTTTCCAACTTTCCAGGGCTCAGGGACTGATTTTCATTTGGGGGTGGCTTTATTTTAAGGCCAGGGCCCAAGGGAGGCAGGCCCAGGGCTCAGGGGCTGCATTTCAGTTGGAGGCAGCTTTATTTAAAGCCAGGGCCAAAGGGAAGTGGGCAGAAGACTTAAGGGCATCTTTTTGCTTGGAGGTGGCTCTGATTTAAGGCTGGGGCCCAAGATAGGTGGATGCTGAGGGCTTAGGAACAACTAATGGTGACAAACTTGTCTGCCAGATTGTCATCCTGTGGTGGCTTACATGTTGCTGTGAGACTGGAGGCTATGCCACCAGTGCTGCAAAATGCCAGTAGGATTACCCATGGTGGACAGGTTTCAGTGGAATTTCTAGGCTAAAACAGACTCAGAAGAAGGAAGAGGCCATCCACTTCACAAATAATTGACCAGTGAAAACCTTATCAATAGCAGTGAAACATTGTCTAATATATTACTGGAAAACTTTATGAATAGCCCTGAAACATTGTCCAATGTAGTGCTGGAAGATGAGTCCATCAGGCAGAAGGCACTTAAAATTTGGGGAAGGTCTGACTCCTCAGAGTAGAGACAACCTTAATGATACAGATAGAGTAAAGCTTTTGGGACCTCCATTGACTTATGTGGCAAAATGAGTAGAAACAGCTGCAAACTTCCATTAACAATTGGAACATGGAATGTACAAAGTGTGAATCTAGGAAAATTGGATGTTTTCAAAAATGAAATGGAACTCATAAAGATTGATATCCTAGGCATTAGTGCGTTCACATGGACAGGTTTTGGCCATTTTGAACCAGACAACCATAAGATCTACTATGCCTGGAATGGCAAACTGAAGAGGAATGGTGTGGCATTCATTGTCACAATGTTTCAAGATCTGTCCTGAAGTACAACTCTGTCAGTGATAGAATAACATCCATATGCGTACAAGAAAGGCAGTTAATACTACTATTATTCAAATCTATGCACCAACCACCAAAGTCAAAGATGAGGAAATTGAAGATTTCTGCCAACTTCTGTAGTCTGAAATTGACTGAATGATTGATATCACTGGTAACGGGATTCTTTAAGGTAGTAATTAGAAATCTTGCTGGAAGAGTTTCCAGAAAGAATGCATTCCTGCCCTTTCATCTTCTGGTGAAGAAAAGAGAGTCCAAAGAAAACTAATAATTCTCTCTGGATTATATAGAAAGTTTGTGACAGGACCAAAACTTGACCTATATCTGTAATGGTACAACTGGTAACTTCCAGATTGTCTAGCTCTCTCAGTGCAGTGTTTATTCAGTCATTCCACTTTCTCTTATTGCATACTTTTTGCTTTCCCTTGTTACTCTGTACTGGAACTGCAGATAGATTTATCTAGATACTTTATTCCTCCAGATATATATCTATATCTCTCAGTGCTAAACAATGTGGAACGCCACATGACAAAGTCAGTCTCTTGTTACTAGAGGTATCCAAGAGTTGGTGCGATGCTCACTATCACCCCCATCTAACATTTCTGAATAATAATAATTCATTATAAATAAAACAGCCCATATAGATGATTTCAGCATGGCCATTGATAGGAAAAACAAACAAATAAACACTCATATATTTTCATATGAAAATCATCGTATCCTGGCTCCAATATTTACTACCTGTCTGAACTTGGCAGATTCCTTAACTTTTCTGAGTTTTCTTGCTTTACAATGCCCATATAGCGCGGACAGTGCATGTTTCCTGAGACTGCTTTAACAAATTACCAGACTTGGTTGCTTACAGCAGCAAATATTTATCGCTCTCAGTTCTGGAGACTTGTTGTTTTCAGCTGTTGTGGAGTTGCTCTCACCTTAGTCTGGAAGTTCCGCCGAAACCTGCTCAGTATCTTAGCAACACACAAATCACCACTGACAGATAGGTGGTGGCTGCTCATGAATGCATTGACCAGGAATCAAACTCAGGTCTTCCACATGGAAGGTGAGAATTCTACCACTGAACCATCAATGTTCCCCCCAAACCAAGTGTCTTCGGATAGATTCTGACTCCTGGTGACCCCCGGTGGGTCACTGTAGCACTGTGCTCCACAGAGTTTTCAGTGGTGGATTTTTTCAGAAGTAGATTACCAGCCTTTTCTTCTAAGGAGCCTCTGGGTGGATTCAAACTTCCATTTTTTTTTCAGTTAGCAGCCAATTGTGTTAATCATTTGTGCCACCCGGGAATTCCCAGAGAAAAGTCTAGTTGCCTGTTATTCTTTAAAAGTAAGAAGTGATTTTCTACCAATATGAGTTGGTTAATATTGAAGCTAATAGCAGCTGTTCTTTATTGAGCAACTGCTGTGAAACTGAAATTTTACATACTTTGTCTGACTTAATCCTCACACCCATAAAACTGGAAACAGGTTCAGTTATGTTAAATCACACAGCTTGTGAGCAGCAGAGCCTGGATTCAATCCCAGGTTGGCCTGACTACTCTACTGTGTGCCATACTGTGTTCCTCACTTATGAAAGTAACCAGGTTAACAGACCTACAGCTTGGTTACTTCAGGCCCCTAAAAATGTATTCCTCCCTGAAAATAACAAGAAAAGATTGCTCTACCTGTCTTTTCATTCTAGACAACCCCATTTCAGATGAGAAAAATGACCCTAAAACTATTTTTTTTCAAAATGTGTATGCACATTTTAGCTTCAAAACCATGTGTGTGTGCAATGTGATTAGACTGCTAATCAAATCCTTAATAAAAAGTTTTCTGAAAGAGTGCACACCATGAATTATGGAATACTTGCCTCATCTTATTTAAAAACATGGAATACCATGATTAAACATGTATTCCATGAACATTTGGGTTTTTCAGAAGAGCTTCAATTTCTCAAGAAATTGAGCTTTATTGAAATGTTTGGAGGCAGTTCTAACGAAATAGTAGGCTGTGGAATCTGCAGCTCAGTGAATAGAGCTGATGGAGAAACACTTTAGGATGTCTGTAGATTCCAAGGCTTGGAATAATTTTCAAATCTGATGATCCTTTTCTGTTTTGGTAGGCCTCATCCTAATTTTCTAGGAGGTGTAAGGGTGGTAACTGTGAAGATGGGAAAGGAGGGCTATGTCAGACTGGAAGTCTATCTTCCGGTAGTCCTCTTGGCCCAGTTAGAGATGATGTTGTTTTTAGTGCCGTCGAGTCATTTCTGACTCATAGGGACCCCATGCACAGCAGAACGAAACACCACCCGATCCTGTGCCAGCTCCATGATCCTTGCTATAATTGAGCCCATTGTCACAGCCAATGGAGGTCTTGAAAGCTTTACCCTATCCATATGAGTAAGGCTGATTTTACTCTGATAATGCAGCTCTTGCCCAGTCCTACTCTGAGAGCTTTCTAAGCTAAGTGACTCATCTTCCTCCTCTATATTGGACAGTGTTTCCAGACTATTCATAAAGTTGCACAGTAATGTATCAGACAGTGTTTCTCTGCTATACATAAGATTTTCCCTGGTCAATTCTTTGAGAAGTGGATAGCCTCTTCCTTCTTCCTAGTCTGTCGCAGTCTGCAAGCCAGGCTGATACCTGTGCAACAGGTGCACCCCACTGGGTTTGAAAAACCACTGGCACAGCCTCAAGTCTCACAGCAACATGTCACCATAGTAGGACAAACCAACAGACAAGTTTGTCTCCCTTAGCTTTTGGACCCCTCCAACCACCCTTACCTGGATCCCTGAGGCTGACTCCTTCCCGTTAGAGATAACAATCTAAGAATAAGGCAGCAAAAGTTTGGCTTGGCTCTGCACTGGTCAATGCAATTTTGGATGACTATGTATAAATCCAAAGGAGCTCTGATGGCACAGTGGTTAAAACATTTTGCTGCTAATCAATACTTGGTTGTTCAAACCCACCAACCACTCCATGGGAGAAAGATAGGATATTCAGCTTCTGTAAAGATTTATAGTTTTGAAAATGCTTGGGTGCAGTTCTAATCTGTCTTATAGAGTTTCTATGAGTCAGAATTGATTTATGGCAATTTTTTTTTATGTGTATGAATCCAAGTACTGTCCTTCTTTCTCTAGGGACATTGATGGGTAGAACATATTCAGAGAAGAGTGTAGGATTAGGGTTATTATTGCTGTTGTTAGGTGCTATTGAGTCAGCTCTGACTCATAGGGGCCCTATGTACAACAGAATGAAATACCACCCAGTCCTACGCCATCCTCACAATCCTTACTATGCTTGAGCCCATCATTGCAGCAACTGTATCAATTCATCTTACTGAAGGTCTTCCTCTTCCTTGCTGACCCTCTACTTTACAAAGCATGATATCCTTTTCCAGGGAATGATCCCTTTTGACCACATGACCAAAGTAGGTGAGATGAAATCTGGCCATTCTTGCATCCAAGGAGCATTCCAGGTACACTTTTTTCAGGATAGATTTGTTCATTCTTCTGACAGTCCATGGCATTTTCAGTATTCATTGCCAACACCACAATTCAAAGGCATCAACTCTTCTTTGATCTTCCTTATTCATTGTCCATCTTTCACACTCATATGAGGCTATTGAAATTACCATGGCTTGGGTTAGACGTACCTTAGTCTTCAAAGTGGTATCTTTGCTCTCAAACACTTTCAAGAGGCCTTTTGCAGCAGACTTTCCCAGTGCAATGGGATGGCTGGTTTCCTGACTGCTGCTTCCTTGGATCTGGACTCTGGATCCACATAAATGAAATCCCTGACAAGCTCAATCTTTTCTCTGCTTATCATGATGTTGCTTGTTGGTCCTGTTGCAAGTATTTTTGTTTTCTTTATGTTGAGGTGTAATACATGCTGAGCACTGTAGTCTTTGATTTTCATCAGTAAGTGCTTCAAGTCATCTTCACTTTCAGCAAGCAAGGTTGTGTGATCTGCATATTGCAAGTTGCTAGTGGTTCTTCTTCCAATCCTGATGCAGCATTCTTCTTCATATAGTCCAGCTTCTTGGATTATTTCCTCAGCATAGAGATTGAATAAGCATGGTGAAAGGATATAACCTTGATGTACGCCCTTTCTGATTTTAAACCATGCAGTATCCCCTTGTTCTGTTTGAACAGTAAATAGCCTCTTGGTCTAGGTACATTTTCCTCATAAGAATTATTAAGTGTTCTCAAATTTCAGGATTTGTAGGTAATTGAAAACCAGGTCTAGGGTATACTATTGAAGGGCATAACAGTTGTCTTCTAATATTTACGTTCAGTCATCTGAAGGAATAGCCCATTTGCTAAATTTCAAGGGATAAAATGAGGACCAAATGAGGTGAAATATAGAAGAGGATCACAAAGGGTAAATAAGCTCCAGCATCTAATATGATGCCGATACAATATGACTCAATAAGTATCTGTTTAGTGAATGAATGAATGTAAAATGGAAGAGATTTTGTATGGAAAAATTAGTCTTTGTGTGGAGAAACTCAACTTCATATCTTAGCTCTGTGTACTTGGGTGAGTTAATTAATATCTTTTAGTTGATTTTTCTTTAAAATAAGGATAACAATATTTGCTTCACAAGACTATTTAGAGGACTAAGATTAGAGAGGATGAGATGTGTGAAAGCACTTTTTGAGCCATGGTTTAACTTGCTGAGAATGCATAGAGAATTAAAGAAACTCATGATCAAGAAAAGGGAAGAAATGGCCAGTGTAAGAGCTGTGCCATCTGGAGACACCTCAAGATTGGTAAATGGCTGCTCAGATGTCATGAGTCATAAGACTGGGTCCACCAGTAGTGTCACATAAATATTGAAAAAAAAACAAACCATTGTCATTGAGTCAGATCCGACTCATATCGACCCCTCCTTGGGTTTCTGAAGCAGTATCACTATGGAAGTAGATTGCCCAACCTTCCTTCTGAGAAGTGGCTGGTGGGTTTGAATGGCCAGACTTATGGTTAGCAGTCCAGTGCCTTAGGCACTATGCCTCTATTGATGTGTGTGATTATTACCCTATGTCTTTCAGAAAATATGGTAATAAGATATTTTAAAATAAAATTTTGATTACATCCTACAAAAGCTGTAATAATAATAATAATAATAATAATAAAATGCTGTTTGGTTTATTTTTATCTATTTTTTAGTCCTAGGCAGAAGAACTAGTTTTTAGAAATTTTTCTTAGGTGAAATGGCTCCTTCTCCAACTGAAAGGTAAAGTCTTTAATTATTTAATTGGCTAGTTCATGTTCACTGTAATTTCACAAAGCTAGACACTGCTATATTTAAATAAAGGTTTCTTGTGTATGAAATTAGAAAAATATAATATAATGCTCAATTAATATTGATTAAAATCCATGAAAATATTTTTGTTTGTTTGTTTGTTTGTTTCTCATCAAATACACAAGCTTAATGTGAGAGGCAGAACTCTTGATGACTGTGTCCTGTGCACCTGCCTTGATTTACTCATCCTTTCTTCTTGGACCCTATGCTCCTGTGGTTTAGTCAACTTCTTCCTTCTCCTTTATGATTTTGAGAAAGCTTTCCTGACTTCCACAGGCTAACTTTGGTCTATCTTTTCTGTTGAGTTTATTGAATCTTCCTACATTTACCATATTACAAATAAAATAATATTATCTCTCCTTTACTGCAACAGATGTTATATCAAGACTCACTGGCACCAAACAACAATTATATATCGAGTGAGGAAAGTCTTTCAACAACCTTGAAAGAAGATATTATTATCTTCATTTTTCAGATAAAGAGACTAAAGCTTCAATGGCTTAGGAAGTTTGCTAATTATGAGTTGGCTGATGAAAGACAGAGCCTGAATTTAAAATGAGGTTTACTTGTACCTAAAGCCATATTTTTCAACATTTACGTTATACTGTGTATTACCACTCTCTTGGAGCAAATCTTACCTTTGGTTTAATTCTGTGTCCTGATTGTTTGGCATAGGTGCTCAGGCTATATTAGCTATATTAGATGGTCAGGAAATTTATTTAGTATCCTGAAATGTGCCTTATAAATAGATGTTCCTAAGAATAAGCTGAATATACACAGATACACACACACACACACACACACACACAATTCTTTTTCACAGTGTAACTAAGAAAATTCATAGAGCAAGTCCATAATGCCTATTCAGCAGTTTCCAGATGTTTTGGTGATGTGGTTTTTCACCAGCCAAATACCTGGGGGGCGATCAAGATTGAAAGATTTGTGAAGCTGCCCTCTCAGACAACTGCATCCTAGGAGTTCCTGCTTTGTAAAGGAGGACAAAGATTTGGAGGTTTCTCTTGAGAGCTCATGAATGAGACTTCCAGCTGAGGTAGAGATAGATTTTATCCTTAAGGTTAAAACCCTCTTTCAGCAGCAGTGAGAAAAAGCATGTCATGTTGCAATTGACTAAGGAGGCGAGGAAGGAGAGAGGAATGTGATAAAGCTCCCTCTGTACTATGCATAGGAGCTCTGGTAGCATAGTGGCTAAAGCACTTGACTGCTAACCAGAAGGCTGGCGGTTCAAATCCACCAGCCACTCCTCGGAAGGAAGGTTGAGCAATCCTACTTCCGTAGTGATACTGCCTCGGAAACCCAAGGAGGGGTCGCTATGAGTCGGGGCCGACTCGACGGCACATAACAACAACAACATACTATGCATAAGGAGCTCTGGTGGCACGGTGGTTAAGACGTTTAGCTGCTAACCCAGAGGTTAGTGATTCAAAGCCATCAGCCAGAACGATGAGGCAGTCTCCTTCTATAAAGATTTACAGCCTTGAAAACCCTATGGTGGCAGTTTTAGTGTATCCAGTTTAGGATTATAGCTCAGACTAAAAGTTTCTTTGATTACTATAATAGTTGCTCTTTTATTTCTCAGCAAGCTTAAGCTCACTCACAACTTTTTAGGTTTTGCCTTAATCTTAATTTTTTCTGCCTTCATGGAACAGCAACGCAACACAATGCACTGCACTGGAGTCGGATTCAACTCATAGTGACCCCTCCTTCTGTTTCCGAGGCGGTTAACACTGAGAAAGTAGATTGCCCAATCTTCCTTCCGTGGAGAGTAAATGGTAAAAGCTAAATTGCTCTTGAGTGGTTTTATACGGTTTCATGAGAATCAGCAGGGGAGCACACTCAAAAGCTATATCTCTGGACTCCATCCCTGGAGACTCAGGTTTAGAGGAGGCAGACATCAGGAATCTGCATTTAGTGTATGATCCTCATCATGCAAGAATCATCCTAGATGATTCTGATGATTCAGCCATATTTGAAAAACCATGCCTCTGGGAGCTCTGGTGGCCTAGTGCCTAAGGTATTTGACTGCTAACCAGAAGTCTGGCGGTTCAAACCCACCATCCACTCCTCAGAAGGAAGGTTGGACAATCTACTTCCTTAGTGATAGTGCCTCAGAAACCCAAGGGGGAGTTGCTATGAGTGGGGTCCGAATTGAAGGCAGTGAGTACCAGTACCAATTGCCACTGAGTCAACTCCGATTCATGGAAAGTCCACGTGTGTCAGAGTAGAACTGTGATCTATCAGATCTTTTTAAAAATAATTAATTTTAGTTTAATTTGTTGTCAAGAATATACAGGACAAAAACATACACATCACTATAGGTCTTTCAATGGCTGATTTTTTTTTTTAGAACATCAGGCTTTTCTTTTGATGCACTTGTTGTTGTTGTTGTTATTGCCGTCGAGTCGGACCCGACTCATAGCGACCCCTCCTTGGGTTTCCAAGGCAGTATCACTACGAAAGCAGATTGCCCCATCTTCCTTCTGAAGAGTGGCTGGTGGGTTTGAACCGCCAGCCTTCTGGTTAGCAGTCAAGTGCCTTAGCCACCATGCTACCAGAGCTCCCTTGATGCACTTAGTATATCATTAATTTAGATGGCCTCCAGAATGACTTGAAACACAAATGAGAACATGTCACTTTTCAGGTTAACACTTCCACTGTTCTGGGCCTGTTTTGACTCAACTTTTGATGCTTTCTGTGCACACCACCCTCAAGCCATATAGCACAAAGCCTTCTCTTATCTCAACTTCTTAAACATACTCTTCCCTCTATCTGCAAGGTCACTCTTCACTTTTAACCTTATTAACTCTTCTGTGTATTCTAGCATTCATGTCAGGTGACTTCTCCTTCCTGATTCTTAGCTAGGTTTAGTGGCCCTCCTGTTCTCTTTCACTGTATCATGGTAACATTCTCATCACAAGATAGCATGTTGGGCTTGCTTACATGTTTCCTTCTTTCTCTCCCATTAAACTGATACTCATTGAGGAACAGAACCATATCTTAGTCACCTCATTTTTCTAGTAGAACATGGTTGATATATAATGAGGGTTCAGTATATGTTTATCAACCATTGCCGTGGAATTGATTCCAACTCATATTGACCCTATAGGACAGAGTAAAACTGTCCTATAGGAGCTTTGATGATGCAGTGCTTAAGCACTGGACTGTTAACTGAAAGGGCAGTGGTTTGGGTCCACTAGCTGTGCCCAGGAAGGAAGATGTGTCTGTCAGCCTGCTTACACAAAGATTATAGCCTTGGGGCAGATCTACTCTGTCCTATAGGTTGCTAAGAGTTGGAATCAACTTGATGGCAACAGATTTATCTTGTCTTATGGCTCGAATTTTGATCCCCAAAGAGATTTGTTGACATCATAAACCCTCGTACCTATGAATATGATACTGTTCAGAAATAAGGTCTTTGAAGATGTTATTAGTTAATGTTACATCATACAACAGTAAGGGGAATACTAGTCCAATATGAGTTGTGTCCTTATAAAGAAGGGAATAGACAAAAAGGCACAGAGGGAAGAGACTGCGTGAAGGAGAAGATGGATGCAGAGATTGGAATGACACATCTACCAAGCAAGGCAAGTCAGGAATCACCAGAATCCAAGAAAAGACAAGGAAAGATCTCCCCTGGAGCCTTCAGAGAGAAATCAGCCATGCTGACATTTTGTTTTCAGATATTTCTAGCCTCCACAACTGTAAGAAAATAAATGCCTGATGCTTTAAGCTATTCAATTTGTGGTACATTGTTACAGCTGCCCTAGAAAACTGTTATACCAGGGAATGAAGAATGAATGATTAAACTTTTTATAACGTCTTCCTGTCTTTCAAGATCTTTTCCAAATTTTCTTAGTATGACAATTCCAATGAGAATTTTGTTTAAAGAGAAAAAGCCCATTTAGTTTCAAATTGCATTGTATGAAAAATAAAACAAAAAGCCACATTTTTTTTTGATGGCTCCTTATTCATTTTATTTGTATGGGATTTAATAGTTTCCAAAGCTTGTCTCCAAATTTCATCTCACATACCAGTCAAATGAGGTAAGTAGGATAGATATTATTATCTTCATTTTACAGATGAAAAACACAGACCCAGTCAGATCAATTGACTTGTCCAAGGTCACCCAACCATTAAGTGGTGAAACCAACATTGTCTGACTCAAAGCCAGCAGAATTTGTACTACCCAAATTGGAAAATAAGTTGACTGCTGAAATTTTTCCTGGAAAAATGTCTTTGGAACCAACTTGATCTGTGGTGAATACAGAATTTGCAGTAGCAAAAGGTCATTTGAACAAGGCAAAGAAAGGAACTAAGGATGGAAGTGAGGTGCTGATAATTACCTAAACCCAGTCATCTTGGCTTCTTGTGAGTACACAGGGACAATGGCAAAGCCAAATCCAGTGTCAGCTGGATTAGTAACAAATTCTAGTCAGATCTCAGTTAAGTATGTGCCCTTGAGATTTTTTTTCTTAATTACTAAGCCCAAATCTCAGTGTCTGGAGCTAGAGAAGATAAAGAGAAGGGTACCTGGTACTGCAGCTTGTCAGGCTTGCTTTGAGGTCAAGTTACCCCTCCAGCCAGATGTGGACAAAGCATAAGAGCCACACCTATGTGTATGATCTTTGAACACAAAGTGACCCACACATTAGTAAACATGACTCAGTGCATGTTCAATTAGATTAGTGCCACTCCTTCTTGAAGAGAGGAACAAGAAGGGAGGAGTATAAGGGAGAAGTCTGGGGAGTTGCCCCTATACAAATTGGATCCTGATGACCAATTCAACAGTTCCTCCAATTTAGGGGAAACCAGTTCCATCAGCAGTAATACATTAGGTTCTCCTCAAAACTTTGCATTCATAAATGACTAAAGAGATGACTGAAAACATTGGTTTACTTTCCAGCCCCTTTGTGCCATGTAACAATATGGTTGTATCTAGATTGGTCATCTCTAAAGTGAATTGTGCCCACTCAGGCAAAGCTCAAGGTGTCTCAGAATGACAGAAAGACAATACTGGAACATTTTTTTTTTCCCAGTTGCCATCGAATTGACTCCAATCCTTGGTCATCCCATGTGTGTCAGACTATAACTGTGCTCCATAGAATTTCCAGCAGCTGACTGATTTTTTTAGAAAGAAATTGTCAGGCTTGCCTGTTGAAGTGTCACTGGGTGGGCTTGAACTTTTAATCTCTAGTTAGCAGCTGAGTGTGTTAATCTTTTGCACCACATTGGAACACCATGGGAACTTCTACTCATTTTGTATCCTTTCTTTTTTAAAATTTCTAACTTTTATGTATAAATTCAATAATGAACATAATTTTGAGTGTAGTAGTTTGGGTATATAATTTATAAATAAATAAGTATGCATATATTGTTGTTGTTAGGTGCCATCAAGGTGTCTCCAACTCACAGCCACCCTATGCACAGTAGAATGAAATACAACCCAATCCCACACCAGCTCCATGATCCTTGCTATACTTGAGCCCATTGCTGTAACTACTGTGTCAATCTGTCTCATTGAGGGCCTTCCCCTCTTTTGTCGACCTTCCATCTTACCAAGCATGACATCCTTCTCCAGGGAACGGTCCCTTCTGATAACATGACTGAAGTAGATGAGACAAAGTCTGGCCATTCTCACTTCCAAGGAGCATTCAGGCTACACTTCTTCCAGGACAGATTTGTTAGTTCTTTTAGAAGTCCATGGTACTTTCAGGATTCTTCACCAGCACTACAACTCAAAAGCGTCAACTCTTCTTCAGTCTTCCTTATTCATTGTCCAGCTCTCACATGCATACAAATTCCTGAACATGTTCTCTTTTGGTTTTCTAACTGCAGGTCTTTGCACATTTCATTACCTTAACTGGCTTTGCCTGTTTGAGCTGCTCTTTGAAATCTTCTGTTCAGCTCTTTTATCTTGTCATTTCTTCCATTTGCTTTAGCTACTCTATGCTCAAGGGCAAGTCTCTTCTGTCATCCATTTTGGTCTTTTCTTCTTTTCTCATTTTTTAAATGATCTCTTGCTTTCTTCATGGATGATGCTCTTTATGTTATCCAACAATTCTTCTGGTTTTCAGTCATTGGTGTTCAATTCATCAAATTTATTCTTTAGATGGTCTCTAAATTCAGGAGGGATATATTCAAGACCATAGTTTGGCTCTTGTGGACCTTGTTTTAATTGTTTTCAACTTCAAGTTGAACTTGCCTATAAGCAGTTGATGGTCTGTTCCATAAGTCTGGCCTGGTTTTGGCTGAAGATATTGAGCTTTTCCATCACCTCTTCCCACAGATGTAGTCAATCTGATTCCTGGGCACTCCATCTAGTGAAGTCCATGTGTATAGCTGCCTTTTGTGTTGTTGAAAAAAAAGTATTTTCAATGCATAAGTCATTGGTCTTGGAAAATTCTGTGATGTGATCTCCAGCGTTATTTCTGTCACCAAGACCAAATTTTCTAACTACCAGTGATTCTTCTTTGCTTTCAAGTTTTGCATTCCAGTCACCAATGATAATTAACACATCCTGATTGCATGTTTGGTCAATTTCAGACTGCAGAAGTTGATAAAAATCTTCAATTTCCTCATCTTTGGCTTTGGTGGTTGGTGCATAAACTTGAATAGTAGTTGTATTAACTGGTCTTCCTTTTAGGTGTATGGATATTATCCTATCACTGACAGCATTGTACTTCAGGACAGATCTTGAAACATCCTTTGCAATGATGAACGCTGTGCATTCCTCTTCAAACTGTCATTCCTGGCATAGTAGATCATATGGTTGTCTGATTCAAAATGGCCAAAACCAGTCCATTTCAGCTCACTAATGCCTAGGATATCAATTTTTATGTATTTCATGTCATTTTTGACAACTTCCAATTTTCCTAGATTCATAATTTGTACATTCCATGTTCTGATTACTAATGGATGTTTGCAGCTGTTTCTCCTCAATTTGAGTCATGTCATGTCAGCAAATGGTGGTCTTGAAAGCTTTACTTTATCCATATCAGTAAGGTTGGTCCTACTCTGATGATGCACAGCCTTCTGACATAAGGGTCTTGTTGCCATGCACTATATCAGATAATGTTTATGGTCTATTCACAAAGTTGCACAGTAATGTATCAGACAGTGTTTCTCTGCTATTCATAGGGTTTTCCCTGGTCAATTCTTTGAGAGGTGGATGGCCTCTTCCTTCTTCCTAGTCTATCTCAGTCTACATGCCCTGCTGAAATTTGTGTACCATGTGCAACCCCGCTGGTCTTTGAAACATTGGTGGCACAGCGTCAAGCCTCACAGCAATACACAACCACAGTATGACAAACCGACAGACAAATTTGTCTGCTTTAGCTGTTCAAAACTTTTCTATCCTCTCCTTACCTGGATCACTGCTTTCCTGCTCCTTGGGGATGGGGTCTGGGTTCCTCCCTTTATGTGGATCCCTGCCATTTCTCCTCACTCTGTCCTAGTCCCACTGCCTTTTCTCTCCTTTACCCCACCTTCCCACTGCTTGGGGGGTGGGGCCTGGGTCCATCCCCTTACCTGATGCTGCTTACTCACTCTGCCCTTGTCCCCCTGGCTTTTCTCTCTTTCCCCTGATTTCCCACTGCCTGGGTGTGTGAGGCCTGGGTTCTTCCCCTTACCTGGATCCCTGCCACTTCTTCCTCAATTATGCATATAGGAATGGTAAAATAAGAAAATACTTCTAGATTACTATCCTCAACATATGAATCTAATCAACCAAGTATTATAAGTAAGCCAGTCTTTGTTGTTGTTAGGTTCCGTCAAGTCATCTCTGACTGTGATGGTTAAGTTTCTGTGTCAAATTGGCTAGGCCTGGTTCAGTGGCTGGGCAGCTGAATGTAGTTATTCCCCATGGTGAGATTGGTAATTAACTCCACAGTTAAGCTGCTTTGATTATGTGGTCTCCTTCTGATATGTAAGAAACAGCATTGGGAATGGTCTCTAGCTTATGGCACACTTGAACCCTGAGTGTAACCAAGTCATTGTTCAACAGCATGCCATGCTCTGCCAACCTTGGGATTTCAATAGACTTGGATTAATTGCTTGGCATGTGGTTTGGTAACATTGGGACTGTGCCATTTTATTTGTTGACCTTGGGTTTGTTAGCCTCACCAGCCAGTAGCTGCCTGAGTGAAGAGATGCATCTAGCTTCAGTGGGCTGGGAGCAAGAAGCAGAGCTGAAGCCCAATGTTTGGGGGTTTCACACAGACCTTAAAACCTGGCACTTTGAACTTGGACTTTTAGCTTCCCAAAATGTAAAAGAATAAACTCTTGTTTGTTCAAGTCATCCCATTGGTGGTATATTCTTGTCAGAGGAAGTAGGTAACAAGAACACTGACTCATAGCAACCCCATGTATAGCAGAATGAAACACTGCCTGGTCTTGTGCCAGTTCCACAGTCTTTGCTTTATCTGAGCCCATCATTGCAGCCACTGTGTTAATCCATCTTGTTGAGGGTCTTCCCCTTATTTGTTGTCCCTCCACTTTACCAAGCATGATATTCTTCTCCAGGGAATGGTCAATTCTTATAATATGACCAAAGTAGGTGAGTGGAAGTCTGGCCATTCTCGCTTCCAAGGAGCATTTTGGCTGCACCTCTTCCAGGATAGATTTGTTAGTTCTTTTAGCAGCTCATGGTACTTTCAGCATTCTTCGCCAACACCACAACTCAAAAGCATCAACTCTTCTATCTTCTTTTTCATTTTCCAGCTCTTACATGCATAAGAGACAATTGAAAATACCATGGCTTTTGTCAGTTACACCTTAGTCTTCAAGGAAACATCTTTGCTTTTCAGCACTTGAAAGAGTTCTTTTGCACCAGATTTGCCCAATGCTATACAATGTCTGATATCTTAACTGTTGCTTCCATTGGTGTTGATTGTAGAACCAAGTAATATGAAGTCTTTGACAACTTCAATCTTTTCTCCATTTATCATCATGCTGCTTATTGGTCCTGTTGTGAGGATTTTTGTTTTCCTTATATTGAAGTATAATCCATACTACAGACTGTAGTCTTCAATCTTCATCAGTAAGTGTTTCAAGTCATCCTCACTTTCAGCAAGCAAAGTTCTGTCATCTGCATAATGCAGGTTATTAATGAGTCTTCCTTCTATCCTGATACCATATTCTTCTACTTGTAGTCCAACTTCTTGGATTACTTGCTCAGCATACAGATTGAATAAGTATGGTGAAAGGACACAACCCTGACATTCTTTTCTTGATTTTAAACCATGCAGTGTCCCCTTGTTCTGTTTGAATGACAGCCTCCTGGTGTATGTACAGGTTCCTCATGAACACAATTAAGTGTTCTGGAATTTGCATTCTTTTCAATGTTATGCATAATTTGTATGATCCATGCAATCAAATGCTTTTTGAATCTAGCTTGCATTTCTGGAAGTTCTCTGTCAATATACTGCTGCAACCATTTTTGAATTGCCTTCAGTAAGAATTTAGTTGTATGTGATGTGATATTAATGATATTGTTTGATCATTTCCACATTCTGTGAGATCACCTTTCTTAGGAATGGGTACAAATATGGATCTTTCCTGGCCAGTTGGCCTGGTAGATATCTTCCAAATCTTTTAGCATAGCTGAATGAGTGCTTCCAGTGTGGCATCTGTTTGTTGAAACATCTCAATGGGTATCCCATCAATTTCTGGAGCCTTGTTTTCTACCACTTCCTTCATCGCAGCTTAGATTTCTTCTTTCAATACCATCGGTTCCTGATCATATTCCACCTCCTGAAATTGATGAACATCAACCAGTTTTTTTTGGTACAGTGACTCTGTGAATCTGTTCCATCTTCTTCTGATGTTCCTGCATCATTCAATATATTGCCCATAGAATCTTTCAATATTGCAACTCTAAGCTTAAATTTTTTCTTCAGTCCTTCCAGCTTGAGAATGCCTAGTGTGTGCTTCCCTTTTGGCTTTCCTACTCCAGGTCTTTGCACATTTCCTTATAATAATTGACTTTGTCTTCTTGAGCTTCTCTTTGAAATCTTCTATTTAACTCCTTTATCTTGTCCTTTCTTCCATTTGCTTCACCTACTCTTTGCTCAAGAACAAATTTCAGAGTCTCTTCTGACATTCATTTTAGTCTTTTCTTCTTTTTCTGTCTTTTTTTGTGACCTATTGCTTCCTTCATAAATGATGTTCTTGATGTCATCCCATAATTCCTCTGGTTTTCAGTCACTCAGTCACATTGGTGTTCAATGCATAAAATCTATTCTTTAGATGGTCTCTAAATTCAGGAGGGATATAGTCAAGATCATATTTTGGCTCTTGTGAACTTATTTTAATTGTCTTCAGCTTCAACTTGACCTTGCATATGAGCAGTTGATGGTCTGTTCCACAATTACCTCCTGACCTTGTTTTGGCTAAAGATATTTAGCTTTTCCATTGCCCCTTGCCACAGATGCAGTCAATCTGATTCCTGTGTATCCCATTTGGTGCAGTCCATGTGTTCAGCCACTGTTTGTGTTGTTAAGAAAAGCTATTTGCAGTGAAAAAGTCATGGATCTTGCAGAACTCTATCATGTGATCGCCAGCATTACTTCTATCTCCAATGTCAAATTTTCCAACTACTGTTGATTTTTCATTGTTTCCAACTTTGTCATTTCAATCAACAGTGATAATCAGCACATCTTCCATGCATATTTAGTCAATTGCAAACTCCAGAAGTTGGTAGAAATCTTCAATTTCCTCAACTTTGGATTTGGTGGTTGAAAAATAGTCATATTAACTAGGATTCCTTGTAGGTGTATGGATATTATTCTATCACTTGATGACATTGTACTTCAGGATAGATCTTGAAACATTCTTTGTGACAATGAATGCCACATCATTCCTCTTCAATTTGTCATTCCCGGCGTAGTAGATCATATGGTTGTCTGATTCAAAATGGTCAAAACCAGTATATTTCAGCTCACTAATGCCTAGAATATTGATCTTTGTGCATTCTATTTCATTTTTGACAATTCCCAATTTTCCTAGATTCATACTTCGTACATTCCATGTTCTAATTATTAGTGGATGTTTGCAGCTGTTTCTTCTCACATTGAGTTGTGGCACTTCAGCAAATGGAGGTCCTGATAGCTCTATTTTATTCATCATTAAGGTAAGCTCTACTCTGATGAAGCAGCTCTTTCCCAGTCATATTTTGAGTGCCTTCCAACCTGAGGGGCTCATATTCCGGCACAGTATTGGACAATGTTTCAAGGCTATTCATAAAATGTTCCAGTAATATACCAGGAAGTGTTTCACTACTATTCATAAGGTTTTCACTGGCTAATTCTTTGCAAAGTAGATGGTCTTTTCTTTCTTTTGAGTCTTTCTCAGTCTGGAAGCTCCAGTGAAACTGATCCACCATGGGCACCCCTGCTGGCACCCACTCTAGCCTCACAACAACATGCAAGCCACCATAATACAACAAACTGACAGATAAGTTCATCTCCCTTAGCTGTTCCAACCACTCTGCTCCCTTCCTGGGCTTCCTCCTACTTGTTCTGGCTGCAGGCCTTGTCTGCTTCTTGCTGCCTGGGGGCTCTCCCCGCCTTAACTGTTCTGGCCACCAGCCCTGTCTGCCACTGATTCCTGCCTGGGATTCTTTAATTCAGTGATAACTAAAAACTGATCTATAAGTCTATATTAAGTTGGTTTCTTGAGAATAATTGTTACAAATACAAAATTCCAGGCTCCACTAGAACTGGAGATTCCATTTTAGTAAGGTCAAGGTTGCTGTTATGTGCTGTAGAGTCAGTCGGATTCATAGCAACCCTATGTACAACAGAGCCGAAACACTGCCCAGCCTAAATCATTATTATGTTTGAACTCATTGTTATAGCTACTGTGTCAACCCATCTCATTGAGGTTTTTCTTATTTTTCACTGACACTCTACTTTTCCAAGTATGATGTCCTTCTCCAGGGACTGGTCTGTCTTGGTTGTTGTTATGTGCCATCAAGTCGGCCCCGACTCATAGTGACCCCTCCTTGGGTTGCTGAGGCAGTATCACTATGAAAGTAGATTGCCCAGTCTTCCTTCTTGTCCATCCTGGTAACATGTCCAAAATACATGAGACAAAGTCTCATCATCCTTGCTTCTGAGGAGCACTGTGGCTGTTCTTCTTCCACGGAAGATTTGTTCATTCTCCTGGCACTCTAGGGTGTATTCAATACTCTTTGCTAACATTATAATTCAAAAGCATCAATTCTTCTTCAGTCTTCCTTATTCATTGTCCAACTTTTGCACACATATTAGGCAACTGAAAATCCATGGCATGGGTCAGGCACAACTTAGGCTTCAAAATGACATCTTTCATTTTTAACACTTTAAAGAAGTCTTTTGTTCAGAGGAGGGCCCATTAATCTTCATTTCCCATCCTCTCCACAAGTGCTTCCAATCCATGACCAAGTTCGCTCCTTATTGGGTTTTGCTTTTACTGCTTTGTCATAAACTCAAAGAACAAGACTTCTCCACTTTCTCGGTTCAGCTTTCTCATCTCTAAGATATTCTAGGGTGACTTTGGCACTAAAGATTTATTTTGTGCCTGATGCCTCTAGGTACAAGTTTGAAAAAAAAAAAAAAAAGTGCTTATTTGAGGTGGAAACAGTGACAATACCAGTCATAGCTGGTTTGCTTTGCTGGAAGGTATCTGAAATGACTGCATATACCCACAACTGAGGCCAAGACAGCCCACATCTGGAGCCTCAGCTGTTTCTGCATCTTTGCATTGTCAACTCCAACAGTGTCAGTTTCCATGGACTGCTGGGGACTGGATGACTTTAAGTAAATTCAGCTAAACAAGATGCAGAGCTATAGGGACAGGTAATAAACCTAACCTATGTCAGGCTGGTAACCCTGAGGCCAAAGTATCCTCTTGGGAGCATATCAAGAAATGCAAAATTTATTTTATTTTTAGGCCTGTTAGGGATTGAATCATGTCCCCTCAAAAGTTATGTTTTAAATAAAAAGAAAAAAATGTTATGTTGAAGTCTTAACCTCTGTACTTGTAAATATGACCCTGTTTGGAAACTGAGGTTTTCTTTATTAGGTTAATGAGGTTACTTTGTTATGTTAATTTTCATATTTGAGTGAGGTGGTTCCTAAACTTAATCCCTTCTGAGTGGTGACTGGTAAAAAGAACAAAATAGACACAGACACACACATAGAGGGGAAGATGCCACAGATGCATCTATAAGAACCAAGGAAAAGTCAAAGATTGCCAGCAGTTATCAGAAACTAGGAGACAAGCCCGTAAAAGGAACTGACATGGGCAAGACCCTATTCTAGACTTCTAGTCTCCAAAACTGTGAGAAGATAAATTCCTATTCTTCAAAGCTGCCCACCTTTTGGCATTATTTTGGCAATCTTGGCAAACTAAGCCAGGATCCTCTCTCTATTTAACACGGGACTAATACTTTTCTCCTTATTGTTATGAGAAGGTCAGAGAGACATTTCCAATCTGTGTGAGGGTCAAGGGAGAATTACAAAGGTAATGCTATAACTTTGAAAAAAAGAGATGTTTCAAACTCTTTTTCATTTTAATTTGCTCAGTGACCTTTGGTGGCCACTCTTTCTGGGCTCAGAAACCTTTACAAGTTACCAGCAGTTGCTAAATAAATGAAACAAATAGACAAAAAGCAACTCACATCTATCATCTCATATACAATCCTCTTTAAAATTTCTTTAAAAATAAATAAATAAATAGTCCTGGGAGATAGGCGATTTTATGCACACTTTAGATGAGAAAATAAAGGCTCCTGGGAGTCAGATGACTTAGCCTAAGTTACCTGGCAAGTCAGTAAAAGAGCTGGAACTTGAACCCATATATTCAAGATTTCTTCTGGGGCTTTATATAGTGCACCCTGACTGCCTCCCTGGAGCCTGCTAAATCAGTTAGGGCATAACTTTGAGTTTAGGCCGTAACTTTGAGTTAAGCCCATGTTCCAACTCACAGAGAGGTCTGGGTGGGGTGTTGTGTCATTTGACACAAAGAATTCTTTCACCAGCTGCCCCCACTGAGGACCACCCAGGACCACATCAATTTCAGCCACAGCTGGACAAATGTAGGTCAGATCTGTAGAAGAATTTCCTGGCAGGGTAGTTAGACAATGGAACAAGTTCCCAAGGAAAGCTGTAATTTTCATCTTTGTAGAATGTTAAAATCAGAGCAATTTTCCTCTGCCTCTAAGTAGCATAGGCATGACCTTCACCTCCTTTTCAGGTGCTTATACATGAGGAGCTCTGGTAGCATAGTGCCTAAGGCACTTGACTGCTAACCAGAAGGCTGGCAGTTCAAATCCACAAGCCACTTGTCCGAAGGAAGGTTGGGCAATCTACTTCCATAGTGATACTGCCTCGGCAACCCAAGGAGGGGTAGCTATGAGTCAGGTCTGGCTGTCTGACTGTACAGCACGTAACAACAACAACATACATGAGATAGGTCCATGAAGCTCAGCAGATACGAAGCATGGCTTGAGAAAAAAGAAGTTGTTTGGGATAGTAGAAAGTGACAAGCAGACTATGGATATTTATCAAACTCCTAATGCAGACCTATGGGGTGGTTGGTGGTTCAGTGGGAGAATTTTAGCTTCCATGCAGGAGACCTGAGTTTAATCCCTGGCCAAGGAATCTTAAGCATAGAACCAGCTATCCGTCAGTGGAAGTTTGTGTTTTATTATGATGCTGAATGGAATTCAGTGGAACTTCCAGACTAAGATAGACTAAGAAGAAAGATCTGGTGATTTACTTCAAAAAATCAGCTGATGAAAACTTCATGGATCACAATGGTCTGAACTGCAACAGATCATGGAGATGATGCTGGGTAGAGCTGTGATTTGTTCCATTGTATGTGGAGTCACCAGGAGTCGGGGTCCACTTGACAACCACTAACAACAACAGGCTTTATATTTGGAGATCATGGTTGGTATCCAGGCCTGGGAGATAGAGATTAGCAAGATAGTAGCCCATACAAGAGGAAATGTAGGAACTTGAACCCTGGAGCAAGAGCAAAGTTCATTTATTAAAATGGGGGTATGAGGATGGAGTAGGCAAGCTGTCAGACAGACTCCACTAAGGGATCCAGGACCATGGATCCAGGACCAGAAAGCATGATCATTCCCAGAGCTAACACTAAGGATTGTGAGGCAGCAATGGAGGTGCACCATTCAGATCTCCCTTCAAAAAGAAGATTCCACTGCAAGGATTGTGTTTATAGGAAGTTTCCCCTATAAGCAATGTCAGGTTCCACCTCACCTCTCAAGAGGTCTTTCTGGGAATAACTAAGTATGGTGAAGGCAACAGGGTCTGGCCATTTCTGTTAAACACTGAACTCTTTCAACAAATTATCTGTGTGCTAAAGATTTTTGTTGCACTGGGTAAAATTGTCAAAGCTGTGTTTCAGCCTTGATCTTCCCCTGCTTAGTCCTGTCTGCTGCTGCAAAAGTGGCTTGGGGATAGTGTTTGACCTCCTCTAAATTCACAAGAGAGAGGAGAATCAAGATTAACATCAACAGCCCAAAGCTGATTCCTATGAGGTGGAGGTCAGACATGCCTCCACTTTCCAACCATTTTACCAATTCTGACACAACTGTGCCTCCCATAGCACTCTCTATTTCTCTATTGGATGTGATAATTCATTGCAGTGGACACACAGAACTCACAGACAATACTCAAGATTATGAGGTTTATTAAGGAAATAACAAGTTGGAATTCATGATCAGGAATGCTCAGGATACAGTTCTTCAGCCAGGACAGCTTCCCATCAGCCAAGCTTACATGCAGTTCTCTCTCTGTTCCTTGATTCCCTGGCCTTGCCACTGCCCTGCTTAAGCAAATATTACAAAACTCTTTTAGCTTTCTTGATAATTAGCCAGAGGCACCCCACTCTGCCAGTAAGCCTTGGCCCAAAGGCACTCAGCTTTTTTGCTCAGTGAACCAGGAAGTCCAATGTTCTCCCTTATGCTGGTTTCTTGGTTCTGCCGCCTCTGCTGCCACCATTTCTCTGTCTCAGTTTCTCATAATCTCTAGTATCATGGCCCTCCATTTTGTGGATCAAAAAAGTTTAGTACAAGGATCTCAGAACCAAAAGACACACTCAACTCCTGCTTCTTCATTCTTGACGGTAGTGAGATCCCCCTTTCCACCTCTGGGATGGCTAATTTTAAACCTAGGGGGATGGCAAATCTGACCAAACCCCATGTTAGGGTTCTATATACCTTATTTGCATGGTCCCACCCTCATGAACTACCATTCAGCTGTCGCTCTGTCATACTGTTGTGGCTTGCATGTTGCTGTGATTCTGGACACTATGCCACCGGTGTTTCAAATATCAGCAGGGTCATCTATGGTGGACACATTTCAGCAGAGCTTCCAGACTAACAGAAAGAAAGAAACGGTCCACTTCTGGAAAAAAAAAAAAAAAAAAAAAAATTAGCCACTGAAAATGTTATGAATAGTAGTGAAGTGTTATCTAACATATTAATGGAAGATGAGCCCCTCAGGTTGGAAGGTACTCAAAATATGACTGGGGGAGAGATGCTTCGTAAAAGTAGAGGTGACCTGAAAGAGATGGATGGATTAAAGCTTTTGGGACCTTCATTTGGTGATGGGGCATGACTCAAAATGAGAAGAAACAACTGTAAACATCTGTTACTAAAAAGAATGTGGAATGCTTAAAGTATCAATCTAGGAAAATTGGAAGTTTGCAAAAATGAAATAGAGCACATAAAGATTGATAACTTAGGCATTAGTGAGCTGAAAGAGACTGGTATTGGCCATTTTTAGTCAGACAATCATATGGTCTATTTTGATGATAATGACAAATTGAGGAGGAATGGCATCACATTTATCATCAAAAAGAACTTTTCAAGATCTATCCTGAAGTACAATGCAGGCCATGATAGGATAATATCTGTATGCCCAAGGAAGACCAGTTAATACTGCTATTTTTCAAAGTTATACACCAACCACTAAGCCAAAGATGAAGAAATTGAAGATTTTTACCAACTTCTGCAATCTGAAATTGATCAAACATGCAGTCAGGACACATTACTAGTGATCAGAATGTGAAAGTTGAAAACAGAGGAGAATCATTAGTAGTTGGAAAACATGGCCTTGGTGATAGAAATGACACTGGAGATAGCATGATAGAATTTTATAAGACCAATGATTTATTCATTGCAAATTCCTTTTTTTTTTCAATATTAATGCCAACTATAGATGTGGACCTCATCAGATGAAATACACAGGAATCAAATCAACTACATCTGTGGAAAGAGACAATGGAAAGCTCAATATTATCAGTCAGAACAAGGCCATGAGACAAGGTAAAAGAAACCGTCAACTGCTCATATTCAAGTTTAAATTGAAGTTGAAGAAAATTAAAACTACTCCACAAGAGCCAAAATATGACCTTGGATACATCCCACCTGAATTAAGTGGCCATATGAAGAATACATTTGATACTTTGAACACCAATGACCAAAGACCAGACAAATTGTGGGATGACATCAAGAACTTTATACATGAAGAAAGAAAAAGGTCCTTAAAAAGACAGGAAAGGAAGAAAAGACCAAAATGGATGTCAGAAGAGACTCTGAAACTTGCTTTTCAATGGAGAGTAATTAAAGTGAATGAAAGATGATGGGGCATGACTCGAAATGGAAAGAAAGAGTTGCAATCATTCATTAATAATCAGGATGTGGAATGTAGGAAGTATGAATCTAGGAAAATTGGAAGCTGTTAAAAATGAAATGGAACACATAAACACTGATATTGTAGGTATTAATGAGCTGAAATGGACTGGTAGTGGCCATTTTGAATCAGACAATCACATGGTTTACCATGCCAAAGGTTAAATTGAAGAGGAATGTCTCCTCATACATTGTCAAAAATAACACTTCAAGATCTATCCTGAAGTACAATGCTAATGATCGAATAATATCCATATATGTTGATAATCAGGATGCACTGATAATCACTGGTGATTGGAATTCAAAAGTTGGAAACAAAGAAGAAGCATCAGCAGTTGGAAAATATGGCCTTGGAGATAGAAATTACACTGGAGATAGCATGAAAGAATTTTGCAAGACTAATGGCTTATTCATTGCAAATGCCATTTTTCAACAACAGAAAAGGACACTATACACATGGATGTTGCCAGACGAAATATACTGGAATCAAATTGACTACATCTGTGGAAAGAGACAATGAAGAAACTCTGTATCATCAGTAGAACAAGGCTTGAGCTGACTGTGGAACAGATCATCATTTGCTCATATGCAAGTTCAAGTTGAAGTTGAAAATAAATAAATAAATAAATAAATAGAACAAGTCCATGAGAGGCAAAACAGGACCTTGATTATATCCCACCTGAATTTAGAGACAATCTGAAGAACTGAACAGTGTTGACTGAAGACAAGACAAATTGTGGGATGACATCAAGAACATCATATATGAAGAAAACAGAAGGTCATTAAAGAGACATAAAAGACAGAAAAGACCAAAATGGATATTAGAAGAGACTCTGACTAGTTCTTGAAGGCAAAGTAGCTAAAGTGAATGGAAGAAAAGATGAAATAAAAAGCTGGATACAAGATTTCAAAGGGTACCTTAAGGAGACAAATAAAGTATTATAATGAAATATGCAAAGATGTGGAATTAGAAAACCAAAAAGGAAGAACACACTAGACATTTTTCAAGCTGAAAGAACTGAAGAAAAATTTCAAGACTTGAACTGTAATACTGAAAGAATCTGTGAGCAAAATACTGAACGATGCAGGAATCACCAAAAGAAGATGGAAGGAATTCACAGAGTAACTACACAAAAAAGAATTGGTCGATGTTCAACTATTTCAGGAGGCAGGATATGATCAAGAGCCAATGATATTTAAGGAAGAGGTGCATATTTCACGTCAAGGAATTGGTCATAAACACGACTCCACAACTGATGGACTAGCTATTCAGATGTTTCAAGAAACAGATGCAGCACTGGAAGTGCTTACTCATTTATGTCAAAACATTTGGAAGACAGATACTTGGCCAACCAACAAGAAGAAATCCAAATTTGTCCCTATTCCAAAGAAAGGTGATCCAATAGAATGTGGAAATTATCGAACACTACCATTAACATCACACATAAGTAAAATTTGCTGAAGATAATTCAAAAATGTTTGCCACAGTATATTGACAGGGAACTGCTAGAAATGCAAGGTAGATTCAGAAGAAGATGTGGAAAGAGGAGTATCATTGCCAATGTCAGATGGATCTTGATGGAAAGCAGAGAATACCAGAAATGTGTTTACCTGTGTTTTATTGACTATGCAAGGGCATTTGGTGTGTGGATCATGACAAATTATGAATAACATTGTAAAGAATGGGAATTTCAGAAAAGTTAATTGTGCTCATGAGAAACTGGTACATACACAAAGAAGCAGTTGTTTGAACAGAACAAAAGATGGTTTAAAATCAAGAAGAGTGTCTGTAGGTTGTATCCTTTCACCATAATTATTTAATCTGCATGCTGAACAAATAATCCGAGAAGCTTGACTAGATGAAGAACATGGCAACAGGACTGAAGGAAGACTCATTAGTAAACAGTGATATGGAGATGACACAATCTTGCTTGCTGAAAGTGAAGAGGACTTGAAGTACTTGATGATGATTAAAGACTACAGCCTTCAGTATGGATTACATCTCAATATAAAAGAAAAATCCTTACAACTGGACCAATAAGCAACACCATGATAAACAGAGAAAAGGTTGCAGTTGTCAACACCTATGTAAGCAGCAGTCAAGAAATCATATGATGTACTACATTGGGCTAATCTGCTTCAAACGACCTCTTTAAAGTGTTAAAGAGCAAAGATATTACTTTGAAGACTAAGGTGAGTCCTATCCAAATCACAGTATTTTTAACAGCCTTATATGCATGTATGAGGTGAATAATGAATAAGATCATGAAAGAATTGATGCATTTGACTTGTGGTGTTTACAAAAAATATTGAACATACCATGAACTGCTAGAGGAACAAACAAATCTGCCTCAGAAGTCTTGTCAGAATGCTCCTTAGAAGCCAGACTCCACAGACTTCATCTCTTTTACTTTGGTCCTGTTATCAGAAGGGATCAGTCCCTGGAGAAGGATATCATGCTTGATAAAGTAGATGGTTGTGGTAGTTACGTCTCTGTGTCAACTTGGCTGGGCCTGGTTGAGTGTCTGGGCAGCTGGTGGTAGTTATTGCCCATGATGAGACTGACAATCAACTCCATGGTGGGATCTACCACAAGCTGCTGAGTAGCTGCCTTTGGGATGTGGTCTGCTTCCTGTATATAAGGAGAAGCCTTGGGAATAGTCTCTAGCCTATGGCACACTTGGACTCTGCATGTAGCTGTGTCGTTGCTCAGCAGCCTGCTATGCTCTGCCGACCTTGGGACTTATAATGCACTTAAGTTAATGACCTGCCATGTGATTTGGTAACATTGGGATTGTGCCTTTTTACTTGTCAACCTTGGGACTTCTCAGCCTCAGCAGCCAGCCACTGTCTGAGTGAAGAAATGCCTCTAGCTCCAGTGGGCCAGGAGCAGGAGGCAGAGCTGGACCCCAAGATTGAGGGGCTTTCACCCAGTCCCTAGAGCTTGGCACTTTGAAATTGGACTTAAAGCCTCCAAACTGTAAGAACAAACTCCTGTTTGTTAAGGCCATCCCATTTGTGGTATATTTCTTGTCAGAATGGCCATAGGTAACCAGAACGAGGGTTAATGACAAAGGGGAAGACCCTGAATGAGATGGAGTGACACAGTGGCTGAAAAGACGAGCTTAAGCATGGCAATGATTGTGAGGTTGGAGCAGGACTGGACAGTGTTTTGTTTTGTTGTGCACAGGGTACCTATGAGACAAAATTGACTTGACAGATCTTAACTACAACAGCCCCACTAGGGTGCCATTCATCTTATTTACATTATCAAAAATCTGTCTAACTCCATTCATGGTCCACCAGCACCCTACATTTGCATAGTCCCACTCAGTCATCTGGCTGGAGTCACAAAGACCATGGCTAGAGTGGCCATGGAAAGCAATACAATGCACCACAACTGCACATCCCTTTCCTTTGCCAGGTGTCAGTTGATATCATAATATGAGAGCTCCATATGCCAAATCCAGTATCCTCACCTTCTTATGTTTTATAAGCAGTAAACCCAAAAAACCAAACTCACTGTTGTTGAGTTTATTCCAATATAATGACCTCTTCTTGGATTTCTGAGGCAGTATCTCTACGGAAATAGATTGCCCAGTCTTCCTTCCGAGGAGTGACCGGTTGGTTTGAACCTCCAGCTTTCTTTTTAGCAGTCAAATACCTTAGGCACTACGCCACCAGAGCTCCCCTTTATAAGCAGTACTTCCATTAATCTTTTGCACCCCTGACGCCATCTTTGGGTCAGCTTTCCAAAACATCCACCTGACACATGTAGGCACTGTGGCCTCTTATAACCTGACACCAAGTCTCCTGGGTGAATTGGTGTGATTGATCTTATCATGAGATAACAACAGTCAGTTGTATGGTTTCTAAACTTTCTTCTTTTCCAGTGTAGCTTTTAAGACCATTTATGAGCCATTAATGCTTTGGGTGAAATGATCTTTTTTAGAAGCAAATGATGTGTAATGACACTGCATCTCAATTTCTGAGAAATTTCTGTGTTGTAACATGGTTGATCATTCATGTAATCATTCATGTATTTGTCATTAAAAACACACTATGGCAATTGCCTAGAACATCTTCTCTTTGTTTACTTATGGCCAATTCCAACTCAATATTCAGTAACCATCTCAAACTCTACCTCCTCTGTGAAGCCTTCCATGTCCATTTAGAAGTTTTAAGTGGTTCTCTCTCCTTTCAATATGCACAAGCATATACTAAGGCATTTTTTGTTTCACTCTCTAAACTCTGAATTTCTATATGGTAAGAATCTTGTAGCATCCCCTAGCAGGGTGCTTGACACATAGGGTTGTTTTATTATTTATTTTTTCATCAGCCCCTGCAGCTACATGAGTTGGTAAAAGCCTCCAGCTTGACATATGATCCAAGAACTTGGGACTTGCCAGCTTCTATAAGTGTGTGGCCATTTTCCTAAGATAAATTTCTCTCTTTCTTTCTAAGTTTTACTGTTTTTGCTTCACTAGAAAAACCAGCCTAACACAGTTTGCTTTAGTTTTTTTTTTTTTGTTGTTGTTTGTTTACTATGTAGTATGTACTCTATGGTGCCTAACAACAATAGCAACAACACTATGTACTAGGTATTTGTTGTTTGTAGGAGCCATTGAATCAGCCCATGCTCATGGCAATTCCATGTGCAATGGACCATTGTGAGCTGTAGGATTTCACTGGCTGATTTTCAGAAGTCATTCACTAGGCCTTTCTTTCTAGTCTGTCTGAGTCTGGAAACTTTGCTGAAACCTGTTCAGCATTATAACAACATGCAAGCTTCCACTGACAGATGGATGGTGGCTATGCTTGAGATGCATTGGCCAGGAATCAAATCCAGGTTTTCCATACGGAAGGCAAGAACTCTATCACTGAACGACCACTGCCCTCAAGGCCTATAATAGGTGTTGGGAAATAAAAAGAAAATTAAGACAAAGTCTCTACCCTTGAGGAGCTCACAGTACTGATGAAGAGACACACATGCAAGCAAACTAATTCAGGAAAAAAGCAATGGACATACAAAATGTGTGACCAAAGGTATAAGCAAAGTCAAAAGTCCTGGTGGTCTTTTCTAACATACAGCTCTACTAGAGTTATAGCATCACGTCTATTTGCCTGAGTCATAAGCAAACCCCTCAGGAGAGTTGAAGCAAACTTTGTCGGAACAAGCTTCTTCCCTCTGCAGCACATCTAATACTCTATGTCCCCCAGTGTTATTCTCAATAAATTTCTAACATACTGACTGACAAGAGGAACTGAAGAAAGAAGAGAAAGAAATATTAACCATAGGTCTGGCATTTGCCGGTTATAAATAGTAAACATGTACTTCTTTGTCTTTTCATGTGTGAGGATGTGTGCATATATGGATGGTCAATGTTGTCTAGTTTTAACGAATACTTCTCACCCTCTCAGGCAATTAAAGTTTATGGTTTATGCTAGTTATAGCTTTATTCATTAGTGCGCCAACAATTTTTTTTTTAACCCCCAAAAACAGTACATATTTCAACTTTGGATACAAATGGTATAGTTTCATTTGGTCACAGTATTGAATGCCTTTATAGAAGTCTGCATGCTGTCATAGCTGAGGGGATTATATACCAGGGAAGGACTGTGAAATCAATTGAGAAGTAATCTCCTTAGAAAAATAGTGCTGCTTTAGGGAGTGGTGTAATTGACTGTTCTATAATAAGAAGCAGGGCTCAGGTAGCAGTTGGAAAAATGACTTTCAACCATAACCTGATATGTCTCAGAAATTGGTGTTGATGCAATGTCCTGTTTATATGACATGACTGTTCAGCATATCAAGGGATGAAGCTGTCCTCTTTTGTGAGTCATGAACTGTATGTTAACTGTATTATCACCTGTGACCTTGATGATGATTCTTGAAGGTAGGCCTTGGGATTATTTGTATTTATTTGAAAAGTAAATAGAGTTGGAGAGGTAAGCAACTTGATTACATGGGTGAAATGGGTGAAGTTAACATCCCAATCTGCCATATTTAATTTGTAGTCTATGTACTTTTTCTAAAATGCAACATTAGGATTTATATCCTGGAATATTTTTAATAAACTTTAATGCTAACTCAAATATATCTGATGCTGGTAATAATTTACTAGATACTCTATTTGCACAGATATTTGGTCATTACAAAGATAACTTGAACCTTTTCTGAGAATGAAAATATTTTTTGACATGCCTACTCATAATTGCCTCTTTACGGGAAAGTTTTCTGTGCATTTATACATATCATATGCTCTGCATGGCATGACCTTTTCCCTCCACCCCCTGCCTTCTGGTAAATTCTTTATCCTTTCTAAAAACTTCCAGGTAATCATTCTAATCTCTGTGCTCCTAAACAGCCTGCCCATAAATCTATTTCACCTCCTATCGCTTTCTATTATGTGAGTCTTCATCACAATGTACTCCATGTATTCAGTTATATATCTATTGCAAGTCTGTTTTGAGGGCCAGGACTGTGAGCAGTGTATCTTGATTTTCATATTGCCTAGCACAGGGCATGCATACAGTAGGTGTTTGATATATGTTTAAAGAAGAAAGAGAGGTAAATAGGGAGAGAGTGTGTGAATTCATATAATATTAAACAGAAGAAAATATAACAAAGAGCAAAAGAAGTTTTTCCTTGTTTCACAAAAGGTGGTGGAGCTGGCCTGTGAAAGCACAGGGGAGACAAGGATAGTTCAGAGTCTGTAAAAAGGCTCAGAGCCTACAGGGCATATTCATCCCTAAGCTAAGGAGTTGGTACTTAGTCCACAGCTATTGATCAATTTCCAGAAGGGCATTCAATAATCTGTACCTCCAGTGGGTTTGTTATTAATCTTGAAGTGACAAAGAGGCTAGAGAAGGCAGGTTACATTTCACCGGAGAGCTTCCCTTTATTGGAGGATATTACAAATGTCAGGTAACATGACGAGTTCCTAAAATTTGTTCTCTGCAACAAAGCATCATCCTTGAGCACTCTATATATGAGTGAGGAAAGTAGGAGCTATCTGAGTATCCTCATTGCCAAATGCTATTATTAGACTCTTTACAAATAGTACATGTATGATAAACAACCAACCCCCAAGATGAGCATTCAGCTATCAGCCTCATTTTCTTGATGAGGAAATTGGTCAGAGTTTAAATAGTTTAATATACCTAGCATGAGAAGTCAGAATTCAACATAGGTCTTTCTGAGTCTCCTGTTCTTCTTGCCACTTCTGCTTCTTTTCTGGAGATGATTTCCTTTCATAAATGCTTGGAGGAAATAGTCTTTAAATACTCAACTATGAAGTATTTCTCCTCCATTCAACATATATTTTTGATCATCTATGCAAACACATATTCAGGGAACTTTGAGAATTGCAGAGAATTATTTGATATGGGTTCTTCCTTTAGTATATACTTAAGGTGTAATTGGGAATTAGGGAAAATGGAAGAAGAACAATTGGAGAATAATGAGAGACGTTGTGTCTTCAATGTGTGTGGAACTGACATCTGTTATTAAAGGAGGTGTCAGAAGAGCCCGACTCACCTGATATGTAAGCTTAGGACAGGCTTCAAGAAGTTTAAGATATGAAGAGGATGTTGATTTCCAGGTACATGGTTTTATCTTCATTTTGTTGAGAATCATAAGACATAAAACAATTTTTGATTTATGTTATTTTCCCTTAACACTTTATTTTTCTTTTCAAAAGAAATATATACTTGAAGTCCAGGAGTGCTATCAGAGCTTTATAAAAATAGTGAATTCAAATTGTTTGGGCTTTCATTTGGTGGCCGTTAGGAGTGCCATGATGCCATGACCTCTGTAGGTTGTTGTGATGTTGGAGTTAGCAGACTCAGTGGCTCGCTTTGCCTACACTCTCAGCCACCACCAGGATAGAAATGGAGGTCACCTGAGGGCAGCACTCTGGGCTCACATATAATCTCATCAATGTCACTGCTGGGACGTTTACTTAGAGATTCACTCTTCATTTTACAGGTGAAGGAATAGTTGGTCTGAGGTGAGTTTTTGGTTCCAATCTTAACATTCATATTGAGAAGAGTGAGCCCCTGAGGGGGAAGAGAGATACCTTTTAGCTCTTGGTCAAAATGATGTTATTTTCCTGGTTATTTGAATTTGTTAAAAATCATTGGCATTTAGAATGATTAATTAAGAATACTCTATGTCAGTTTTGGAGGAACTTTTCTCAGATAAATATAATGTATCTTTGTGCCTCTAAGATCAGTTAAGTACCCAGCATTAATCCACTTAAAAATATGACTCCTTTGTGCAGTGCAATGAGTTTCTTTTATATATGGCCCTTCTGGGCTTGGGTTTATAATTCTACAAAAATGATTGGGGGAAGCCATAATCTTGCAAAGAGTTGGTTAGTTACTGTGCAAGTAGGATGTGTAAAATCACCCAGCAGGATTAAGTGATCTTACAGGAATTGGTCAATTACTATGAAAATTGAGTGATTGTAGTTTACTGAAGGGATTGGTCTGACTGGGAGGGGCATTCCTTGAGACTGAACATAAGGGCCAATCCCACAGATGTGGTAGGGAACTTCACTACTATCAAGAAGAGCATGGAGTAGAGTACATCCTTTGGACACAGGGTCCTTGAGATAAGGACCTTCTAGGCACAAGACAGAGAGTGCTGTAATATTGAAGGTGGTACAATGGTGAGAAAAGATGGCAACCACAGCAGAGCCCAGCAGCAGAGAAACAGTGGCAGCATAGAGGCAGCAGGAAACAGGAGACCTGAATGACCCACAGAGCCAGATACAGCTGAATGCTTTCAGGCAAGAGGCTTGCTGGCAAAGTTGACTGTCTTTGGGCACTTGCTAGCAGAGATAAAGAGCTGAAATACTTGCCTGAGCAGGGCAAAGGCCAGAGAAATCTGCCTGCTTGTGAGCATCATGGAGAGAAAGCAGAGAGCTGTCTTGGATGGAAGCTGTCCTGATTGAAGAACTGTATCCTCTTTCCTGAGTTGTATCCTATTACTTCCAACTTGATCTTGATCATGAGCTGTAGCCTGTTACTACTCTAATAAATCATATAATCATAAGTATAGTCTGTCACTCCTGTCAGTTCATCATTCTGTGGTGACTTGCATGTTGCTGTGAGGCTGGAAGCTATTCCACTGATATTTCAAATACCAGCTGGGTCAGCCAGGGTAGACAGGTTTCAGCAGTGCTTCCAGACTAAGATAGACTAGGCAAAGGATGTGGTCATGTTCACTTCTGAAAAACTGACCACCAAAAACCTTATGAATATGAGAAAAACATTGTCTGATATGGTGCCAGAAAATGAATCCCTCAGGTTGGAAGACACTCAAAATGTGACTGAGGAAGAACTGTTCCTTCAAAGTGAAGTTGACTTTAATGATGTGGATGGAGTAAAGCTTTTTGGACCTCCAATTACTGTTGTGGCATGACTCAAAATGAGAAGAAACAGCTGTAAACATTCATTAATTATCAGAACATAGAATGTATGAAGTATGAATGGGGGAAAACCAGAAGATGTCAAAACTAAAATGGAATGCATAATGATTGATTTCCTAGGCATTAGTGAGCTGAAAGGACAATTCGATTGAACTGGACAAGCATATTGTCCACTATGCTGGGTGTGGTAGTTAAGGTTGTGTGTCAGCTTGACCGGGCCTGGTTGAGTGGCTGAGCAGCTGATGGTAGTTATTCCCTATGATGAGATGGCAATCAAGTCCATGGTTGGATCTACCATTAGCAGCTGAGTAACTGCTTTAGAGATGTGGTCTTCTTCCTGTTTATAAGCAGCAACTTTGGGAATGATCTCTAGCTTATGGCACATTTGAACCTGGCATGTAGCTGTGTCGTGGTTCAGCAGCCTGACATGCTCTGCCAACCTTGGGATTTTGAACCGACTTGCATTAATGTCCTGCTTTGTGGCTTGGTAACATCAGCATTATGCCTTTTTACTTGTCAACCTTGGGCTTGTCAGTCTCAGTATCCAGAAGCTGTCTGAGTGAAGAAAAGACTCTAACTCTAGTGAGCCTGGAGCAGGAAGCAGAGCTGAAGTCCAAGGTTGAGAGACTTTCACCCAGCCCCTAGAGCCTGGCACTTTGATCTCAGACTTAAAGCCTCCAAACTGTAAGAGAATAAACTCCTGTTTGTTCAAGCATCTCATTTGTGGTATATTCCTATCAGAGTGGCACTAGGTAACCAGAACACTGGAAATGACAAATTAAAAAGGAATAGCTTCACATTCATCATCAAAAATAACATTTCAAGATCTATCCTGAAGTAGAATGCTGTCAGTGATAGGATAATATCCATATGTCTACAAGGAAGCCTATTTAATATGACTGTTATTTAAATTTATTCGCCAACCACTAAAGCCAAAGATGAAGCAATTGAAGACTTTCACCAGCTTCTTCAGTCTGAAATTGGTCAAATATGCAATCAAGATCTACTGATAATTATCGGTGATTGGAATGGGAAAGTTGGAAACAAAGAAGTATTGGGAGTCAGAAAATATGCCTCGGTGATAGAAATAAAACCAGAGATGGCATGAATTTTGCAAGACCAATGATTTATTCATTGCAAATACCTTTTTTAAACAACATAAATGAAGACTATGAACATGGACCTTGTCATATGGAATACAAAGGAATCAAATTGACTACATCTGTGGAAAGACATGATGGAGAAGCTCAACATCATCAATCAGAACAAGGCCAGGGGCCAACTGTGGAACAGACCATCAATTGCTCATATCCAAATTTAAGTTGAAGCTGAAAGAGATTAAAACAAGTCCATGAGAACCAAAATACAACCTTAAGTATATGCCACCTGAATTTAGAAACCATCTGTCTTAGTTCTCTACTGGTGCTAAAATAGGCATACCCAAGTAGATGGATTTAACAAACAGTAGTTTTCTTCTCTTACACTTTAGGAGCCTGAAAGTACAAATTCAGAGTGCCGGCTCTAGAGGCTGGGTGAAGGTCCCTCAACTTTAGGCTTCAGCTCTGCCTCTTATTCCAGGCCCATTGGAGTTAGAGGTGTTTCCTAACTCAGGCAGCCACTGGTTGCTCAGGCTGATGAACCCAAGGTCAGTAGGTAAAATGGCACAATCCCAAGATGGGTAAGCAACATGGCAGGCCACAGTTTCAAGTCTAAGTACTGGAGATGAAGATTCAACCAAATGCAGGATCCAGATGTGCCAAAGATCTAGAGACCTTTCCCAAAGCTCTTCCATATATACTGGAAGCAGCCCTCACCCCAAAGGAAGTCCCCCTTCCACTTAATAATACCTCACAGTAGATTCCACCAGGAAGGTGATTACAACCTCATCATGAGCAATAACTGTATCCAACTGCCAAGCCACTTAAAACCATGGCCCAGAAAAGCTGACACACAACTTCAACTGCAACACCATCTGAAAAATAGATCTGATGCATTAAACACCAGTGACCAAAGACCATATGAGTAGTGAGATGACATCAGGGAAATCATACATGAAGCAAGTGAAAGGTCTTAAAAAGACAGGAAAGGAAAAGAAGACCAAAAAGGATTTCTGAAGAGACTAAAAGTTGCTCTTGAACATAGAGTAGCCAAAATGAATGGAAGAAATGATGAAGTAAAAGGAACGAACAGAAGATTTCAAAGGGCAGCTCAAGAGGACAAATGAAAATATTATATGATATGTGCAAAAGTCTGGAGTTGGAGAATCAAAAGAGAAATACATGCTCTGCATTTCTCAAGCTGAAAGAACTGAAGAAAAGATTCAAGCCTTGAGTAATAATATTGAAGCATTCCATGGGGAAAATATTGAACAATGCAGAAAGCATCAAAAGAAGATGCAAAGAATACACAGAGCCACTGTAGCAAAAAATAAGTGATTGCTATTCAACCACTTCAGGAAAAAGTATATGACCAAGAACCAATGGTATTGAAGGAAGAAGTCCAACCTGCACTAAAGGAACTGGCAAGAAAACAAAGTTCCAGGAATTGACAGAATACACACTGAGCTGTTTCAAAAAATGGATGCAACTCTGGAGGCAATTGTCTCATTTATGCTAGGAAATTTGGAAGACAGTTACTTGGCCATCTGATTGGAAGAGCTCCATATTTGTGTCCATTCCAAAGAAAGCTGATCTAACAGAACATGGAAATTATCAAACAATTTAATTAATATCACACTCAAGTAAAATTTTGCTGAAGATAATTGAAAAATGGTTATGGCAGTACATGCACAGAAAACTGCCAATAATTCAAACTGGATTCAAAAGAGGATGTGGAATGAGGGATATCATTGCTGATGTCAGGTGAGTTGACTGAGAGCAAAGAATATCAGAATGATGTTTATCTGTGTTTTATTGGCTATAGAAAGGCACTCAACTGTGTGGATCATAGCAAATTATAGATAACATTGGGAAGAATGGGAATTCCAGAACATTTAATTGTACTCCTGAGGAATCTGTACATAGATCAAGAGGTAGTCATTCAAACAGAACAAGGGGATATTGAATGGTTTAAAATCAGGAACAGTGTGCAGCAGGGCTGTATCCTTTCATTATACTTATTCAATCTGTATGCTGAGCAAATAATCTGAGAAGCTGAACTATATGAAGAAGAAAGCTGCATCAGGATTAGAGGAAGACTCATTAACTATATGAAATATGCAGATGACACAACCTTACTAGCTGAAGGTGAAGACGACTTGAAGCACTTACTGATGAACATCAAAGACTACAGCCTTCAGTATGGATTACACACTAACATAAAATGAAAATCCACACAAGTGGACCAATAAGCAGCATCATGATAAAAGGAGAAAAGATGGAAGTTGTCAACTATTTCGTATCACTTGGATTCAAAATCAATGTCCATGGAAGCAGCATTCAAGAAATCATGGGATGTATTGCATTGGACAAATCTGTTGCAAAAAACCACTTTACAGTGTTATAAAGAAGAAATATCACTTTGACGACCAAGGTGTGCCTACACAAGCTATGGTATTTTCAAGTGTCTCATAGGAAGACTGGGCAATCTACTTGATTGTACTCATGGGGAATCTGTACCTTGACCAGGAGGCTGTCGTTTGAACAGAACAAGGGGACACTACATGGTTTAAAATCAAAAAGGGAGTGCGCCAGAGTTGTATTCTTTCTCCACACTTATTCAATCTATATGCTGAGCAAATAATCCGAGAAGCTGGACTATATGAAGAAAAACATGGTATCAGGATTAGAGGAAGAATCGTTAACAACCTGAGATATGCAGACTATATAACTTTGCTTGCTGAAAGTGAGGATGATTTAAGGCACCTACTGATAAAGGTTGAAGAATACAGCCTGCAGTATGGATTATGTCTCAATATAAAGAAAACAAAAATCCTCACAACTGGACCAATGAGCAGCATCACAATAAATGGAGAGAAGATTGAGGTTGTCAAGGAATTCACGTTGCTTGGTTCTACAATCGATGCCAACGGAAGCAGCAGTCAGGACATTAGATGACATGTAGCATTGGGAAAGTCAACTGCGAAGGAACTGTTTCAAGTGCTGAGGAGCAAGGATATCTCATTGAGGACTAAGGTGCGCCTGACACAAGCTATGATATTTCCAATCGCCTTGTATGCATGTGAGAGCTGGACAATGAATAAGGAAGACCGAAGAAGAGTTGATGCTTTTGAGTTGTGGTGCTGGAGAAGAATGCTGAAAGTACCGTGGAATGCTAAAAGAACTAACAGATCTGTCCTAGAGGAAGTGCAGCCAGAATGCTCCTTGGAAGCAAGAATGGCCAGACTTTGTCTCACCTATTTTGGTCATGTTGTAAGAAGGGTTATTCTCTGGAGAAGGATGTCATGCTTGGTAGGGTGGAGGGTCGACGAAAGAGGGGGAGGCCTTCAATGAGATGGATTGATATGGTGGCCGCAATGATGGGCTAGAGTATAGCAGGGATTGTGGGGCTGGCGCGGGATCGGGCAGTGTTTCGTTCTGCTGTGCATGGGGTCTCTATGAGTCGGAAACAACTCGATGGCACTTAACAACAACAACAACAACAACAACAACAAATCTACTGCAAAACACCTCTTTCAAGTGCTGAAGAGCAAAGATATCTTCTTAAAGACTAAGGTGTGCCTAGCCCATATCATGGTATTTTCAATTACCTCATATGCATATGAGAGCTGGATAATGAACAAGGAAGACCGAAGAAGAGTTGATGCTTTTGAGTTGTGGTGTTGGCAAAGAATACTGAAAGTACTATAGACTGGTAAAAGAACTAACAAACCTGTCTTGGAAAAAGTGCAGTTGGAATGCTCCTGGGAAGCAAGAATGGCCAGACTTCATCTCACTTACTTTGGCTATGTTGTTAGAAAGGACCATTCTCTGGAGAAGGATATCTTGCTTGGTAAAGTGGTGGGTCAATGTAAAAGAAGAAGGCCCTCAACAAGGTGGATTGACACAGTGGTTGCAATGATGAGCTCAGGTACAGCAAGGATCATGAGACTGGCACAAGACTAAGCAGTGTTTTATTATGCTGTACATAGGGTCACTATGAGTCAGAGATGACTGGATGGCACCTAACAACAACAATAAAAATATTAATTTATAAGTAAGAATGAAAATTTCTTTTGTTAAAAATAAGAAACAAAAAGAAAATGGGGCACAGATAAACTTCTTTGGAGCATTGAAAGAAACTGAAATTTCTAGGCAAAAGCATTATTCAGATTCATATTCTCTCTTCTCTTTCCAAATTCCCTTCTCCCACTGTCAAGAAAGGAGTCCTGGTGGCGCAGAGGTTAGGTGCTGAGCTGCTAACTGAAAGGTGGGTCATTTAAACCCACTAGCCGCTCTGTGAGAGAAAGATGTGGTGGTCTGCTTCTGTAAAAATCACAGTCTTGGAAACACTATGGGACAGTTCTTTATTATTCTATTGGGTTGCTATGAGTCCTAATTGACTTGATGACAGTGGGTTTGTTGTTTTATTTGTTTACTGTCAAGAAAAGCACAATAAAAGGGTAGTACTTCTTTTTGCCCTCCTGAGCCCAGCTTTCTCTCTGTGTGATATTTTTATTTAAGACACTTTGCCTCTATAGTCATAAAAATCCAAAATAATTATTACTTTATATAAGTCTTTAGTGTTAAGAAGGCTGGAATGATGGCAAGGACACAGAACCTTACCAACATGGTGGGAGGCAGTAAGGTTCATATGTTAGTGTGACCCTCAGGAAAAACCAGTCAGTGGTGGTGGAAGTCGTGGGGGATTAGCTCTATTTTACAAATGAGGAAAACATGTCTCAGAGAGGCAAAGGGACTCACCTGCATGCTATTGTAGCTAGGAAGTGATAAAACCTGGAAAGAACTAGTGGAGGCAGCATACCACATGGAGCAGACAAATTTGCAAGAAGGGTTTCTCTGGGACTCACACTGTTCCTTTGTTGTTAGGTGCCATTGAGTTGATTTCAACTCAAGGTGACCACACATGACAGAGTAGAACTACTGCATTGTGATTTCTAGACTGTAATCTTTACTTCCAGGTCTCTCTGCCTAGAAGCTACTGGGTGGGTTTCAAATGCCAGCCTTTCAGTTAGAAGCCCAGTGTATAACTGTTTGCACCCCAGGGCTCCTTGTGTTCCCTTAAAGGGAGGGATTCGTATTTGTTGAGTGAAGTTGTCAGGCATTTTGCTAGGAGCATTCTACATTGATGTACATTTATTTGTTTACATTTTTTGTTAATTGTGATTTGGGTGAAAGTTTACAGAACACATTGGTTTTCTGTTCAACAATCTGTTTTGTGACATTTACTGCAATCCCCACACTGTCACAGCATTCTTCCCACTTCCTCCCTGTGCCCAACCCTTCCTTCTGTCTTTCCCTCCCATCCCCTTCCACTTCCTAGCTCTCTACCCCTGGGCAAATGCTGTCCTCTTGATCTCATGTTTGATTGTTCTAATGAGTGCATAAACCAAAAAAAAAAAAAAAAACACTCAGCCTCACTGTGATCAGACTCATTCCCACTCATCACAACCCCCTTTGGGTTTCTGAGGCAGTAAATCTTTACAGAAGTATATTTCCCAGTCTTCTTTCCACAGAGTGGCTGTGGATTTGAACCTCCATC
>NW_006921612.1:804841-812048 GCF_000298275.1 Orycteropus afer afer
AAAAACTGTGTTTGATGGCATCTCCGGGAGTTAAGATCTGGGTACAAACTACCCCTAACTCCTTGCACTGCTGCTTTGCAGTAAGTTTCTCTCCTCTCAATCTCTGTGCACCAGGCAGGGACCCGCGTTTGGTCCAGTAACAGTACTATGTCACCAGAGTTCCTTAATGAGTGCATACCCTCCTGATATTACTGTTCATGTTATAGGCCTGTCTATCATTTGGCTGCCAGTTGAGTCACAGGGCTTAAGTTCAGCTCCTAGCTTGAGTGGTGTCTAAGGGCCATAGTCTCTGGGGTTCCACCAAGGTTCATCAAACTATTAAGCCTGCTTTTTTTTTTTTGTTTGTTTGTTTGTTTGTTTTAATTTTGAGTTTTGTTCCACATTTACCCTCACTCTGTCCATGACCTCTTCTTGTGATCCTTTTCAGAGCAGACAGCAGCTGTAGCTGGGCACCATCTAGTTGGTTTGGTCTCAAAGCCATGGAGGCTGGGGTTCAAATGGTCCATTAGTCCTTTGGACTAATCATTTCCTTGTATTTTTTATTTTCTTCACTCTTCTTTGCTCCGGACAAGCACAGTCCAATAGCTGCATCTTAGATGGCTGCTCACAAGCTTTTAAAACCCCAATCCCTACTCACCAAAGTAAGATGTAGAACATTGTCTTTATGGATTATGTTATGCCAATTGACCTTAGTGTCACCTGAGACTATGGTCCTGAGCCTCCGTACCTAGCAACTTAGTCCCTCAAGGTGTTTGGTTGTGACTAAGACACTTCCATTATTTTGTCAGCAGGATAGAAGTTATCTTTACTTGATGGATAAAGGTACTGAAATGCTGAGGACCTGGTGACTTGCCTAAGGTTACACCATTTACAGAAGTTCCTGTTTTATCTGCACAGGTTAAGGGGTGTGGTGATCTGATGAAACACAGCCCCTTGTTGTTAGCTCCCTTTATGTAGAGATGGTAAAGTCTGGACCATCCTGAGTCCCATTGAGTAACTTCAGGCTAGTTTAATTACCATTAGTTTCGTCTCCCTAGTTGGGAGGGCTGTTTCTGTGTGATCACAGTACAATCTCTTCTCTCATCCTTTCTTCAGCCTTGCTCCTCTCCAAATTCACTTAAAACTCCAGGGAAGTCTAGAATCATTCCCTGAAAAGGGATTAGTATAACTTGGAGTAAGATGTGGTAGGGGTCTCCACTACCTACATATTTGCAAATAAATGGGAATAAGTATTTTCCCCAGCTGAGGATCTTTTCTTTTCTTTCTTTAAAGAAGTTTGTACATTACAATTAAAGCAGAAACAGTTTCTTTTCTCTCTACCTCCCACCTGACTGCTCCCATCTCTAACTACACCCTCCTTCATACACACACTTAAAAAAAAAAAAAAAAGAATTCATGAACTAGACCAAACACAGACACTGTAAGAAGTGACTTCCATTCTCACAGCCCACCCTATCCCACCTCCACTGTTGCTATGGGCAACTACTGCCAACAGGTACCAAAGGTTTGGGGCCAGCATGGCTAAGGCTGGCTGCATGTCACATTGCAGCTTCAATAATTGTGTGTGGGCAAGAGAGGGGCACTCACCGGATGTGTTCTGTAATTAGTCCTTCTCAAAATAGCCTCATTTGTCAATCTCAGATAAAAGGAGGACAGCTTTCTTCAGAGAGAAAGATAATAGCTGAATTCTTGGTAAAGCAGAAATTTTGTTCCCACCGCTCCCAAAGTGTGCTCTAAATAAGTGGAATGAGCACATACTAAGCATAACCACCACATCTGGAGAACCTACACTGTGCTAGGCACTAGGCTCAGCACTTTACACACCACCATGGCTTTATGCTCACAGTAACTGTAAAATCAGCATTATTATTCCCATTTTAGAGGGTGGGCAAATAGGTTACCTAGGACATAGTGCCACATGGCTGACATCATGGCACAGCTGCTCTACAGAGCTGTTTCTGTCAGGAAAAGGTGCTAGGGCATAAGGAAGGGAAACCTTATTACCCAGGTGTCTGCAGATGCAGATAGTATGGTCTAGCTTTGCTGTGCTGTGTGATCTTGGGCAAGTCCCTCAACCTCTCTGGCTCTCCCAAGGGGCCAGAGTTGATCTGTCTTTATAGCTCTTTATAATACTGCACTATTCCTTTATAACCTATGGCCATTATAGCACCCTGTGTTTAGTCTAAGGAGCTCTGGTGGCACAGTGCCTAAGGCATTTGCCTGCTACCCAGATAGTCATCAGTTCAAATCCACCAACCACTCCACAAAAGGAAGATGGGACAATCTACTTTCATAAAGATTTACCATCTTGGAAACCCAATGGGGGTTGCTATGAGTCGGATCCAATTCAATGGCAGTGGGTTTGGTTTGATTTTTTCATTTGTTTGTTTAGGTTGCCTGACCTACTTGCACCTCACACCATGAACTGTTTGTCCTGGACAGTCATTTAACTCTTATGTTGATGTTTCAGATTTTCATCTGTATAATTGTGATAACATTTTCTTTTGAGCTGACACAGACTCATGATGACACCATGTGTGTCAGAGTAGAACTGTTCTCCATAAGGTAAATCACTAGGTCTTTCTTCTGAGGTGCTTCTGTGTTTTTTGGTAATTTTTTGGTTACCAGCCAAGCACTTTAATCATTTGCACCACCTGGGACTCTGTGATTGTGATGCAGGACTGCGATGTCCTTTACCTCTTACAATGTGTTCACCAGTAAAAACAAAGAAACATAAACAAAGGAAGACTGATTATCTCCCACAGATATTAGAATAAAACTTTAAAAAGTGATGATAAAATGAGGTCATATATATGACTAATGTGTCAACAGCATGAAGAACTCAATACATGTATTTTCTACAGCTCTGTGTCCGTCCAAAGCCTAGGGCCATGCTTGTTGTTGTTGTTGTTATGTGCCGTCGAGTCGGCCCCGACTCATAGCGACCCCTCCTTGGGTTTCCGAGGCAGTATCACTACGGAAGTAGGATTGCCCAACTTTCCTTCCGAGGAGTGGCTGGTGGGTTTGAACCGCCAGCCGTCTGGTTAGCAGGCAAAGTGTCTTAGCCACTATGCTACCAGAGCTGGAAATAGTATGTACAGCATATACTCATAAATTCCTATTACATCAGCAAATGAATAATGGAGTCCAGATAAAACAAAGCCTGTTGGCACTATTAACTCCCCTTTTGCAGAGACGGAAGCTCTGGAGCCCTACTTCACAACTTAAATTAGGTCAGTTTTTGTTTATGCTTTTTACAGATGAATTCAAATGTACTCTCTCTCACTTGATCATCCTAATAGGTTTTGCTGAGTGTGGAATTAAGTCACTTATATATAAAACATGAACATTATGCCCATCTCAGAATTGGCTGCATACTAATAAGTGACCAAGCCTATGAAATGATTGATTGAATGACCTCATTAGGACAGGGAGGAAAGAGCAGAACCTGCTTGTCTTTGGGCAAGGGTATTAGCCGCTATGAATTACAATTTCAGCATCTATAAAATAGGCATAGATAAACAGAAAAATAAAAAAATAACATAATAGCAATAACAACCATAAAATAATCTACAGTTTGGTGAGCCACTACCAGGCTCTGGGTTCTTAACAAAGATGATAACAATTTTAATTTATTTTTATTTTCCTTCTCTTCTTTCCTCCTCTTCCTTTTTTCTTTATTTCCCTCTTCCTTTCTTCTCTCCCTCTCTCATTCTTTCTTCAGAGTGGAAGATACTGACTCAAGGAGATGAAATAAATTGCCCAAGGACAACTGGCTTCTAAGTGGTATGAGTTGGGACTGAATTTCAGGTCTGTCACATTCCAAAACCTATACAGCTTCCACAGTTGCCTTTAGTGAATTGTGAAATGCTGTGCAGAAAAGCAGGGTGTCTCTTTTTGACAGGGTTTTGAACACAGAACAAAATTGGTTTTGGAGTTGCATCTCCTGCTGCCTACCTACATTGTACCAGTGAGAGCTACAATGATATGGTCAAAGATGCTCTTAGATCTCCTAGGATATGACAAAGCCTAGACACCAAACTTCTGGTGTTTTTTGCAAGTCAAGTAGTCATTGTACTAATGTTAACATACCATTTATAGGTAAAGAAGAAAACATGCATTCTCTCAGTGAGTCTAGTCGATATAAAGTGTAGTTGAAGCTTCTTTCATATGTTCTAATCTCTTTCTACCTCTCCATTCCTACCTCCACGGCCTGAGCTTATAGCTTCATCAACTCCTCAATGGTGCTCTCTTCCTCTACTCCTGCCATCAGTACCTTGCTCACAAACCCGTAATATCATTGTCATCATATTATGTTCCATAACAGAGTTTATATTGCATTTAAACTGGAATATCACCCTTCCCCTCCCCAGCAAGCAAAAACCTAATTTTTTCCCTTGCTCACAGGATCAAATGCAAGGTCCTTAATAATACAAAGCCCTCTATTACCTACTTTCTACTTTCATATCAAGCCTCCACTTTCACCAGCACTCCATCACACCTTATACTCTAACCATAATAAATGTTAGAAATTTTCCCCTGTGGTAGATTGTATTATTGTTCAAAACATTCAATGTTGCTCACTATTGGGCTCCTCCAATAGAGAGTATTAAACAAACCTACTCCTTGATGTTAATCTTATCTATGGGATTTGCCTTGTCTAATGTAATGTAATAGGAAGTGACGTGTCACTTCTGACTGATCATGTGGTTCTACCACATATCCTTTTTGTTCTCTGTGGCTCACACATTCCAGACAAGGACTTACTGTTTCAGCCAGCATAAAGATGGTGTAGAGCCAATCCTAAATTGATGTGTGGTCAGCATATGAAATATGCAGGAAATTAGGGCTTGTTGTAACCTGACAAGGAGTCTTGGTGGTGCAAATGATTACGTACTCAGCTACTACCTAAAAGCCTGGTGGTTTTAAATTTACCTAGGGGTACCTTAGAAGAAAGAACTGGCAATCTATTTTCAAAAGATCACAGCCATTGAAAACCCTGTGGAGAACAGTTCTATTCTGACATGCATGAGGTCACCAGAAATCAGATCAACTTGATGGCAACTACTTTTATTTTGGGAGCCTGGTGGTGTAGTGCTGAAGGCATTTGACTGCTAATCAGAAGGCTGGTGGTTCAAACCCACCAGCCATTCCTCAGAAGGCAATCTACTTCTGTAGTGATACCACCTTGGAAACCCAAGGAGGGGTCGCTATGAGTCAGATCCGACTCTGTGGCAGTGAGTTTGGTTTTTGATATGGCAACCAGTTTAGTATGTTTTTGGGTTTGTAAGTTGTTAAGATTTTGGGGTTGTTTGTTGTTATTACATAATTTTGTCTATGCTGGCTAAACCTTTCTCATTCTGAATTGGGTGACTCTTCCCTAAGGGTTCACTGTGCCATGGGCTCTATTTTTATTACAGCATTTATCACAATAATTGACATTTGCTTTTTACATTTTTACTTTCCCCATTAGCTTGAGAACCTTAAGGGCAGGAAATTATATAATCATTTACTGCTGTATTTCTAATACCCAGGACAGCCTGACATTAGGGTAGTTTTGTCTGAACGCATTGAATCAGGCTCTTGACCCACACATCTTGCTTAAATACTGATAAATTTAGAGTAATCAAAGAGATGATTGTCAATACCTAGGATCAGACAGAGGTTCTGGGGATGTAATTAAAATCAGAAAGGTTTTCATTACAGAAATGAACAGAGCATAGCATTTCCTAATAAATATAAACTATAAGAACTATGGAAGCATAGTGCCTAAGGCATTTAACTGCTAACCAGAAGCCTTGTGGTTCAAACCCACCAGCCACTCCTCGGAAGGAAGGTTGGGCAATCTACGTCCATAGTGATACTGCCTTGGAAACCCAAGGAGGGGTCTCTATGAGTTGGAGCTGACTCAGTGGTACACAACAACATAATAACATAACAACATGGATATATAGTACTGTGGAAAGAATTCTGGACATAATACCAGGGTCAATATAAGGTTATTCAAAAGATTTTTCCATTAAAGTCCTTGACCATATGGTTTCATTTCTCCTTTGGAGTTGACAAGAAGAAAAGTACTATTCACAACATCCTTGTCTTTAAAATATTAAGAGATTAGATTGTACATAAAGGATAATAGTAAGTGCATCAACCACCATGGAGTTCACAGTAGTCCTGGAGCCCTGCCCATCCACCTAGGCTGAGCTGTTGCTCACTGATATGTGCAATTGACCTGTTCACCTTTGTATGGTGTTCTCTTGGCTTGTTCTAATGTTACCCTGTTAACCAAAATTTACCTTTCTTTCTCTCTCTCTCTCTTTTTTTTAAGTTATGTGACCCACATTGGTAGAGAACTGGAGATTGGTAGAGAATAAACCAAAACAAACCAAACTCACTGCCATTGAGTTGATTCTGACTTATAGCAACCCCCACTGGATTTCTGAGGCAGTACATCTTTACAGAAGTAGATGGCTGGCTCTTCATGGAATGGCTGGTGGGTTTGAACTGCTAACCTTCTGGTTAGTAGTCAAATACCTTAGGCACTGAGCCACCAGAACTCCTTTGGTAGAGAATACGAGTTGTGAAAACATCTACAGGAAAACATATTTCTTGAAAATCAAGCCACAAAGAACAGATACATACTTAAAAATTAATATAGAGAGGTCTGTACACTGATCATCCACTGCACCACTGCCCAAGGATCCTTCCTAGTCTAAGAACTAGGCTTTTAAGAGGATATGCAGTCTTTTTTCCTTAAGTCTTGACATCTGTTTTCTCATAGCATGAGATGGTCGGAGTCAGATGTTCTTTGAAATTCCTGAGCCCAATGCCTTATTTGACTGAGGTAAAGTTTTTTTTTTTTATTTTTAAAAAAATGACTCAACCTCTCTATGTCTTTCTCATCCTCAATGCCGCCATATTGGTCACTCACATTTGGTACGTTGCCTTTCTGTTCACCCAAATCGATATCTATCTCTATCTGTCTAACAGTGTTCCCTCCCCTTCCCTCCCACCCCTGGTAACCAACAAAGAAAATTTCCTTCAATAGATAAACCTTTCCTTAACTTTTACAATAATGAACTAATATCATATTTGTCCTTTTGTGATTGACTTGTTTCACTCAGCATAAGGTCCTCCAAGTTCATCCACATTATGCAGTGTTTTGCAGATTCTACATTATTCTTTAGGGTTGCATAGTATTCCATTA
>NW_006921612.1:814748-815953 GCF_000298275.1 Orycteropus afer afer
GTAAATCTTCACCCAAATCACAATAAATAAAAATAAATAATAAATAAATAAATAAATAAGACTCAACCAATTTCAGACAGTGAATTCACCATGTAAGCTAGAACTAGATTCAAGGTTATTTTTGACCTAAGCTTTATGAGATTACTTGTCCCCTTCATTTAAAAATAATTTTTGAAGAGATTTTTTGAAGAGAAAATTTTGAAGCGACTCAAGAAGCTTCTATGTTTTTCAAAAATCATGTAAATGATTTTATACTATTCTCTGTTGTTGTTGGGTGCCATTGAATCAATTCTGACTCATAGTGACCCCTTGTGACTGAGTAGAATTTCCTCCTAGGATTTTCTTTGTTCTCATCTTTATAGATCAGATCACCAGTTCTTTCTCTCTTAAGAGCTGGTGGGTGGATTCAAACTGCCAACATTTCAGTTAGCAGTTAACTGTCAAATGCTTTCCTATTGCCATAGCAGGGCTCCTTTACTATTCTTTATAATTATTTATCTGGGTTACAATATGTAGTCCATCCATCACCCTAGGTGTGCAGCTTTGAGGTAATGGATTAAGCCAATATGGACTAGTGTCTTCACTCTGGCCTGACCACTGTAGGACAAGTCATTTAACAAATCTGACCCTCAATCTTCATTTTTGTTAAAAATGTACAAGCTATCTACCCATTGTGAAGATTACTTGAGAGAATGTCTGTGAAAGTGCTTCTGAAACTGAAAAGTAGCACACTGCTGCAAGTTATTACCATGTAAAATGTCTTTTTATTCACTGGGGGTTCAAATGAATTAACATCTTTCTGTTTAACTAGGCCAAGTGTAAGCTAAGAATTTCCTGAGTACATAATTTCATTGTTAAGGCATAGTGTTAGTATGTTGTATTTAAAAATACATATTTTTTTCCTTTCCTGATTAGTTACAGCATGCTATTTCTCAGTAAAAACATTTCCTTTGTGACTTTCATGAAATCACTGTGATTTCCTAATAAGGAAATATACTCAAAGTCTACCCAAGGCTTTTATTTCCCACTAGTTGGGGATTACAGATTAAAGGAGTAATCACTGGGGCTGTCATGGTAATTGCCCATTCAAGTTCCCATCCTACACTCTGATAGGCAGAACAAAGCAGCCAAGAAAACAAAACCAAATAAAACAACAAAAAAAAGAAATTCATCTAAAAATGTAAGAATTTTTAGTTTTCTAAAGA
>NW_006921612.1:816103-847931 GCF_000298275.1 Orycteropus afer afer
TCAAACATATGCCTAGACTTGGGATGCAAAGATTAATTAGAATGTTTCTTCACTTAAAGTGCTCACAAGTTAATAAGAGAAATAGATACATAAGCAAATAAACACAAAGGTACGTTATAAGTTTTCTAGTGGAATTATGCAGAGAATAGAATACAGTTCTACTGGGGAATGGAAGGAGAAAATAGGTCAGGAAAGGCATATTAGGAGAATTTTTGGCTGAGTAGGTGTTTTCCAGACATTTATACCAGGGTGGAAGAAGGAGATACATAGTCATTCAGAAAATGAGACAAACATGAGCAAGAGTATAGGTACATAGAAGACTTCTGGCAATAAGAAAATGTCCTAATGGCTATGGTATGAGATAATAGAAGAGGAGAGGAGAAGTGGCAAGAAACAAAGCTGGAGTGCAGTAAACTGTCTTCTGATTAAGTGAAGATTGAAACCTGAACAAAGTGAGGAGGAGTAGAAAGGAGGAGAAGGCTGTACTTAAAAACTGTTTATAAGGTAGTATCATAATGTTATCACTCATCTTGTCTGTTTGTTGTACTGTGATGGCTTACATGTTGCTGTGATGCTGGAACTATACCATCAATATTTCAAATATCACCTGGGTCATGGTGGAAATGTTTCAGCAGAGCTTCTAGGCTAAGAGAGACTAGGAAGGAGGACCTGGCAATCTATTTCTGAAAAATTTTGCCAGTGAAAACTTTATGAATAGCAGTGGAACACTGTCTAATGTAGTGCTGGAAGATGGCCCTCTCAGGTTGTAAGGCACTCAAAAGAGGATTGGAAAAGAGCTGCCTCCGCAAAGTAGAGTTGACCTTAATGATGTAGGTGGAGTAAAGCTTTCAAGGTTTTCATTTACTGATGTAGCATGACTCAAAATTAGAAGAAATAGCTGCAAACATTCATCAATTAACAGAATGTGGAGTGTTATGAAGTATGAATCTAGAAAAATTGGAAGTCATTAAAAATGAAATAGGAAGCATAAATATTGATATCCTAGGTATAAGTGAGCCGAAATGGAGTGGTATTGGCCATTTTGAATGAGACAAACGTATGGTCCACTATGCTGGGAATGACAAATTGAAGAGTAATGACATTACATACATGATCAAAAAGAACATTTTAAGATCTATCCTGAAGGTCCACAGTTAATATGATTATCATTCAAATTTACACCTCAATCCCTAATGCCGAAGATGAGGAATTGAAGACTTTTGCCAACTTCTTCAATCGGAAATTGATCATACTTGCAATCAAGATGAATTGATAACTACTGGTGATCAGAAATGGGAACTTGCAAAGAAAGAAGCTGGAAAATATGGCCTTAGTAATAGAAATGACACTGGAGATCACATGATAGAATTTTGCAAGACCCATGACTTTTATTCCAAAATTTTTTTTTCTTCAGTATAAACAGTGATACACATGAACTTCACCAAATAAAATGCACAGGAATCAAATAGACTGTATCTGTGGAAAGAGATGGTAGAGAAGCTCAATATCATCACTCAGAACAGTCCCAGGGACTGACTGAGGAACAATCAATTGTTCATAAGCAAGTTCGAGGTGAAGCAAAAGAAAATTAGCACAAGTCCACATTGAGCCAAAACAGAACCTTAAGTATATCCCTCCTGAATTAAGAGACTATCTCAAGAATATATTTGACACACTGAACACTATTTGCCAAAGACCAGATGAGTTGCAGGATGACATCAAGGACATGATACATGAAGAAAGCAAAGGGTCATTAAAATAACAGGAACTAAAAAAAAGGACCAAAATAAATATCAGAAAACATTCTGAAACTTGCTCTTGAAGAGTAGATAAAGTAAATGGAAGAAATGAAATAAAAGAGCTAAAAAGACTTCAAAGGTCAGTTCGAGAAAACAAAGTAAAATATTACAGTGAATATGCAAAGATCTGGAGTCAGAGAAACAAAAAAGGAAGAAAATGCTCAGCATTTCTCAAGATGAAAGACTTAAAGAAAAACTTGAAGACTTTAGTTGCAGTATTGGAGGATTCTGCAGACAAAATGTTGAATGACACAGGAAGTGTGAGGCCTGAGAGATCTTTTAACCAGAAGCCTTTAATATGGAGATTAACACGTCCCATGCTGAGTCCTAATGCCTCCAGGTAGATCTTTAACCAGAAGCCTTTAGTATGGAGATTAACACATCCCATGCTGAGTCCTAATGCCTCCAGGTAGATCTTTAACCAGAAGCCTTTAGTATGGAGATTAACACGTCCCATGCTGAGTCCAGAAGCCTTTAGTACGTCCCATGCCTCAGAGCTTTTCATCAGAGATCTGCATGGCCCCCAAAAGTCTCTTGCCCACCTTTGAAGGCTCTGACAGCTCTTACCTCCCCAGATTTCACACGGATTTTGCACATATCAAAGAGATCCACCTGGCCCCAAAAAATCTCTCACTCACCTTTGAAGCCAGGGGATTCCAACCCACCCCCCAACTTCCCAAACCCCTGTTCTAAAACCCAATTATCTACTCCACCCTATATTTTTTTTCTATAAAAATGTGATAGTAAGAGAGCATGAGGTCTTTTGCTCTATCCGCTATGTCGGTGAGAGCAGGGACCCTAGCTCGAACTAGCTAATAAACTTTCCTTCTTGCACTTGCATTGTCGTGTGTTGGCAAATTCCTCGCACCGAACAACTCCTTCATAACCTGGGCTCAACAGAAGCATCAAGAAAGAAAGAAAGACAGAAAGAAAGGAATATACAGAGTCATTGTACCAGAACAATTCATTGTTGTTCAGCAATTTCAAAATTTCAAACAGTAGCATATGATCATGAACTGATAGTATTTTTTTAAAATCTTTACTGTGGTTTGGGTGAAAGTTTACAGAGTAAATTAATTTTTCTACAGCAGTTCATACACATTTTGTTTCATGATATTGACTGCAGTCCCCACAGTGTAACAGCTCTCTTCTCACTTCCTCCCTGTAGTTATGTCTTTCTTGTGTCCTTTCCTTTGCATTCTTGTCCCCCAAACTATTTTCTATCTCCCTGTGCAAATATTGCCCTACTGTTCTCCTATGATAGATAATTCTAAGGAGTGTATCTACCTGGTGTAAATTTTCAATCTTGGGGTCCAGCTCTGCCTTCTGCTCCTGGCCCACTGGAGCTAGAGGCATTTCTTCATTCAGACAGCTGCTGGCTGCTGAGGCTGAGAAGCCCCAAGTTTGAGTAGCTGAATGCAAAAATTATTGAACAATATCATTAATATCATGCACAAGTAAAATTTTGCTGAAGATATTTCAAAATGGTTACTCTAATTCATTGACAGAGAACAGCTAGAAATCCAAAGCATATTCAGAAGAAGAAGTAGAGGAAAGGATATCATTGTTGATATCAGTGGGATCTTGGCTGAAAGCAGACAATACCAGAAAGATGTTTACCTGTGTTTTATTGACTAGGCAAAGGCATTTGAATATATGGATCTTAACAAATTATGGAAAACATTGTGAAGAATGGAAATTCCAGAAGAACTTAACTGTGTTGTGAGGAACTTGTAGACCAAGAGGTAGTTTTTCCAAAAGAAAGGGGATACTTCATGGTTTAAAAACAGGAAAAGTGTGTGTCAGGGCTATATCATTTCACCATAATTATTCAATCTGTATGCTGAGCAAATAATCTAAGAAAATGGATTATATGAAGAAGAAGGTGTCATCAGGTTGTCAGAAGAGTCATTAACACCTTGCAACATACAGATGACACAGCCTTACTTGCTGAAAGTGAAGACTTGAAGCACTTAATTGATGAAAGAACAAAGATACAGCTTTCAGTATAGGTTGCACCTCAACATAAAGAAACCAAAAATCCTCACAACTAGAACAATAAGCAACATCATGATAAATGTAGAAAAGATTGAAGTTGTCAAGGATTTCAGTTTGCTTGGATCCACAATCAATGCCCATGGAAGCAGCAGTCAAGAAATCAAATGATGTACTGCATTGGGCAAATCTCATGCACAAGACCTCTTTAAAGTGTTAAAAAGCAAAGATATCACTTTGTGAACTAAGTCCGCCTGACCCAAGCCGTGATATTTTTAATCACCTCATATGCATGCAAAAGCTGGACACTGAATAAAGATGACCAAAGAAGAACTGATGCACTTGAATTATGTTGGCAAAAATATTGGATACACTATGGATTTCCAGAGAAGAAACAAATTTGTCTAGGAAGAAGTATAGCTAGAATGCTCTTGAGAAGCCAGAATGGCAAGACTTTGTCCCACTTACTTTGGACATGTTAGAAGGATGGACCAGTCCCTGGAGAAGGACATCATGCTTGGTAAGGCAGAGGGTCAGTAAAAAAGGGGAAGACTCTCAATGAGACAGTTTGACACAGTGGCTGCATTAATGGACTGAAGCATAGCAAAGATTGTGAGAATGGCACAGGACCAGTCAGTGTTTAGTTCTGTTGTACATTGTGTTGCTGTGAGTCGGAGCTGAGTCTATGGCACCTAACAACAACAACAACAACAACAACAGTCATGCAAAGTTCACCTGGGTTAACAATATGATAATTAGATGTGCTCAAAAAAAAAAAAAAAATCACCTCACTGCCATCAAGTTGAATCCAACTCATAGCGTCCCCTTCTTGGGTTTCCGAGACAGTATCTCTACAGAAGTAGATAGCCCAATCTTCCTTCCGAGTAGTAGCTGGTGGGTTTGAACTGCCAGCCTTCTAGTTAGCAGTCAAATATACCTGTATTCTGTAAGCATTCCACACATACTCCTAAACCTCCTGTAAACAGATTCTTCAGTTAACTGAGTATGCGTTGCTGTCTGCCTGCCATTTTCTTAGAAGCTCAGATGTAGAGAGGCATCATCTTGAGCTTTTGAGGTCAGGAGCTGGTGCACTGTGTTGAGAGCACTTCTTAAGTGTCATGATACAAAATTTTGGGAGCAAATCTGATGGAACCCAAATCTGAGGAAACTGGAAGTAGGAACCACACTGGGTTAAGGAGCCAGAAGAGATTGGGCATGAGAGGATATAATCGTGAGTTGACCTAACACTTTACATAGGAATTTGAATACCAAAAACCAAACCAAACACATTGCCATCGAGTTGATTCCAACTCATAGTGACCCCCATTGGGTTTCCAAGGAGGTAAATCTTTACGGAAGTAGACTGACACATATTTCTTCTGTGGAGCAGCTGGTAGGTTTGAACTGCCAATTTTCTGGTTAGCAGTCAAATGTCTTAGGCCCTGTGCCAACAGAGCTCCTTAGATACTGAATATTACCTAAAGTAGTAGTTTTATAACTTTTTTATAATCAGGAAATAGGTATTTTTAAGAATAAAATATTACATGAAGACTCCCTTACACAAAATCTATATAGGACCTGTTCTTGCTGAAGCTGGGTGTGAAGAGGCTGGCTGATTGGACTACCTTAAAGTGCTGGGGCAGAACAATATGAACCCTATAGCGCATCTGACATCCCTTATTGACAATCCGTGTGCCTTTCTTCTATCCTCTCCTGCTCAAAATTGTTATTGCTTTTAATACTGCTTCTCACCACTATACTCTCTCCTCCATGTCTCCCTTCCATGCTGTGGTAGTTCAGTTTGTGTGTCAACTTGGCTAGTCCTGGATGAGTGGCTGGGCAGCTGGAAGTAGTATTCCCCATGATGTGACTGGTAATCATCTCCATGGTGGAATCTACTGTGAGCAGCTGAGTAGCTGCTTTAAGATGTGGTCTGCTTCCCGTATATAACCAGCAGCTTTGGGAATGGTCTCTAGCTTATGGCACGCTTGACCCTACATGTAACTGTGTCATTGTTCAGCAGCCTTGGGACTTATAATGGATTTGAATGAATGGCCTGCCATGTGGTTTGGTAACATCGGGACTGTGCCATTTTATGTCGACCTTGGGTTTGTTAGCCTCAGCAGCCAGTAGTTGTCTGAGTGAAGAGATGCCTCTAACCTCAGTGGGCCAGAAGCAAGAGGCAGAGCTGAAGCCCAAGGTTGAGGAGCTTTGACCCAGCCCCTAGAACTTGGCAATTTTAACTTGGACTTAAAGCCTCCAAATTGTAAGAATAAATTCCTGTTTGTTAAGGCCATCCCATTTGTGGTATATTCTTGTCAGAGTGGCACTAGGTAACCAGAACAGAATTTGGTACCAAGAGAGTGGGGTGCTTCTCTGACAGATACCTAAAATGTGGAAACAAGAGTGGAGTGTGTCCTTGACCTGAGACTCTGGCAAAGAGACTCCAGCATATGGCTTGGGAGACAGCAGGAGCAGAGCCAAGAGACCAGCATGAGAGATGGCAGTAGCAGAGCCCAGAGACCAGCATTAAACAGCAACAGGCTTACCAGCCCCCAGAGGAGAAAGCGGGGTGCCTTGGGTAAGCAGCTTCCTGGTGGAGTGGGTTGCCTTTGGGCATTAATTGGTAAGAGAAACTGGCATGAGATGGAGTAGCAGATTGGCCGGCCCATGGAACAAGAAAGTCCAGTGCTTTTTGGGCAGCACTTTCCAGCAGAGTGGGTTGCCTTCAGCATTAATTGGCAGAAGCAGAGACCAAGGAAACAGAAGCAGAGCTGCCTCAGCCTGAAAGGGTAGAACTGTGGCCTTTGGGGGTGAAACCACCACAGCCTCCTAGGTTTCAAAGAGCCAGGCCTTCACCAACTTGGTTCTGGAGTGTGGGGCTGCTCATTCATGTTAGCCAGTGGGATGGAGCCATAGCCACTGCCCAAGAGTGAGGGGGTGGGGCTGCCATGCCCAAGATGGAGAGTACTGGGGCCTGCCAAGCCAAGAGGGTGAGGTCACCACTTAGGGGAACTAGGGGACTGGAGTCACCCAGTGAGAGAAATCTATACAAATGTCACCCAATGAAGATCTGTACAGATGCCAAGTTGACAAGGGGTGGAATTGTGGTAGTTCAGTTTGTGTGTCAACTTGGCTAGGCCTGGTTGAGTGGCTGGGCAGCTGGATATAGTATTCCCCATGATGAGACTATAATCAACTCCATGGTGGAATCTACTGTGAGCAGCTGAGTAGCTGCCTTTGGGTATGTGGTCTGCTTCCTGTATACAAGCAGCAGCTTTGGGAATGGTCTCTAGCTTATGGCATGCTTGACCCTACATGTAGCCATATCATTGTTTAGCAACCTGCCATGGTCTGCTAACCTTGGGACTTACAATGCACTTAAATGAATGGCCTGCTGTGTGGTTTGGTAACATTGGGACTGTGCCATTTTATGTCGACCTTGGGTTTGTTAGCCTCAGCAGTCAGTAGCTACCTGAGTGAAGAGATGTCTCTAGCTTCAGTAGGCCAGAAACAAGAGGCAGAGCTGAAGCCTAAGGTCGAGGGGCTTTGACCCAGCCCCTAGAGCCTAGCACTTTGAACTTGGCTTTAAAGCCTCCAAATTATAAGAATAAACTCCTGTTTGTTAAGGCCATCCCATTTGTGGTATATTCTTGTCATAGCAGCACTAGGTAACCAGAACACATGCTTTCCTGCTTTGGCCTCTAGGCATGAGAAGATAATTCTGGTTACCTTTTATTTCTCTAAGAGTTCCGGTGGTGCAGTGGGTAAGGCATTTGGCTGCCAAGCAGAAAGTCATCAGATCAAACCCACCGTTGCTTCGTGGGAGGAAGATGAGGCAATCTACTTTAATAAAGATTTACAGCCTTGGAAACCCTCTGGGGGTTTGCTATGAGTCAGAATTGACTGGATAGAAGTCCAAGTTTGTATTGGGTTCTAGGGGCTGCATGAGAGCCCCTTGACCTTGGGCTTCAGCTCTGCCTCCTGCTCTCAGCCCACTGAAGCTAAAGGCTTTTCTTCATTCAGAGCTGCTGGCTGCTGAGGCTGACAAACTCAAGGTTGACAAGTGAAAACCACACAGCAGGCCATTGATTCAAGTCCATTAAAATTACCAAACCACACAGCAGGCCATTGATTCAAGTCCATTAAAAGTCCCAAGATCGACAGAGCATGGTAGGCTGCTAACTGAAGACTTGGCTACACACAGGGTTCAAGCCTGCCAAAAAGCTGGAGACTTTCCTCAAAGTGCTTCTTATATACTGGAACCAGCCCATATCCCTAAAGCAGATACTCAGCTGCTCTAGTAGATCCCACTATGGAGTTAATTACTGATCTCACTGTGGGGAATAACTACATCCAGCTGTCCAGCCACTCAACCTGGCCCAGTCAAGTTGACCCACAAGCTTAACTACCACAGACAGAGTAGAACTGTCCCATAGGGTTTCAAGACTTCCGTAAAGATTTATGGGAGCAGACTGCCTCATCTTTCTTCCACAGAGTACCTAGTGGTTTTGATCAGCCAAACTTATGTTTAGCAGCCAAATGATTTAAATACTGTGCCACCAGAGTTTCTTGTCTAGGTTTCCTAACTGATCAGTTGACCAATCTTGTTTGCTCTTCTTTCAGATTTTTTTTTTTTTTTTGTATTTGTCAACTTGCTTCTGACTTTGTTCAGGTCATAATATTGTGACCCACATTGTGATTGTTGATCTATTATTTTCCTGTCCTAGTTTCCTTAGTTCCATTGTGTTGTAAAGGTTCTGCCATTCTACAAAAGATGACACTTAAGCTCAGGAAAGTTTAGAGACATTTCCAAGGCTACAACCATGTATCTGGCAAAGCTAGACGCAAAGTTGGGTCTTCTGCCTCCAAAGTCTACCTAACATTTCAGTAATAGGGATGTTTCATTCAGTATTTCCAAACACCAGAAAAGGTAAGAACATTATGTATGGGAGAAAAAGAATCTTTGTGGGTTGTGTGTTCACTTAGGTTGCTGCATATATGATGGAAGCTAAGAAGAAACATTGTGCTAAAGTCAGATCTGCAGAAAGGCATTCCAATATGAACTCAGAAAGGGTACCTGAGAAGCAATGGAAGGAGCCCATTCACAGCTGATGTTAACAATGCTGTGATATATCCACCATCCTCCGGCTCACTGCCATTTTATGTTTCAGCAACCTCAGACTCACAGAAGTTAATAAATCTTCCCAACTTCACCAAGCTAGTAAATAGCCCCATGTTCTATTTGTCTATCTCCAAATCTAGTTCTTGTCCAGCCCATCGTGCTCATTGAAGGCCAGGTTCTCCATTCCCTTTTTCCTCAAATTTGTAAGAAAATGTGTCTTTTCAACAATGTAAGAACCTTCCTCTGTCTCCCTAAGTTACTTGCACATATCCCATTGCTGTTGAGTTAATTCCACCTCACAGTGACATATTGGACAGAGTAGAACTGCCCCATAGGGTTTCCAAGGCTGTAAATCTTTATGCAGACTATCTCATCTTTCTCTTGTGGAGCAGCTGGTGGGTTCGGACTCCCAACCTTTTGGTTAGGAGCAAATGCTTAACTACTTTACTTGCACATAGCCAAAATCCCTTCCCAAAAAACCCACTGCCATCAAGTCAATTCCAACTCATAGTGACCCCATTGGGTTTCTGAGATGGTAAATCTTTTCCAAAGTAGATTGCCCAGTCTTCCTTCTGCAGAGTGGCTGATAGGTTTGAACCACCAATCTTCTGATTAGCAGTCAAATGTCTTAAGCACAGCGCCACCAGAGTTCCTTTAAAAATGTGTGCTTGTATTGTTTTGCTCTCTTTTCCTTGGACAGCAGAAATCCATTTGGACCACAAATTTCAAGTCCACAGGTGGGATGAGTGGTCAGTCTTAATTCCACTGGCTACAGAAACCAAAGCCCATGCATGCTGTCTCCACCTTCTAAGATGTGTAGTCAGGTTCTTCCTAGACCCCCTCAGGGAGCATGTTTCTGTAAGTCAGCTCATTTACATAATAATAGCATTTTGTCTTCTGTGTCTTTACATTGAAAAAAAAAAAGAGCACATTTGACAGTCATTCCTCCCTGATGAGATGTCTGATAAGTTGTCTGTCTCAGACAAAAAGTTACTTTATCACAGTGTTTTACAAACAGGGAGAGAATTGTCAAGATCCAAATGAAAGTAATGTGTCTTTTTCTCCAGTCTGGAGGAGAGGGAAAGAGAACTGTCTCTCTAAAATACAGCAGCAGGAAGCGGTGCTGGAGCAGAAGGCCACATAACACACACAGAATAGCAAGTTAAATGTGGTTTTGACCAAGGATACAGCAGGTATAGGTCATAGCCCATTCAAGAGAGAACAACATGATAAGAAAAGCTCTATATGAGTCACTGACTTGGATTCAAGTTCAGATTCAACTTAAACTTAGGTATGTTGCTGAGTGACACATATGGTTTTTGGGCTCTGTGACTAACTGTAATGTTTGTGGTTTGATTTCACTCAGCAGTTCTGTGGAGGAAAGGGGTGGCAATCTACTCCCTTAAGATTACAACCATTGAAAACCCAATGGAGCATATCTACACTGACACAAATGGGTCACTATGGGTCAGAGTCAATTTGATGACAATGGCTTTGGCTTTGGTTTTGGAAGTCACTAAACCTCTCAGCCTCACTTTTTAAAATATCTATTTTTACGAAATGATAAATCATCATTTATTAAGAGCTATTAGGAGCTTGGAGAGCTCTGGTGGTGTAATGCCTAAGGCATTTAACTGCTAACCAGAAGGCTGGAGGTTCAAATCAACCAGCCACTCCTCTGAAGGAAGACTCTGCAATCTACTTCCACAGAGATACTGCCTTGGAAACCCATGGTGGGGTTGCCAAGAATCAGATTAATGGCAGTGAGTTTTTTGATAGGAGCTCTAGTGGCATAATGCCTAAAGCATTTGACTGCTATCAGAAGGTTGGTGGTTCAAACTTATCAGCCACTCCTTGGAAGGAAAACTGGCAAACTACTTTGGTAAAAATTTACGATTTCGGAAGCCCAATGCAGTCGCTATGAGTTGGAATCAACTCAACAGCAGTGAGGTTTTTTTTTTTTTTTTGTTATATGTCTGGCACTCTGGTAGTTATATTTTAAAATATTATCTCACTATCTCCTTATAAACCTAGATATTAGAGATCATTTTCCCTCATTTTCAGGTCATTTGCTGAATTTGTTTGATAACTACTTTATACTTCTATTCATTTTTCTCCAAGTATCCTAGGATATAACATCCAATGTATCTAATGACTAATCTAATTTATTGAGCCCTTCCTAGGTGTCATGAACTGTATCAGGAATTTTACATTCCTCTTTTATTCTTGCATTAGGCCTAGAAGCAGATGATATTCCCATCTGTAGAGGACAAGATTTGAAAAGGCTACCGTTCCTAACTTAGAGTCACCCAGCTGGAAGTGGCAGAGCTGGGATTCATACTTAAATCTGGTTGGTTCAGAGCCCTTTGCCCTTTGCACAACACCACATCTCCTCCTTCTTTTATTATTTTGCCATCTGCTATGAATTGAATTGTGTTCCTCAATAAGATATGTTGAAGTCCTAACCCCAGGTACCTATGAATGTGAGATTATTTGTAAATAAGGTCTTTGAAGATGTTATCTGTTAAGTTAAATGAGGTCATACAGTAGGGAGGGCCCTTATCCCATCTGAGTGACCTCTTTGTAAAAGAGGAAAAGAGACACAGGAAAGATAGCAGTGTGAAGATGCATCTACAAGCAAGAGAACGCTTGGGACTACAAGAAGCCAGGAGAAACAATAAAAGATTGTCTCCTAGATCAGATAGAGAGAACAGAGACTTACATATACCCTGCATTCAGCTGTCCAGCTTCCAGAACTGTGAGATAATAATCGCTGTTCATATAAACTGCACAATTTCCTGGGTGACTCAAATAGTTAAGCTCAGCTCTTAATGGAAAATTTGATGGTTGAAAGTCACCCGGTGGTGCCACAGAAGAAAGGACTGGCCATCTACTTCCTTGAGATTGTAGCCATTGTAAACTTCATGGAGCAATTGTACTCTGACACATATGGGGCATCAGAATCAACTTCACAGCAATGTTTTATTTTTGTTTTTAAAGCCACTCAGTTTGTGATATTTTGTTACGCCAGCCCTAGGTGGTTAAAATGCAACCTCTTCTTCCAGGATTTATGAAGCCATTGATAATGTTCCATCATTTTCAGTGATTAAAGAAATAATTTCATAAGTCACATCACTCAAACTTTATTAAATTCTAGAAAATTCCTGTTTGTGATAGTGACTCAGTAGTGAAATTTACTGTAGTATTTTTTCTTAATTATGCTAATTACTATTTCTAAGCATAAGTGGCATTTTGAATTATTTAGTGTAATTGCATCAAACAACATGTTTAATTTGTCATGTCAAATACAATAATTAGTAATAATTCTTGAAAGGATGTCATTACAAGTTTGAGGTATTTACAAGGTGTAATTATGTCAAATGTGATAATACTAAAGACTATAGAATACTAAAGACTAATACTAAAGCTTATAGAATAAGGTTGCTCCCATTATTTTAACAGTTTAATGTTGTGACCACTTTAAATATTTTGGTTCCTTCAAGAAAAGTTAAATTTGATATGGTGGTTTGTTTACTAATTAAGAGAATAAAAATTGCTTTTTAGATTATTGCTGAAAGAATATTTAATCCATTAAATATCATTACTCACTCCTTTTTTTAAACTCCTGAGTGAATAGTAATGGTTCCCATATTAAATAGTTATGCTTAAAGAAATGACTCTGAAGAAAGAAGTTCAATCCAGAAACAAATTAATTTCGTTCAAATACAGAAATTTCAGGCTGAAGATGAGAGTTAAGCTCAATGGCCCAACCATTTCATGGCTGTGACACTTGCCAAGTCATTAATATCTTTCCTTTTCAATAACTTTTCCTGTAGCATGGGGATAAGACCTGCTGATGTGGAGAGAAAACGAAATTATAATAAATTGCTGTAAGGTTACAGTTAGTCTATCAGTGTATAAAGGGGCCCTGGTGGCTCAGTGGTTAAAGTTCTCAGCTGCCAACATAAATATCGGCAGTTGCAATCCACCAGCTGCTCTGGGAGAAAGATGTGGCCGTCTGCTTCCATAAAAATTTACAGCATTGAAAACACTATGGGGAAGTTCTACTCTATCCGATGGGGTCTCTATGAGCCAAAATCATCACAACAACAATAGGTATCAATGTAGAAATTGTTATCGTTATCTAAATAGCCTAGACTAAATCAAGAACTTGTTCTTATTTGCCTTCAAGTTGATTCTAATGGAGACCCCATATGTGCAGGGTAGAACTGCTCCACATAGCTCTCAAGGATACGCCTTTTCAGAAGCAGATAACCAGGCTTGTCTTCAAGTCACTGAGCAGCTGCAATAAATAAGATAGATGGATAGATAGATAGATAGACAGATAGATAAAATTACAAGTGGTGGAAATCCCCATGGTGTTCACCTGCTTACCATCTGGATGCTTCTGGATAAGCCACTGTGCTCCTTTGTGCTTTAGTATTACCACCAATAAAATTCAGGAAGTACTACAACATATAAAAGCATGCTGAGAATCAAATGAAGTATTAAGGCTAAAAGAGCTTAGCTCAGTCATTCAAATGATCTTTACTTGACAATCAAGTTTGCACCGAGGCAGGACCCAAATCCTTTGTTGTTGGGTCATTTCTGACTCCTGTTGATTCCTTGAGTTTCAGGGTAGAACTACTTTTCTTAGGGTTGTCAATGTCTGTGATCTTTTGGATGTAAATCACCAGGTCTTTTGTTTCAAGGTGCCTCTGGGTGATTCCAAAATGCCAACCTTTTGATTAGTGAGGAGCTCTTAAGGCATTCAGCTGCTAACCAAAAGGTCAGTGGTTCAAACCCACCAGCCACTCTTTGGGGAAAAAGATGAGTCAGTCTGCCTCTGTCAAGATTTACAGCTTTGGAAACCCTATGTGGCTGTTCTACCCTATCTTATAGGGTGGCTATGAGTCAGAATCGACTCTACAGCAGTGGGTGTTTTGGGGTTCAATTTTTGGGTAGCCAAATACAAACCATCTGCACCATGCAAGGAACTTCAGGGACCACATATTGCAAAAGTTGGATAAAGGATCTTTTCCCTGTGTCTGGTAGCATAGTGGCTAAGGCACTTGACTGCTAACCAGAAGGCTGGCAGTTCAAACCCACCAGCCACTCCTCGGAATGAAGGTTGGGCAGTCCTATTTCTGTAGTGACACTGCCTCGGAAACCCAAGGAGGGGTCGCTATGAGTCGGGACGACTGGACGGCAAATAACAACAACAACAACAGAGAAACTGAGTGTGGTAGGAGTCTACCCTTTGAATTCAAACAACACTGACTTAGAATCGCAGCAAGATTAGAACACTGCTTACACTTTACTGCATTCTTATCACTTACACATTAAAGGTTGAAAGTAAGCAAGCTTCCCCCCTCCTTTCAGGTTTCTTTGTTTTGGGAAGAGGTAGTTTATAATGAAGAAATACTCGTTTTTCAGACCCCAAACTGAGTAGGGAATTCCTTTTTTTATATTGACTATTTGGGTGGTTTTACATTAGAATCATATCTCTCAGTGTGTGAGATGTACACTTTGAGCCCAAGCCTTGCAGAACCAATTACACTTCCAGAAACAGAACAGTCTATTAAATTCCAACCTCACTAGGGCAAAACTCCCCCCTCCCTCCCACCTGTGACAAACACCAGCCTGTCTTTCAAGAACAGTCACTTCTTCCATTGGGTCTTGCCTTAACTTCCTTTTTCAGCATGGAATTTATCATTCTCTTCTTTTTGCCCTAATTTACCTACACATAGATCTATCATAATATTGCTTACATTTTACTGCACTCTTATCCTTCCTTGCCTAGCTTCTTTCATAGTAATAATTAGCACTCTTGAGGGATAGAACCTATGACTTGAACACTTGATGACTATCTGCATATCCTCCAAATATGGTAAGAAATAAACAACTATTTATTGAATGAGTTAATAAGCAAATAAGCTTTTTCATGATGTTTAAAACAAGAGGATAACAATAGAAAATATTCAAGATCTTAATTCAGGCAGAAGTACTAATTTGTTCAGTCACCCATTCATTTAAAAATAAAAAAGAGCCAAACAGTCTTCCTTCCGAGGAATGTCTGGTGGGTTTGAAACACCAACCCTGCTTAGCACTCAAATGCCTTAGGCACTACTCCACCAGAGCTCCCATTCATTTATTAAATCTAAAATTATTTATTGAGCACTAGCTAGGTACCAAGAGCTCTGGTGGTTCAAATCCACCAGCCACTCCTCAGAAGGAAGGTTGGGCAATCTACTTCTGCAGTGATATTGCCTTGGAAATCCAAGGAGGGGTCGCTATGATTCCAGGCAATGGGTTGGGTTGGATAGCTAGGTACCAAACATATGGCTAGGCACTGGGGAACTAATTTTACACAGATATATTTTCCTGATGTTCTATTGCAGTATTGTTGAAAGTTGATTGAGGAATCACCTCATCAGAATCAAGGGAGGATATTATAAATGAAAATTTCTAGGCCATATCTTTGACCCACTAAATTAGACTCTCTGGGGAAAGGCTTTGGATTTTCCATTTTTTTAAAAAAAAACAATTGATTCCTTGCAGTTTCAGAATTGCTAGAAGCAAAAAGGGTGTAGGGGCAGTATCTTTCTCAGATTTCCCCCGAACTTAAGGAGGTGGAGAGAAAATTGCTATCAACAGCCCAAGGCAGATTCTTATTATGAGGCAGAAGTAAGACAGGCCACTATGCCCACCCCACCCAGCCTCTTACCAATCCTGACACCAACTATCCCTCCCAGCACTCTCTACTTCTCTTCTGGGTTTGATAATTTGTTGCAATGGCCACACAGAACTAAAAGACAATAGTTAAAATTATGGGGTTTATTAGGGAAGTAAGAGGTCACAATTCAGGTTTAGGAATGCTCAGGATAAAATTCTTTCATCAGGACAGCCTTCCCTCAGCCATGACCTTAGGCACACCTCTCTTAGCCCCAAGCCTCTGGCCTCCTCCCAGATCTGGCTAGTGATACAAAGTTCTTTTAGCTCTGCAGATACTTCTGGAGCTCTGGTGGCGTAGTGCCTAAGGCATTTGATTGCTAACCAGAAGGTTGATGGTTCAAACTCCCCAGCCACTCCTGGGAAGGAAGATTGGGCAATCTACTTCTGTAGAGATACTACCTACCCAAAGGGGATCAACTTGAGGGCAGTGAGTTTGGGTTTTTGGTTTAGGTGCAACCCCACTCCACTAGCAAGCCTCCAAGGCACTCAGCTTTCTCAGTCCATGAGCAGGCAAACCGGTCACTTTATCTCATGCCAGTTTCTTGGTTCTGCTGTCTCTGCTGCCACCATCTCTCTGTGGCATCTCAGTGCAGGGATCATGATTTCAAGGACACACTCCACACCTGCTTCTTCTCTTTTGATGGCTGTGAGATACCTCTTTTTCACCTCTGGGATGGCTCATTTTAAGTGAAGCGAGATGGCAAAAAAAGTGACCAATCCTCACATTAGGATTTCATGCACATTATTTGCATGGCCCCACCCTCAGAAGTTTGCCATGTACCTTATTTACATTATTAGCAAGTTATCCCGTACTCTTGGTGGGCCACAAGTACCTTACATTTACATACTTCTACCCAGTCATATGATAGGGTTACAAAGACAATGGCTAGAAGGGCCATACCAAGTAATTCACTGCACCACACTGGGTTACTGGGTTAACATGTTGACTAAATTACATACCAGTGTGTGAACTTGGATTAGTTACTCAGCATCTCTGAAATTCAGTTTCCTAATTAGTAAAATGAATCAGCACTACCTACCATAGAAGTTAGTGATGAGGATTGTCCTGGTTACCTAGTACCACTCTGACAGGAATATACCACAAATGGGATGGCCTTAATAAGCAGGAGTTTATTCTCTTACAGTATGGAGGCTTTAAGTCCAAGTTCAAATTGCCAGGTTCTGGGGGCTGTATGAAAGACCCTCGACCTTGGGCTGCAGCTCTGCCTCTTGATCCTGGCCCACTGAAGCTAGAGGCATCTCTTCACTCAGACAGCTACTGGCTGCTGAGGCTAACAAGCCCAAGGTTGACAAATAAAATGGGATAGTCCTGATGCTACCAAATCACACGACAGGCCATTAATTCAAATCCGTTGTAAGTCTCAAGTTCAGCAGAGCATAGCAGGTTGCTGAACAATGACACGGCTACATACAGGGTCCAAGCATGCCATATGCTAGAGACCATTATCAAAGCTGCTTCTTATATATGGGAAGCAGACCACTTATCCAAAGCAGCTACTCAGCTGCTCCAATAGATTCCACCATGGAGTTAATTACCGATCTCACCATGGGGAATAACTACATTCAACTCCCCAGTCACTCAACCAGGCCCAGCCAAGTTGACATACAGATTTAACTACCACAAGCACTATGAGTTATCTTTTTAAGGTGTTAATACCCATAAGGTATTGAGTTAATGCTAGTTATTGTTTCAAACTAAATGATTGTTCAGGTTCCTAAGCTCTTGAAAATGACGTGAGCATTATTTTCTTAAATCAAGTATTAGTTTAACTATAGTAGCAGAAATCTCCATTTAAAATCAGTTTTGTCAGCTTAGAATTTCATGTAACATTTTCAATTTAATTTGGCAGCAATTGTCAAGTATCAAATCAAATGTATATATATGACAGGTGCTGAAGTAGAATTCTTGACTCCAGCAGTTCTAAATACATTGAGGACACAAACACTTATGTATTAGTCACCATCCATCCAGGGAAACAAACAGAGCGTTACAAGAAATTGATTATGCAGGGATGAAGAGGCTGAAAACTCAACCAGAGATAGTGAGGCAATACAGAATTTGGGAACAGCAGAAAACTGCTCTCACCCCTAGGTTGGAAGGACAAAAGGAGGAGGTGGTGATACCAGAGCCAAGAGAAGCGGTCACTTGTGGAGCTGGAGACACAGAGCAGATGGAATGAGCTGCTGCTGGGACACATTTTGAGACAGTGAGATGGAGGGGGATAATTATTGTGGCTTTGCGCTTCTCATTCTCCCATGTTTTTCTGTTGTCTCAGATTGTTGTGTTGTTGTTACGTGCCGTCGAATCAGATCCAACTCATAGCGACCCCGCCTTGTGCTTCTGAGGCAGTATCACTACGGAAGTAGATTGTCCAACCTTCCTTCTGAGGAGTGGCTGGTGGGTTTGAACCGCCAGCCTTCTGGTTAGCAGTCAAGTGCCGTAGGCACTATGGTACCAGAGCTCCTCAGATTGGAGGAAGCCAAATGGAAGGCAGCTGGGCAGGAAGCTGGGAAATGTAGGCTGAATGGGGTCAGTCCTCCTACCATAGAGAGCATATCAAGGAAAGGACAAGGAATGGATCTGAGTGAGGCAAACAGCCAGGCTTGGCATACATACACATAAGGAAGACTTAATTCAAGAAGAGCTTAGCACTAAGAGCTAAAACAGAGGTGCTACAGACAGTGAAAAAGAAAAGACAGTGACATTCTGTAGGACTCAGACTGGCTGCCCAGGCAGAGCCTTGCAAAGGGACAGAAATGTGGTGAGATCAGTGTGGTTTGGCGTCTTCTCCACAGACTTCTTAGTTGAGAAATTGCATTTTGCCAAAGCAACCTTAAGTAATCAGACTGAGAGGTTTTTAACTTCCCCCTTCAAACCATTAGGACATATGCATTTTACCAATTTACAAGAGAAGTATCTCACTAGGTTAAACAAACAAACAAACAAAAAACCCACCAAATTCACTGCTGTTGAATTGATTCCAACTCATAGTGATCTGTCCTTGGGTTATCTAGGTGGTATCTCTCTACAGAAGTTGATTGCCCAATCTTCCTTCTGAGGAGTAGCTGGTGGGTTTGAACCACCAGTCTTCTGGTTAGTAGTCAAATGCCTTAGGTGCTACACCACAAGAGCTCCTCTACTGGCCTTTATTAGGCTGTTGTTGTTGTTGTTGTTATGTGCCGTCGAGTCAGCCCTGACTCATAGCGACCCCTCCTTGGGTTTCCGAGGCAGTATCACTACGGAAGTAGGATTGCCCAACCTTCCTTCCGAGGAGTGGCTGGTGGGTTTGAACTGCCAGCCTTCTGGTTAGCAGTCAAGTGCCTTAGCCACTATGCTACCAGAGCTCCTATTAGGCTACTTATGTTTAATGCTAGTCTAGTGTCTCCTTTTAGAGATAGGTATTTGGGAAGCTAAATTACAATTAAAAGGCTGCTCCATGAATCTGGAACAAGACTGAGGGGGGAACTGGACAATCTTGAAATTTACTATAATTCTGCCACATCAGCTCTGTAAGTTTACTGCATTTTATCTTACCTAAGACACTATGAAGTACAAGACAAACCATCATTTTATGTACCTTGAAGAAGAAGATGAAGAGAAGAAGGAGGAAGAGAATGAGAAAGGTGAGTGGGGAGAGAGATTTTATGTTACAAGAACTTGACCTTGCTCTCAGATTATCTTTGGACCAATCAGCCAAGCAGATAACTCCTCATTTTGACCATAGAGAAGGGATTAATGCAAATAGTTAAGTTTCACAATCTTTAGGCAATAATCAAGGAGCTCTGGTGGTACCGTGGTTGAAGATTTTAGCCGCTAGCTGAAGTGCTAACAGTTTGAACCCACCAGCTGCTCTGCGGGAGAAAGATGTGGCAGTTTTCTTCTATAAAGATTACAGCTTTGGAAACCCTGTGGAGCAGTTCTACTCTGTGCTACAGGGTTGGAGGTTTGTTTGATTTTTAGGTGATAATCACACTTATCTGTGATTGTATTGTTTTCTCCAAATCTCTTGGCCTTGCATTTGCAAAGAAACATTTGGGATGCAATTACAGGTGACTAATATTGGGAGCTCTGGTAGCATAGTGGCTAAGGCACTTGACTGCTAACCAGAAGGTTGAAGATTCAAACCCACCAGCCACACTCATCGGAAGGAAGATGGGGCAATCTACTTCTGTAGTGATACTGCCTCGAAACCCAAGGTCTCTATGAGTCGGGGCTGACTCGATGGCACATAACAACAACAACATATATATTATCCATTACATTTTAAGTCTTCTTAAGTTCAATCTTTCTAATTCTGATCAGGAATTCCTAGAATGCTTTACTCTTGACCACATAATGGCATATCTGTTTAGTGTATTTCAATTTATGAGTATTTTATAGTTTAAAACAGTTTTTCTTACATTTTCTTATTTGATCCTCATAATAATGTTGTAAGGAGGGCAGTGCAGCTAACATTACATTGTTATTATTATTTATTTTTGACAGATGAGGAAACGAAGGATCTGAGGTTAAGTAGTTTTCTGAAGTTTATACTGAAAGTAAGAGGCACAACTGGGACTTGTAATCCCAAATCCTATTTATTTTCCACTACAGTCTGCTGCCATTATATGTATTAGAAACAAGGAATGGGTAAGATATTAATTTTAGTTTGGATATCTGGATTCAGTTTTAGGTGGTGGTTCTTCTAAGAAAATGTATGACCAGATGTAAGTTCTTTTTATATATTTATATATTTAAAGTTTATTTAAATATTTGGCATGTAAATCCAGGGAGGGGAGAAATTGTTGGCAAATGTCTTCAGAGACTGCCTATGTCAATATTCAAAGTAAATTGTTAGACAATAATGCCACATTACTTCTAGAAGATATTAGAGAAGAGCAAAGAACACGAGTTTTGGAATGAAATGTAGATGTTTAAGCAATACAGTGGAGCTGGCTCATGACAGGATGGTGTTTCATTCTGCTGTGCATAGTGTCGCTGTGAGTCGGAGACGACTCGATGGCACTTAACAACAACAACAACAATGCAATACAGTAACTGAATTCAATGCCTCTCATCCCACTTCCATTAGGCACTGAGCTTATGAGGGAGGGCACTTAAAGCCAAGAGTTGATGGAGTGGCATAACAGGGATTGGGCCTCAAAGCAACAAGATCTTGCCCATGAAAATGCTTCCAGACCTGAGAAGAACAATATCGTTACCTTTTTTCAGTTCTACTTTTCCATATTAACTCCTTCCAAGTTTCATCTTGAATTTGGCTATGATTTGAGATTGTTGATTATGACATGGCATCAGAAACCTGGGATTTATGTCCTAGCTCTGCAATTAGCTAGCTGTGTGGCATTGGGTTGGTCTTCTGACTCTCTGAGCATCATTTTCCTCATCTTTAAATTGAAGGCAATAATGTCTTCCAGGCATTTAACTGCTAACCAGAAGCTGGCTGTTCAAACCCACCAGCCACTCCCCAGAAGGAAGGTTGGGCAATTTACTTCCGTAGTGATACCACATCAGAAACCCAAGGAGTGGTCACTATGAGTCGGATCCGACTTGACAGCAGTGCATTGCATTGTTGTGTTGTGTTTCTCTTCCATCTTACCTTTCTCTTTTCATAAGTAACCCCACATAGCTTCACGTGATGCTTTAAATGCTCTCACATTTAACTTTGATAGTTTTCAACCATAAGCAGAGTTCCTGGAACATATTTGGTACCCTAATATCTTTTATGAATTAATAGATGGCCAACTAAGTTTATAAAGCATTTTAGCTTTTATTCAAGGAGGTGTGCTTTTTGAATGACATGGGCATATATGCCTAGTATCAAAGTCTACATCTCTTATAAATGATGGAATATGTGCTGTCATTGCATACAGCACAGAAATATTCTGAAGTTGCTACTCATCTGCTGAGATATGTGTATCTTGAAAAGAGGACCTTGATCCTTCCTCATGACATGGAAAGGATCTACTCAGGCCAAGATGAAAGACTCTGAAAAAACAATTAAAGACATCGATGTTGAGGACAGCAGTAGTATAGGGCTTAAGTAAAGTCAGTCAACAAGGGTCAGGTCTCAACTGCTTCTTTCTACATGTTCTACCATGTTGGGTAGAACATGGAGAGATAGAGAAAGCAGAGAAAAGCTATTGCTCTTAGAGAACATGTGCCCCAGCAAGAATGTGAGCTGGGGGCCTACATCTGCTCTTCTTCAACCATATGCCACAATTGCATGCCTTGCTAAAAATGTGATTTTTTAAAAAAAATTTTTATTGTGATTTGGGTGAAAGTTTACAGAGCAAATTCATTTTCCGTACAGCAGCTCACATACATTTTGTCTCATGATACTGACAGCAATTTCCACAATGCAACAGCTCCCCTCCCATCTCCTCCCCATATTTACCTCTTCCCTGTGTCTTTCCCTCCATGCACTCCTGCCTACTGAACTGTATCCCTGTACATACACAGCCCTTCTATTCTCCCATGATTAAACTCTCCAGGCAGTATATCTACCTAATGTAAATGTTCAGCTGATATACCTGTCTTTTGTTTGGCTGGAAGCCACAGGAGTTGGTTCATGGGTCCAATTCCAGAACTGAAGAGCGGCTAGGGGCCATAGTCTCAGGGTTCTACCAGGCTAGGTTCTATCAGACTAGCAAACCTGGTCTTTTTTTTTTTTTTTTTTTATGATTTTGAGTTTTGTTCCACATTGTTCTCCCACTCTATCCATAAAGAAGTCCTACATAGATCTGCCTCCAAGTGATTGACAGTGGTAGCCAGGCACCATCTAGTTCTTCTTGCCTCATAGTCATATAAGCTTCGAATCATATGCTGTACCAGTCACTTAGACTAATTGTTTCCCCATGTCTTTGGTTTTCTTCATTCTTCTTTGCTCTGGAGGAGGAGAGACCCAATGTTGCATCTAGATGGCTGCTTGCAAGCTTTTAAGATCGCAGTCACTACTCGCCAATGTAGGATGTGAAACACTGCTTTCGTGTGGTATGTTATGCCAATTGAGCTTGATGAAAAATCTGATTTTTAAAGTTGCATATTTAGTGTAAGGCATTGCTAAACATAAACCAATTACTTTATCTGTTGGTTGACCAAGTAAATAGTAATCTGCCTCATTGCTAGATTGAAGCAGAGGGAGCTGGCAGTGTTGAAGTTATTAAGGAATATGTTGGTTGCCGCTATGGTAATGTTTTTCAAGGACAGTTTTGACTATATTTAATTTTATACCTATATTAACTTCATAACCATCCACATAAAAATGTGCATTTATTACGTGTCACCAGAAGGGCATGAACTAGGCCTTATGAAGTGGATACATTATACTGTACCTCACTCAATGAGTACTTAATACATACCAGGCACCATGCCAAGCCCTTCACATAGGTTGCCTCCAATCCATACAACAATATTTTGCGGTAGAATTTATTATTCCATTTCACAAATAAATGTAGAGACAGCAACCATCCTGCTAAGCATTGCTCAGCCAGTAGACCTGAAATTCCAGCCTGACTATTACTGATTGTGGTCCAGGTTGTTTTGTTCTTCACCCTGATTCCTAGAAGTCCAGAGTTATAGTAAGAAGCTACCAGTTTGCTTCATGACTCAATTTGAGCTTGCTTTCTTAGATCTCAGGTTTCTCTTCTTTCTAATGGGAGTTTGGAACTCCTAATCCATGAGGAGGAGCTCTGGTAGCATAGTGCCTAAGGCACTTGACTGCTAACCATAAGGCTGGTGGTTCAAACCCACCAGGCACTCCTCGGAAGGAAGGTTGGGCAATCTATTTCCGTAGCGATACTGCCTCAGAAACCCAAGGAGGGGTCGCTATGAGTCGGGTCTGACTCAACGGCACATAACAACAACAACAATCCTAACATATGTACTTCACTGTTATAGCAGGACAGGCTAGTTGCTTGGGGCCACAAGATGGGGCATTTGAAGTACGCACACCTTATAAATAAAGCTGTGGGCTTTATATAAAGTATGTGGGCCTTTTCACCTCTTCCAATGAATCTTTTATTATGCTTTACCCTCCCTAATAGCAAGGGTGATGGAGGACATGGCACAGTGAACAGTGATCTATATTATATTCCTGTTGCATTTTGAATATCCTTTAATAGTGCTGGCAAGGTCATGTGGATGTCAAATCCATTATTTCCTTTTACTGCACTACTCATTGAAGATATTAACTTTTAGATCACTCCTCTTTATCCTTGACTGTATCTAAAGATCAGGCTTTGAGCCAAAACCCGCTCTGGCTTCAGAAGAGGAGTTTGCTTGTCGACTCTCTTTATGTAAGGAGAGGTTCATAGGCCACAATCTTAAAGGACACAATGAGCATGTCAGGCTGATGGCTGCACACACATATACTGTGCGAAACCAGAGACTCTTGCCTACAAACAGGCCTGTCATGTGTACACAAAGTTAAAGACAAGATTAGTTTTAATTTACTCAAATGCCTCCTATTTTGAGGGGTAAATAATTGGCAGCCTTTAGCTAGTGATCCATCCAAGGCGTCAGCTCTCCCACAATCCATTACGTCAAGTCTATTATGTAGGCATCCAGAGGATGCTCCAACCATAATTCCATCCTCATCTCATTTTCCAACCATTCCAGATTTCTCACTGCTAATCATAGAAAGGGAGCTCTGGTAGCGTAGTGCCTAAGGCACTTGACTGCTAACCAGAAGGCTGGTGGTTCAAACCCACCAGCCACTCCTCAGAAGGAAGATGAAGCAATCTACTTCCATAGTGAGACTGCCTCGGAAACCCAAGAAGAGGTCACTATGAGCTGGGTCCAACTCGAGGGCACATAACAACAACAACAATCATAGAAATGTCCATTTGCCACTACTAGCTTTTGCATTTGCTTTTTTGCAAGAACAAGGAGCTCTTGTGGTGCAGTGGTTAAAACATTCGACTACATGAAATGCTTCCGTCTTTCTTGCCAACCCATTCTTGTCAGCCCGACAAACTCTTGCTTTTTCTTCCAAGTCCAGCTCCAATGCCGTCTTCCTCTCTGACTACTTGGGAAGCAAAGGTAGCCCTTTGCCTATAACAGCTTCTGGAATGTAGAGTTTATTTAGTAAATGTGTACTAAAGATATTATCTTCCTGCTTTGCTCAGATACAACTTAAAGCAGGTTGAACAGGAGGAGAAAATGTGAGGAATGAGAAAAGAAGAGAGAGAGGAAAAGAAAAATAGCAGGGCAGACAGAAAACAGAAGTTTGGGAATTAGGAAAGATCAAGAACTAGATCTGAGGTGTCCTGAATCTCTGTTCCTCCAGGCTTTGAGCTGTCTTTGATTCTTTGGATGAATGTGCACAGACACAAGGAAAGAAACAATACCAAAACTTGGTTTTATTTCTGTCATGATGAGTGTGAGGTTTCCATTTCTGGCAGCTTTCAGGGCTAAGGCTCTCACCCCAATGTACTATGAAACCCTACAACACATTTGATGGAGATCACTGGACTGTGTGGCTAAGGGAGACATCACCTTTTTACTCCATTCTTAGTTTATGGTTGGATTCATGATGCCTGTTCTGTTTCAGCAGCTTCTCTTCCCTGCCCATCAGCCCTCAGGTCAGATCCACCTGCGCATTCTAGAAGTCAATTGGGTCTTCCAGGTGCTGAAATATACACACTAAGGCACCACAAAGAGCTGCCGTTCCTCCTACTATAAAATAGTAATGAAAGATACTGTTAGGTATGGAGTGACTTTTGGGTCCACTGAGTTCTGTTCAGCTAAGCTGTCATTGTTTTTCCTTCAGGCAGTCTAGCTCTATGCCAACCAGAACAAGTATAGCTGTTTAACAATCATATCCTGTAGCTTATTTTGGACAATTTAATCAATATTTCATTAGAAATTTCTTTTTTTGGCCTGTTGGAAGTGAAATTAAAAAAAAAAAAAAGGATTTTTTTTTTTTCAAATAGAATTATTCTTAAAAACCATACTAATTATTTTGAATAACATTAAGCTGAACATACTTAAAGTATAGCATTTGATTAGCTCAGACATATGTATATACCCATGAAATCATCAATGCAATCAAGATAATGAACATATCCACTAGCCCCAACAGTTTTATTTGAGTACTTTTTAAAACCCTGCCTACTGCCTCTCCTCATGCTATACACACCTCTGTTCAGGCAACAACTGATCTGCTTTTTCTCACTAAACATTAGTTATATTTCCTAGAATTTTATCTAAATTTAATTGTACAGTATGTGTTCTTCTTTATTCTGCCTTCTTTAATTTTGTACAATTATTTTTAGATTCATTCATAGTGTAATATGTATCAATCATTTGGCCTTTTTCATGATTATGTAATATTTCATTGTATGAATATACCACAATTTGTTTATTGGGCATTTGGGTTATTTCCGGGTTTGATCTGTTACAAATAAAGCTTCTATGAACATTTGTGAATAAATTTTTGTATATATATATGTTTTCATTTCTCTTGGGTAAATAAGTAGAAGTATAATACCTGGGTCATATGGTAGATGCATGTTTAACTTTTTAAGAAACTGCCTAATTGTCTTCTGAAGTGGTTTCATCATTTTACATTACACTAACAATGTTTGAAGGAGCTCTGGTGGCACAGTGGTTAAGGCATTTGGCTGTTAACCAAAAGGTCAGAGGTACGAACCCAACAGCCACCCTAAGGGAAAAGATGAGGCAATCTCCTTCTGTAAAGATGTATAGCCTTAGAAATCCTGTGAGACAGTTCTGCTCTATTCTATAGGTTCACTATGAGTTAGAATCACCTTGATGGCAGTGTTTTTTATTTTTTATTTTTTGGAACAGTGCATAAGAGTACTGTATCCTCACCCACAGTTGATATGATCTTTTTTTTCAATTTTATAAATTCTAATAGGTATGTAGTGGTGTCTCACTGTGGTTTCAATTTTCATTTTCCTAATGTGGCATCACTGGGTGGTGCAAATTGTTAAGCACTTGAGTACTAATTGAAAGGTTGGTGATTTAAACCTACCCGGAGGTGCCTCAAAGGAAAGGTATGGTGGTCTCCTGCCTAAAGGTCACAGCCTGGAAAACCTACTGAGTGCATTTCTACTCTGCATATATGAGGTCACCATGAGTTGGAATTGACTCAATAGCAACTCTTTTTTTTTTTAATGACTGATGATATTTAACTTCTTTTCATGTACCTTATATCTTCTTTGGTGCTGAGTCTGTACAAATTTTTTGCTCATTATTACTATTTTTTTTTTTTTTTTAACATGGATTGTTTGCTTTCTTGTTATTTAGTTTTTAATTTTATTTTGAAGTTTTTGTTTGGATACAAAGTTTTTGTCAGATATATATTTTGTAAGTATTTTTTTTCCCCTATTCTTCGGTTTCTCTTTTCATTTACTTAACAGTATCTTTCAAAGAGCAGTCATATTTAATTTTGATGAAGTTTAATTTATTAATTTGTTCTTTGATGGCTCCTACTTTTAGTGTCATATCTAAGGAATCTTTGCTTAACCCAAGCTCACAAACGTTTTCTTCTAGAAGTTTTATAATCTTTGGTTTTACATTTAACTCTATAATCCAATTTTAGCTATTTTTGTATATGGCTCAAGATATAGGTCTACATTTAGTTTACTTTATATTTTGCATGTAGGTGTCAAATTGTTACAGAAACATTTGTTTAAAAGACTACTCTCTCTTCAAAATTGCCTTTGTATCTGTGTTGAAACTCTGTTAATCAAATATGTGTAGATCAATTTCTACACTCTATTCTGTTCTATTGATGTGTCTCTTTATCTTTGTATTAATACCAGACTCTCTTGTTAACTATATCTTTGCAATAAGTCTTTAAACGTGTTGTTAGGTGCCATCAAGTTGGCTCCAACTCATAGCGACCCTATGTACAATAGAACTAAACACTGCCCATCTTGTGCCATCCACAAAATCCTCGAGCAGCTTGAGCTCACTGTGCCAATCCATCTCACTGAGGCTCTTCCTCTTTTCTGCTGACCCCCTATATAGCAAGCATGATATCTTTCTCCAGAAACTATTCCCTTCTAACTATATGACCAAAGCAGATGAGACAAAGTCTGGTCATCCTCTCTTCTAGTAAGCATTCCAGCTGTACTTCTTCCAGGACAGATTTGTTCATTCCTTTTGTAGTCCATGGTATTTTCAGTATTCTTCACCAAAACCACAATTCAAAGGCATCAACTCTTCTTTGGTCTTCCTTATTCATTCTCTAGCTTTCACATGCATATGAAGTGATTGAAAATTCCATGGCTGGGGTCAGGCACACCTTAGTCTTCAAAGTGACATCTTTACTCCTTCACACTTTATAGAGGTCTTTTGTAGCAGATTTGCCCAGTGTAATATGATGTCTTATTTCTTGACTGCTGCCATGAGTATTAATTGTGGATCTGTGCAAAATAAAATCAATGACAGCTTCAATCACTTCTCCATTTATCCTGATGCTACTTATTGGTCCAGCTGCAGAGATTTTCATTTTCTTTATGTTGAGGTGTAATCCATACATACTGAAGACTGTAGTCTTTGATCTTCACCAGTAAGTGCTTCAAATCCTTTTCAATTTCAGCAAGCAATGTTATGGCATCTGCATATCACAGCTAGTTTATGACTCTTCCTCCAATCTTGATGCCACACTCTTCTTCATATAGTCCAGCTTCTCAGCTTAATACTACACTGACACATACCCTTCCTGATTTTAAACCATGCGTTATCCCTTTGTTCTATTTGAATGACTGCCTCTTGGTTTATGTATAGATTCCTCAGGAGCACAATTAATTGTTCTGGAATTCCCATTCTTCAAAATGTTATCCATAATTTTTTATGATCCATGTGGTTGAATGCCTTTGCATTGTCAATAAAACACAGGTAAACGTCTTTCTAGTATTCTTTGCTTTCAGCCAAGATCTGATACCAGCAATGATATCTTTCATTCCGCATCTTCTTTTGGATCCAGTTTGAATTTCTGTCAATATACTATCCCAATAATTTTTTAATTATCTTCCGCAAAATTTTACCTTCATGTGATATTAATGATATGGTTTGATAATTCCCACATTCTATTGGATCATTTTTCTTTGAATGGGTACAAATATCAATCTCTTCCAGTCACTTGGCCAGGTAGCTGTCTTCCAAATTTCTTGGCATAAACAAATAAGCACCTCTTCAAAAATACTCACTGCTGTCAAGTCGGGTCCAACTCACAGAGACTCCTCCTTGGGTTTCTGAGGTGGTTATTACTATGGAAGTAGATTGCCCAACCTTCCTTCCAAGGAGTAGCTGGTGGGTTTGAACCACCAGCCTTCTGGTTAGCAGTCAAATGTCTTAGGCACTATGCCACCAGAGCTTCCAAAGTGTAGTGTAGTGATATTCCTTCAAATTTATTATACATTTTCAATGTTGTTTTGGCTATTATAGGTCCTGTGTGATTCCACGTGAATATTAGAATCAATGTGTCAGATACTATTGAAATGCCTGTTGGGATTTTGATTGAGATTGAATTGAATCTATAGGGCAACTAGGGGACAATTTACATTTTAACAATATTGAGTCTGCTAGCCTATGAATAGGGTATAGGCATATATATTTATTACATTTTCTTTAATTTCTCTGTGCCATTCTGGGTGTTTTCTGTTTATAGAACTTTCACATATTTTGTCATTATGATTATGTATACCACTTCATATAAGCTTAATGAATCTTGACATTGGTTTTAGTGTGATATATACTTTTCTATCCTTTTATAGCATAGTGCCCAAGGCACTTGACTGCTAACCAGAAGGCTGGCGGTTCAAACCCACCAGCCACTCCTCTGAAGGAAGATGGGGTAATCTACTTCTGTAGTGATACTGCCTCGGAAACCCAAGGAGGGGTTGCTATGAGTCAGGTCCGACTCGACAGCACATAACAACAACAATCCTTTTATATTCTATCTGTTTGTATCTTTATAATGTGTTTCTTGTATGCAGTATATAGCTGGATCCTTTTAAAATAAAATATGACATTTTTTGTCTTTCAATTGAGGTTTCTTGACTAAGTAAATTCAATGTGCTTATTTATATTGTTTAAGTCTATCATCTTGATATTTTTTTCCTCTCTATATTTTGTTCTCATTTTCATCTTCTTTTGTCCTCTGTTTGAATTAATTTTTCATTTTTATGTTTCAATTTTGTTTCCTCTTTTGGCCTATCATGTATAACCCTTTTTTTTTTTTTTTAATTTTAATGGATGCTTTAGGATTTACAGGGTATATCTTTAATTTATTTGCAGGTTCTGCATGGATTCAACCAACTATGGAAGGAAAATATTTGGAAAAAAAATCGATAAAGTAAAACTTGAATCTGTCATGGGCCAAGCACTGTACTAAATCCATGGGAATTAAATGATGTGGACGCATACCCTGCAGTAGCCTCCTACCATTCACAGATCTTCAGTCTCTCTCCAGCACTCATTATTTGAGCATTGTTGTGTCCACCTTTTGTTTTTGTGACAAAATGGCTTCTAAAAAAGCAATTAAATTGTCAAAGTAATATCTCAAAGTTAAAGTAGTATCTCAAAGTTTAAGAGGGCATGTAAAGTGCTATTTACATAGCATTTGCATTGTATTTGGTAATATAAGCAATCTAGAGATGATTTAAAGTATACAGGAGCATGTGCATAGGTTATATGCAAATACTATGCCATTTCTTATGAGACTTGAGCATGGTGGGAGTAATCTGGAACCAGTCCTCCAGCAAGGAACCACTGTATACCACTTCATATAAGCTTAATGAATCTTGACATAGTATACTTCCATATCTCCCTGTCTTAGCTTCCTAGGGCTGCCATAATAAAATATTACAGGAAACACTACGGGCAGTTCTACTCTGTCCTATAGATTCACTGTGAGTCAGAATGACTCCATGGCAAAGGGTTTCTTTGTTTTTGTAATGCTTTCTCTCTGTTAGCTCTAGAGGAAGATCCTTCTTTGTCTGTTTTTTCTTCTGGTAGTTCTAGAGTTTCTTGGTATTCCTTTACTTGTAAATGGATCCTCATATGGCATCTTCCCTTTTTGTGTGACTCGGTTTTGGGTTTCTCTAAGACACCACCCAGAAATATCAGAACTCACTCTAGTTCAGTATGACTTCATTAACGTAACTCATAATATCTGCATGGAAAACCTTATTTTTTTAGTATCTGATTTTTTTTTAACAGAATTCAATGCATAACACTTCACTCTTGGGATTTATGTTGTCATATATTTTACTTATATATGTTATAATGTGTGCTATGATATTTGTTTAAAGTCAATTATCTTGTAAAGTGATTTAAATAATAATAATAATAATAATAATGTGTAATTCCACATGCAGTAACCTTCAATGCTTCTATTTAGCATTATTTTCCTCTGCCTGAAAGATGTCCCTTCATTAGTTCAGTATAGGTCTGCCAGTGATGAGGATTTCAGCTTTTGTGTTTCTGAAAATGTTTACATCTCACCTTTGGTTTTTGGAATATATTTTTTTGTGGATATAGACATCAAGGTTGATGATGTTTTTCTATTTGCACTTTAAAGATATTGTTACACTGTTTTCTTGCTTACATTTTTTTTCTGCAAAATTTTGCTTGTAAAATCTTGCCGGTCTTATCTTTTTTCCTGTGTGTGAAATGTGTCCATTTTTTTGGATATGTTTAAGATTTTCTCTCTATATTGAGTTTGTGCAATTTGATTATGATATATCTTTGTATAGTTTTCATTAAAATTCTTATATCTATAGGCTAATAGTTTTTATAAAATTTGGACAGTTTTTCCTTCAAATTCTTCAAATTCAAATTCCTACTAAGTTCTTCCTGTTCCTAAGGTCACTCTCCCTGTGTCATGGCCTGCAAACTATCTCAAAGTTCAAGCTATTCTCTTCTCTGTTTCAAGGACTTCAACTTACGCAATGGGCTGCTTAAAATAGTTTTACAACACAATTATATTCTATTTTATTTTTCAATTATTTGTTCTGTATGCTCATTTTGGTTGTTCCTATTGCTGTGCTTTTAGATTCACCAATCTCTTCTTCCCAAATTTCTAATTTGACATTAATCCGATGCATTGAATTTTTTTATCTCATACATTATATATATATATATATATAAGGGAGCTCTGGTAGCATAGTGCCTAAG
>NW_006921612.1:848662-855432 GCF_000298275.1 Orycteropus afer afer
GGGTTTGAACCACCAGCCATCTGGTTAGCAGGCAAGTGTCTTAGCCACTATGCTACCAGAGCTCCTATTCTTTCTCTAGCCTTGGGTAATTTTCTCACAAGCATACCCTGATCAAAACTCAGTTGAAAACTTAAAAAGGGCTTCTCCTCATTTCTCCAGGATTCTCTCTCTGTTCAGCTCCCTCCTCTTTGGCACTGTCACACAAACTCTAGCTGCCTCAGTCTCCCTGAAATCTCTGCTCTGTTTCTTTACTCAGGGAATCTACTGAGTTTTTCCTGGGTTCCCTCTACCTGTGTCATGGCCTGTTGTCTTTTCCACCATAGTAAATTGGGCCAATTGTAGGGTTCACCTCATTAGTTCAATGCCTTCAAAACTGTTGTTTCACACATTTTATTTGTTAGTTACTTAAGTTTTTTCAGGTGGTAAATTCAGTCTCTGTTTTTTTTCCATCTTGTCTGGAAGTAGAAGATGAATTATGTTACTTTTTGACCTACAGAAACATATCTCTGATATTATAATGAAAGTGAAAGAAAAATATAATTCAATATATATTTGCTCTGGGTATAACTTTTCAGAATTACATGCATATGTCTGGATTTGGGATGACAGTTAACAAGGAGGTTTAGTTCTAGTGTCCTCTTTGATCTTATCTGGATCCAGCTAAAATACCATTATTGTCATTCCAAGCACAAAACGTATGGATTTGTGGCATGTGTGGAATTAATTTTGTATTATATTCAGCTCTAAGAATCATTAAACATTTGATGCTATTGTAGTGTTCTGCTTGAATGACTGGGGAAATGGAACACTTTGGTTACATGGAACCAGAGAAGTCAGTACGTGTCCTATAGGATCTTGATGTTTTACAGGCCCATTTCAAGGCCATGTTCACAGAAGGTGCTCAACAATGACACTAAGTGAATGGATAAGTGGTATGACAATAAAGTGGTGAGGTTGGTTATTTGGTGTGCATATCCAAATGGATGGAGAAGCATGGTAGTAGAAAAAGACTTTGGGCACAGAGAAAATAAGGGTCCAATTCCAATTTCCCCATTTACCAGGTAAGTAAAAGCAATGAAGATATACAAGCTTCAGTTTCTTCAGCTTTCAACTAGAGATAAAATTATCTAACTTACAATACTCCTATGAAGATAAAAATCAGATGTGCATGAGAAAGCACCTAGCATAGAACATGGCATATATTAGACATCTAATTAATGTGAGTTTTTTCCCCTGGAGAGCAGCCCACTGGAGAAGGTGGACCTTTGCCTTGCTTTTGCTCACAATATGTCAGAGAATTAAGGCATAAGGGAAATATATTTTAAAATATCCTTATATACGTCAAAACTTTGAGCCTTGATATCAATATATTTTTGTAAAGAGTCCCAAATCCTTCAAAATCAAGGCAAGTAGGTAAATGAAGATATTTATGAATGAGGATAAAAATAAGTAAATATATATGACTATAAAATCATAAAGACCTCTGGTGGTGTAGTGATTAAGGCATTTGGCTGCTAATCGAAAGTCAGTGGTTTGAACCCATCAACCACTCCACAGAAGAAAGATAAAATCATCGCATACACACAGAAGTGTTCCCCAAGCAAACGAAATGAATTCCCAGTTTCTAAGTCAAATGTGTTCTGAAGATTGCTACTCCCGAGAAACAAGTTATTCTCTCTTTGAGGAACCTCTTTGAGGAAATACATTTCACTTAGTTATAGTCCTTCAGGTCTATGAGAAAAAATAAAGAAACTAAAACTTTAATTTCATTACTACCTGATCACACCCTTTACAATCCTTTGTTTCAGTTTATAAAGTGCTTTTGTTTATGCTCATGCACTACCTGAGAAAGAGAGAATCAGGTAAGTTTCAAGTGACTTTCCAAGGTCATATAACTGGTAACTGATAGCACTGAGTTTTGAACTCAAACCTTACTCTTTCCCCTTATGGCACCTACAATTTTTATAACCTATCTAACAGCATCTTATTTCAAAACAAATTTAATGTTCTTCTATCAGCTAATAATATGAGTGGAAAATACTTTGAGAACTGTGCAATACTATAAACTATTAACATTATTATTAATTTTTACTCTTAGTGTTTCAAGCTGGAAATAAATTTAATCTGCAGGAATTCTTAAAGAGTGACTTCAGTTTTGGGTAGCTGTGTCTTGGCAGTTTGGAAAACACACAGAGTGGTTTTAGTGAGATCCTGAGTTGTTATCTCAGGAGTCTCCTGTGGCCTTTGGGCTCAGACTGCAGTGGGAACTGCTTTTCCCACACCTCTTTGTCAAATGAATTCAGACTTTGAGTTCTGGGATGATTCAGCTGCATCCAATCAGACAGCCCCCCCCCCCAAAAAAAAAAAAAAAAAAACCAGGAAGAGAGAAGCTTGATTGCAGTTGCTACAGAAAAAACTGGAGTGAACAGTCTCATTTCCACCAAATGGTTCAGCCTCTTCACTAGGACAGACTGAAACATGTTGTGTAGAAAGTCCATGCTCTGGAATGCAGCAATTTTAACAATGGAAGCATTGTTCTCTGGATCTGACAGTTTACTGCGCTTTAACAGCGCCCACACTGTGAGTCAGCAGGGGAGACAGATCTTAGCTCCAAATCAGCTTCATACCCAGCTTTCCTGACCCAGATGCAGAAAAGTCTGGTTTTAAAAACAAGTCACCTTTTTAATATCAAGCCAGGCCTGTTCCCATCTCTAAATATATTTGTTATTAGAAAATGTCTGGGAACAGATTTAGATGAAATATGGAGGTCTAGGAAAAACAAAATAAACTGAACATTTGGGCCCACATGAAAAGATCTGAAGTAGATTATGTTGGGAGTGTATTAAACCATTGGGCTTTAACAGTTTTCATTTACTCTAAGCAGGATAAACAATTATTAGTCAAACTGGAATTTTCAGGTGCCTTTTTTCTGCCTTACCAAAACCTATAGCCTATTTGTTTCATTATGTCCATTGTTTGGAAATTTTTGCTGAGCTCAAGAAAGCATGCACATGGAGGCATTCTAAATTATCACTGACAGCTACATTTTAAAAAGATAACCTCATTTTTTCCACTGTACTAGTTGATGTTGTAGTTACATAGTCACAGTAGATTTAGTTATGATTAAGCTAGATTATTGGAGCAGTACATTGACAGGGACTTGCCAGAAATTCAAGCCAGATTCAGAAGATATGTAGAATAGGGAATATCATTTTTGATGTCAGATGGAACTTGGCTGAAAGCAAACATTACCAGAAAGATGTCTAACAGTGTTTTATTGACTGTACAAAGACATTTGACTGTGTGGATCATAACAAGTTATGGATAACATTGTGAAGAATGGGAATTCCAGAATACTTAGTTGTACTCTTGTGGAAACTGTATATAGACCAAGAAGCAGTCAGTCAAACAAAGCATATTCTGTGGTTTAAAATCAGGAAATGTATGCATCAGGGATGTATCTTTTCATTGACTGCTCACCAGAAGGCTGGTGGTTCAAACCCTCCAGCCACTCCTCAGAAGGAAGGCTGGGCAATCTACTTGCATAGTGATACTGCCTCAGAAACCCAAAGAGGGGTTGCTATGAGTAGGATCTGACTACATGGCAGTGTGTTGCCTTGTTGTATTACACTTATTCATTGTGTATGCTGAGCAAATAATCTGAGAAACCAGACTATATGAAGAAGAATGCAGCATCAGGATTGAAGGAAGACTTGTTAACAACCTGTGATATGTGATGACAAAACCTTGCTTGCTGAACATGAAGTGGACTTGAAACACTTACTAATGAAAATAAAAAAAAACTACAGCCTTCAATATAAATTAAACTTCAACATAAAGAAAACAAAAATCCTCAAAACTAGGCTAAGAAGCACCATCATGATAAACAGAGAAAAGATTGAAACTGTCAAGGTTCATTTCACTTGGATCGACAATCATTGTCCATGGAGGCAGGAATCAAGAAAGCAATGGATGTATTGCATTGGGTAAATCAGCTACAAAAGATCTCTTGAAAGTTTTAAAAAATCAAAGATGTCTGTTTTAGGACTAAGATGTTCCTGCCCCAAACCAGGGTATTTTCACTGATCTCATATGTATGAGAAAGCTGGATAATAAATAAGCAAGACTCAAGGATTGATATCTTTGAACTATGATGTTAGCAAAGAATGTGGAATATACTACGAATTTCCAGAAGAATGAACAAATCTGTCTTGACAGAAGTACAGTGGAAATCCTCCTAAGAAGCAAGGATAGTGAGACTTTTTCTCATGTGCTTTGGACATATCATCAGTACAAACCAGTCCCTGGGGAAGGACATTATGCTTGGTAGAGGGTCATTGAAAAAGAAGAAGACCCTCAACAAGATGTACTGACAGTGTCTGCAACTATGGCCTCAAAAATAGCAACAATAGTGAAGATGGCACAGGGCCAGGCAGTGTTTTGTTCTGTGGTCCATAACATCACTATGAGTCAGAACTGACTCCGGGGCATCTAACAACATCAACTAGATTGTTAAAGTTTATGGATATCCAAATACAATGACGCCAAGTGCAGCTCATCAAAACCAACCTAAAGGTAATGCTTATTTCTTGGAAAGGCACCAATATTGGGGTGGCTTTATCATTATCAAGTTAGCGCTAACATCATTGAGACCAAACTGGCAAACTTAACATATCATGAACACTTTTGACATTTCACCTGCAAAAATCATGACTTTAGGTATTATTATCCTCATTCTATAGAAGAGAAAAATGCCATTCAAAAGATGAAATGTGTGCTAGAAAACAACAAATGTTCACACTTAAATTTAGCATTCTTAACACTTCTTGTCTGGCAGTTCAAACCCACCAGCCACTCATCAGAAGGAAGGTTGGGCAATCTACTTCCGTAGAGATAACACCTTGGAAACCCAAGAAGAGGTTGCTATGAGTTGGAAATGACTTGATGGCAGTTAGTTTGGTTTCACTTTGGTAACACTTCTTGTATCATTTTTACTACCACTTAATAATCCATAAAATACCCCTTATCAAGGTCAAGGTAACACTTGAAACAGGGTAGGCCTCCCACCTAGCCCTGGAAGAGTCTCAGGCCATAGACATGTTCATATTTTGATACAAATGGGAAGAAACAGATGACAGGTAGTAGACAGCAGTGTAAGTGCCTGCCAAGCCTTGAAACAAGATGTATCTATATCCCATTCCTTTCATCACCATTCATTGGTTATGTTCTCTCAGTAAAGGCAAGTTACAAAACCCTAGCAAATTGTTTTATGGGATTAAATAAGACAATTTATTTCAGGTGCCTAGCATAGTGCTTTTGTGTTGTAGGATCTGAACTTCGTACCTTGTATAGCTTTCAGATGGTACTCATAGCTTGGATAAGTCCACATCTTATGGACACTTATTCATGAGCTTTTACTTGGGACATGTGAATGTCAGATTTCCTCAGTGAGATTTGTTTCTTGCAAGAAAGGGAAATTGAATTCAAATTTTTATCTTTGATATTAAGTGGCCCCCTCATCTACCTGGAGGATAAGTGAGCAGTCATCACCTGCAAATAACTCAGAAGATGTTGCCAAAACTGGCTTCCCTGCTCCTGTACTGAGCCACATACTTCAAGTCAAGTGAGATAACTTTTCCAGCAGAGCACGGGAGGCTGACCAGAGCTTTGGGGAGGCCCCTCGTTGGTGGTCTGGCCTGAGCTGTGTTTGGCGATATCTCAAGCATGATGTAAGACTCCACTGTTTGCTTAACTTTTAGTGAGATGGATATTTGGGGATCTGCTTGTATCTTTTTGTAGTCCTTAATGTTTCTCTGTCACTGGTATCTATTTCTCCCTGCCCTTCAGAGCCACCTACACACAATGGAATGCTTTTACAATTCTCTGCTCCCCCACCTCCCACTGTCTGCTCCCCTCCCATCCTATATGCCCCCCACAAATGCCCAAGTGCCAAGGTCTCCAGGATTAGGACAGGCCTCAGATGATTAAAACCAGCATGTTCCCAGCAACTTGATTTGTCCCACATCATAGCTAACTCATCATAGCTAACTGAAGTGGCAGAACGACTAGGGTGGAGTATGGTGTGTCACAGAGGAATGTAAACTGGTGGTAATATGACAGAGTGAGAGGTCAGAGTGGGAATAAGTGTGCTCACATTTCCAATGCTTGCAATGATCTGGTTGCTGCTAGAGGATGCTTGCCAACAGATATAGTTGTCTCCTTGATTAAGGATTAGAGTTATAAATATTAACATATAGCAATCTCCAGCACAGAACTACTTACTGTGTTCTAGGCTCCTTTATACAATTAATTGCTGTAAATTCTACATGAATGTTTCACAGGCATCTCAAACTCAAAGGTCTAAATGTAAATTCATCATAACCTCCATCAAACCAGCTTTGATTCTGTGTTCTATATAGCCCAATGAATAGACTCATTGTTTACCAATTTCACCAATGTGAGAACTTCCCCTTTCCCTCACCTCTTATCCAATTAATCACTAAATCCTTGGAATCACTATTGTATATTCCTTCCCTGCAGCTCCTGGGAGGTACAAATGGTTAATATGCTTAGGTCTAACCAAAAGGTAGGAGCTCTGGTGGTGTAATGTCTAAGGCATTTGACTGCTAACCAGAAGGCTGGTGGTTCAAAACTACCAGCCACTCCTCAGAAGGAAGACTGGTCAATCTACTTCTGCAGAGATACTGCCTTGGAAACCCAAGGAAGTGTCACTATGGGTTGAAATTGACTCAATGGCAGTGTTTTTTTTT